>NC_064248.1:77037500-77372500 GCF_003254725.2 Canis lupus dingo | reverse complement strand
CTCTAAGCCCTAAACCCTAACCCTAACCCCTAATCTGTAACCCTCACCCTAAACCCTAACTCCTAACCAGTCACCCTAACCCTAACCTTAACCCCTGACCCTGACCCTCCCCCTAACCCTACGTCCTCCTGAAGCCTTCCCGCGGGTCCTAAGTAGGTCCAGTTCCCTGACAGCGTGGACGCTTCCCCTCATCCCCAGAAGCCTCCCCGCGGGTCCTGAGGAGCCGGGCTCCTGTCAGCGTGGACGCGGCCCCGCGGCCCCCCGAGTCTCCCCGCGCACCCAGGCTCCCGTCAGCAGGCGGACGAGGCTACTGCGCACGCGCCCCCTGGTCCGGTCCTGGGCTCGGGCGCCCCCTGCGGGACGCGCAGGCGCTGCAGGAGGCCGAGCGGGAGGCGGCGTCCCCGCGCCCAGGGCCGCCCCCGCCTCCGTCCAGGCTCCAGCCCAGGCCTGTGAGCGGCGGAAACGTCTCCCCGACGCGGAGCCCAACCCCGGCTTCCCCAGGACACGGGCGGACGGGGACCTGGAGCCCAGGGACGACGTGACATGTGGACCAAACTCTCGCCACGTCGCAAAACCCTCTGCACCCTCCTGCGCTGCGGGCGGGGCCGCGGGCCGGTGAGGCCGCCCTGGAGACAGCGCGGAGGCTGCTCGGGGAGTGCCCGCTGGAGCCGCCCCGGACCGGCAGGTGCGCGGCCCGGAGCTCCCGGGAGATGGAGACGCGGGGCACCTGCCCCCGATGTGCACGGCAGCCGGGTCCATGGCGGCCACACTGCGGGCGGAGCCTCGGTGCCCTCGGGCAGAGGGTGGATAAAGGGGATGGGGACGGGTGGTGGCGAGAGACAGAGACAGAGAGAGAGAGAGGTCGGTGTCACTCAGCGTCGAAGAGAAGGACATCTCGCCGTTCGCAGTGACGCGGACAGAACTAGAGGGATCGTGTTAAGTGAAATAAGTCAGTCCGGAAAGAGAATGACCGCGTGGCGTCATTCACAGGTGGAATTAAAGAAGCAAAGCAGAGGAACATCCGTGAAGGGAAGGAAAGACAAATAAGATGGAAACAGAGACGGAGGAAAAAGAGACTCTTAATCCGAGGAAACACACTGCGGGTCGCTGGAGGGAGGGGAGGGGAGGGGAGGGGGGCGCGCCTGAAGGAGGGCGCGGGATGTCACCAGCACTGCTGTTCTCTCCAACTGGTGAGTCCCTGAATTCCACCTCTGAAAGTATAATACGCTACACTGTTAACTAATGGGGTTTAAATTAAATGAAGTTAAAAAAAAAAATCCCTTGCATCAGAGCACATGTCCTTCCGGGCTCTGTTCTGCTCCTTCAGCTGATGCCGGGACCACCCCCCGTGGGTCTGGTTTGTTTAAGGAGGCGACACGCCTCGTCCACGGCCCAGCCCAGGGCTGGAACTCACGACCCCGAGATCAGGAGCGGGGCGAGGTCAGGAGTCGGATGCTTCACCGTCGGAGCCAGCCAGGCCCGAGACCCGCGCTGGTTCATCCTGCGTCTCTGTGACATCGATTGAAATAGGAAAGTGCTGCGTCCAGCTCTGTCCTGCTTCCCTTGCTGTCCGGGGTCATTCATGGGGGCAGACGGATGTTACGGTTTTTTTGTTTGTTTGTTTGTTTTTTTCTATTTCTAAGATCTGGCACCATGATTTTGATAGGAGTGACATTGAAACTGAGGGTGGCTTCAGGAACTGTGGACATTTGCACAAGCTGAGGCTCCCGCCCCACCAGCCCAGGACGGCCTCCCAGAGCCTGGAGGGTCTCAGCGCACAAGCCTCGCACTCCCTGGGTTCAGTCTAACTACTTTGTTCTCTGTGATGCTCCTGAGAAGGGAATCTCGTCCTTAATTTCCTTCCTGAGGCTCATTGTCGGGACACAGCGAGGCTACTGAGCTCTGTAGGGTCGTTCTGTGTCCCTGAACACTCCTGAATTCACACCTTAGTTCTAACAGGTTTTGGTGGAGGCTCTCGGGGTTCCTGTTTCTAGTGCCGCGTCTTCAGCAAATAGGGACAGTGTGACGTCCCCCTTCCAGGTGTGGAACCTCTGCTGTTTCCTGTCTGTTGACTACATATGGACTTCCAGCGCTGAGAGGGGACCTCCTTGGCTTGTTCCTGCTCTTAGGGGAGACAATTTCAGGTTGTCACCCTTGAGGATGACGTCAGCTGCGGGCCTTCCTACACGGCCTTTCCTCTGTTGACAGACATTTCCTCAAAACCCACTGTGCTGGGATCCCTGGGTGGCGCAGCGGTTTGGCGCCTGCCTCTGGCCCAGGGCGCGATCCTGGAGACCCGGGATCGAATCCCACGTCGGGCTCCCGGTGCATGGAGCCTGCTTCTCCCTCTGCCTCTCTCTCTCTCTCTCTGTGTGACTATCATGAATAATATAAAAAAAAAAATTTAAAAAAAACCCACTGTGCTTTTTATGTTGTGTTCTGTCAAATGCTTTTTCTGTTAACTCTTGAGAGGATCGTATGCTTTATGTCCTTTCTCTTGTTTTTTTTTTGTCTTTTGTTTTTAAATATTTTATTTATATACCCTTGAGAGACACAGAGAGACAGAGAGAGAGAGGCAGAGACACAGGCAGAGGGAGAATCAGGCTCCATGCAGGGAACCCGATGTGGGATTCGATCCTGGGTCTCCAGGATCACGCCCTGGGCTGAAGGCAGGCGCTGAAGCGCTGAGCCCCCCGTGCCGCCCCATGTCCTTTCTCTGGTTAATGGGATGGGCCGTGCTGACAGATGGCCAGAGGGGCCGCGGGGGCAGGTGGGCAACATGGATGAACAATAGGAAAAGCTATAAGCATCTGGTTCTAAATAAAGAAATCCCAGAAATTTAGAAAGTACAGCTTGGCAACAGAGTCAGTACTGTTGGGACAACTTTGTACGGGGACAGACGGTGACGCCGCTTCTCGTGGGGAGAGCTGAGTGAGGCACAGAATTGTCAAGTCACTAGTTGTAGCCCTGAAACTACTGTCACGTTGTGTGTCGACTGTACTTCAATAAATACCAAGGAAAAGGGGTTTCTGGCAGGACTCCCGGTGGGTCCATGAAAGGCATTTACACGCTTGTTACGCACATGAAGCCACCTCTGCAGGGGGGATCAAGATGCTCACGTGTCTTCATGTTAATTTTTAGAAGATTTACTTGAAAGAGGGTGCGGGGGGGGGGGGGGGGCGGGGCGGAGGGAGAGGGGGAACCTGGAGCGGACTCCTCACCCACCGGAGCAAAGCCCCACCCGAGGCTCCACGCCACAACCTCGAGATCCTGACTTGAGCCAAACTCAAGAGTCAACGTGGAACCGATGGAACCACCCAGGAGCCCCTCAAACGTTCCTAACTGCAACCCCATGCTGTGAACCCTGGGGGGCGGGGGGGGGCATCTGTGACCCCCAGTCTGCCTTGAAGGGCCGGAGGCCTGCAGGGCCCGAGGATGGGAACTGAGGATGTGGGAGGGTGCCTGCATCCCCTTCCCGCCCGGTGTGGGGACAGGACCCTCACCCGGGACCCTCGGCCTTCAGGGTGAAGGGCTAAGTGCTGATTGGACCCCGCCTGCCCACAGTGATGATGCGGGACCCCACTCTGGGTGGAATTGTGGTGCCCCCGGGTTCCACCGCTGCCTCCGCAGACCGTCAGAGGCACTCGTGCTCCGGATCTGGCTCGCAGCGACCCGACTCTCCTGCTCTCCCCAGTAGCCCAGTACTCGTCTCTCCTCAGTACCCCCACCCTCCCACTCTCCCCAGTACCCCCACCCTCCCACTCTCCCCAGTACCCCCACCCTCTCACTCTCCCCAGTACCCCCACCCTCCCACTCTCCCCAGTACCCCAACTCTCCCACTCTCCCCAGTACCCCCACCCTCCCACTCTCCCCAGTACCCCAACCCTCTCACTCTCCCCAGTACACCAACCCTCCCACTCTCCCCAGTACCCCAACCCTCCACTCTCCCCAGTACCCCCACCTTCCCACTCTCCCCAGTACCCCAACCCTCCTACTCTCCCCAGTACCCTAACCCTCCCACTCTCCCCAGTACCCCCACCCTCCCACTCTCCCCAGTACCCCCACCCTCCCACTATCCCCAGTACCCCCACCTTCCCACTTTCCCCAGTACCCCCACCCTCCCACTCTCCCCAGTACCCCCACCCTCCACTCTCCCCAGTACTCCAACCCTCCCACTCTCCCCAGTACCCCAACCCTCCCACTCTCCCCAGTACCCCCACCCTCCCACTATCCCCAGTACCCCCACCTTCCCACTCTCTCCAGTACCCCCACCTTCCCACTCTCCCCAATACCCCCACCCTCCCACTATCCCCAGTACCCCCACCCTCCACTCTCCCCAGTACCCCAACCCTCCCACTCTCCCCAGTACCCCCACCCTCCCACTCTCCCCAGTACCCCAACCCTCCCACTCTCCCCAGTACCCCAGTGCATAAAAAGGAGGCGCTCACACAGCGACAGGTCACAGGTGGGTGGCAGCTGATCCCTGCTCCCCGCGGGCCACAGTGGGGCCTGTGGGTCTGGGTGGGGGCACAGGCCTCCCGGGCTGGGGTCCACAACACCCCGACCCCCCATGCGATGACCGTGAGCAGCTCCTACAGCCCTTCCACAGCCCCACGGGGTGAGAGCGGCCACCCAGCTGCCCCCGTCCAGGGAAGGAGGCTGCAGTCGGAACTCAGGCAGCTCCCTCGGGACCCCTGCTCCCCTGTAAGCCCTGTGCTGTGCAGGCACCCAAGCCATGAACTTTCCAGCCGGTCCTAGACACATGGACCCCGACAGGGGTGACTGACACCCCCCCATCCTGCCCTGTGCCCACTGGGTCCCCCTGGCCCGTGAGCAGTCTTGCTCTTCACGCACTGGAACGTGGAGTCCCTCGTGCTCCCCCAGGCCCCCCTCAGGCTATTCACACATCGCTGCCCTCAGGGTGGGGAGTTTGGTCGCACTCTTGCTGGCATCAGGTTTTAATTTTATGAAGTCTAGTCTGTCGCTTTCTCCCCTTGGTCGTGTGCTTGTGGAATCTAAGAGAAACCTTCAATCCCCGCCCCCCCCCCCAAGCCCGCAGGGACACTCGCTGGCCGGCCCACCCACCACCGTCTCTGCGCCGCCCCAGGCTGGGAGACGTCACCCTCGAGCATCAGGTGGGCAGTTCCCCGGAGCCCCTGGGTCCCCCACCCGTGTGCTCCTGATACCGGGGTGGGAGCGCTCTGTGACCCCAGCGTGACGGCGTGTCCTGGGACAGTGGCTGGGAAGGTGGACTGTAGGTGGGCGAGGGACAGACAGGCAGTGAGGGCCCGTGTGTGATGCCTGATGTGTCCTCGGAAGGTTCTCACGCGCCGTCATTCTTGGATGTGTTTGGATTGCAGCACGATGCAGGAGGACCCGGAGACCCTGCTGGCCTTGCAAAGGGCCAATATCGTGGCCCAGTACCATCAGGTGAGGCCCAGAAGGGACCATAGACACTACACACCCACGACAGGGGGGACCATACCTGCAAGAGCAGGTGAGGCTCAAGAGGGGATCAGAGCCAAGAATGAGACAGGTCAGCCCAGACAAGGACCATAGTCACCAGGAACAAGTGAGACCCTGGGGATGGTCCCGGTGTCAGTAGCAACTAAGGGTCCATCCTGGATCCTAGTCATTGGTAGCTGAGGAGCCCAGTCACCAGGTACAGGTGAGGCCCGGGTGGGGACCAGAGTCACCAGGTCCAGATGAAGACCACAGCTACCAGGTCCAGGTGAGCCCAGGTGGGGACCAGAGTCACCAGGTTCAGGTGAGGCCAAGGTGGGGACCACAATCGCAGATCCACATGAGGCTCAGGTGGAGACCAGAGTCACCTAGGTGAAGCCCAGTTGGGGACCAGAGTCACCAGGTCCGGGTGAGGGCCAGGTAGGGATCAGAGTCACCAGGTCAAGTGAGGCTCAGGTGGGGACCACAGTCACCAGGTCAGGTGAGGCCCAGGTAGGAACCACAGTCACCAGATCCAGGTAAAGCCCAGTGGGGGACCACAGTTACCGAGTCCAGGTGAGGCCATGGTGGGGATCACAGTCACCAGTTCCAGGTGAGGTCCAGGTGGGGACCAGAGTCACCAGGTCCCGATGAGGCCAAGGTGAGGACCAGAGTCATCAGGTTCAGGTGAGGCCAAGGTGGGGACCAGAGTCGCAGATCCACATGAGGCCCAGGTGGGGACCAGAGTCACCAGGCCCAGGTGAGGCCCAGTTGGGGACTAGAGTCACCAGGTCTGGGTGAGGCCCAGGTGGGGACCACAGTCACCAGGTCCAGGTGAGGCCCAGGTGGGGACCAGCGTCACCGGTTTAAGGTGAGGCCCATGTGGGGACCACCGTCACCGGGTCCGGTTGAGGGCCAGGTAGGGATCAGAGTCACCAGGTCAGGTGAGACCCAGGAGGGATCAGAGAAACCAGGTCCAGCTGAGGCCCAGGTGGGGACCACAGTCACCAGGTCCGGGTGAGGCCCAGGTAGAGATCAGAGTCACCAGGTCCGGGTGAAGCCCAGTGGGGGGACCCAGGTCAGGTCAGGCCCAGGTGGGGATCGTCACTGATAGATAGAAGCAGGTAAGGCTGTCAGGCTGCGCCCACCGGGCAGACAGGCCCTTCCTCCGGTGCCGGCCAATCTCAGAGGGTCGGCGCTCCCTCAGGATTCAGGGGAGGGAGGAGCCCTTCTGCTCCCTCCTGTCTGTCCCCATTTCCCTGCTCTGATCGGTCCCCACCACGGAGCCCCCTCTGTTGCAAGCGCACCAAGCAGGGTCTCCACAGGACCTGTCACTGTGCAAGGTCACTGACCACCAGGGCTTTCTGCAGTGAGTCCCCTGAACACCCTTCATCCATCTCGGGGGGGGGTGGCATTTGCAGGAACACCTCTCTGGAGGCTGACCCCCCCCCCCCGGTCGGGACCTCGTCCCCTGGAGCCCTCTGAGGGCCATGTCTGTGCTGGGCTGCAGCTGAGACACCCCGGAGGACGACCCGGGATGTGGGCAGGAAGGGAGCTGGGCCCGGGGAGAGGCCCCTGGACACTCAGAGGAGGGGCCCCCACGCCTGCTTTGGGCAGGCCCAGGTGTCTGCCTCCTGCATCGGGGGAGGGGGGGTCCAGTCCCGTCAGCAGGGGATCCCGCCTGTGAGGGGCTCTGGGGCCGGGGTGTGCTCTCCGAAGGGGGACGGCCTGGTCTGGGGCGAGTCCGCAGGGGTGCTCTCACCCACACCCCCCCGGCCAGGGCCCCCACAGTCCCGAAGGCTTCTGCGGGGCTGCAGGTAGATGCCGGGGACCAGGCCAGGGCAGGGAGGGGCGGGCCGCAGAGGGAGGGCCCGACCAGGCAGGAGGAGGGAAGAGGAGGAGGGGGCTGCCCTGGGCGGGAACGAGGGAGGGGACAGCCCAGTGGCCTAGGTCGCAGGGGACGAGACTGATGGGTCAACAGCCCCATGAGAACCTGACGGACGCTGGAGACCCCAGGTGGGGCCCCCTCAGCCCTGCTCACGGCCCAGTGGCTGCTGGGATGGCTCAGGGGTGGTCGTGCTCAGGGGCTCCGACAGGACAGGAGGTGAAATGGGCCAGGGTGGCAGAGGGGACAGCAGAGAGGGGAGTCAGGGGACAGCAGGGGGATGGCCAGGGAGCAGGGGGAAGCCGGCTGGACGCTAGGCAGTCAGGCCCTGGGTAGGTGGGGGGATCTCAGCGGGACGGTCACGGGGCACCCGGGCCACGCTGACAGCTCTCGGGCTGGTCTATCGAGCAGGGGGGGCAGGTCACCCCCTGGGGGCGCCAAGGGGTCCCTGCCCAGCCCACCACCGGCAAACACCCTTCTCAGATCCCCCAGACCCCGTCCCCGCCTGCCCTCAGGCCGCTGGCAGCCCCTGCCCTCCCTGGAGGAGCCCTGCCCTCCCCAGGCCCCTGGGTGCAGACGGAGGGGGGGGTGTGTGGCTGTGGGGCAGGGGCCTCAGGGCTCTGCGTCTCTTGCCTTCCAGGGACAAGGAGCTACCCGGCCCCAGCCTCTAAGAAACCAAGGTGAGAGCCCGTCCTGGGCCCCGGGCAGGACGTTGGGGGGGGGCTGGGGCCAGCTGTCCACACCCCGTCCCCCAGGACATCCCCGGGCGTCTCCCCAGTCCCCCGTCCCAGCGCTGCACGGGCTGCCGGGAACACACCCCAGACCCGGAGCCGCGGTCCGCGGGGGGCCCTGTGCCTTCCGGGCTCCTCCGGGTTCCGCGGGGGACTGGACGCGGCCCGAGCGCCCACCTCCCGTGGCTGGAGCCTCACCTGTGGCCCCCACTTGTCCTCTTCTAGAAACTCCGCCAGGAGACCCGGCGCGCAGACAAATGGATAAAAATGCTCAAGCGATGGGACCACTACCTCCCCAGCGAGAAGGTGGGCAGCCCTCAGTGTCCTCCTGCCCCGTCCTTGGGGGAGCCCCCTGCCTGGGGAGAGTCTGCTGGGAGCCCGAGCCTCCCCAGGCCCTGGGATGGCGGTGGGGGAGCGTCAGGTCGGGCCACGGTCCCTGCTCCTCGTGGGGGACGGGGCCCAGCTCCAGGGAGACCCAGCCTCTCTGCAGACACCCTGGAGCCGAAGCCGGAACCTTCTAGATGCCTCGCGCCCCCTGGGCTCCAAGGGGCCGCCCTGGGCCCCTCTCACCAGCACTGCCTTCCTCCCCGCAGCTGCAATGCTGGGTCTACAAGGGGGTCCCACCCCAGGTGCGGGGACAGGTGTGGCTGCAATTGCTGAACGTCAACCAGGTTAAGGCCAGGAATGCCGGGAAATACCAGGTGGGACCCTTCCACTCCCCGTGGACCCTCAGTCCCTTCCCTGCCCAGGGCTGACCCTCCTTGTCCCCTCCCTGTCCAGGGCTGATCCCCTGTCCCCTCCCCTCCAGGCCGAACCCCCATGTCCCCTCCCCACCGGGCTGAACCCCCGTGTCCCCTCCCCACCAGGGCTGACCCCCTATGTCTCCTCCCCACCCGGGTTGATCCTCCATGTCCCCTCCCTGTCCAGGGCTGACCCTCAGTCCCCTCCCCACCCACGACAGCTGGGCACAGGCCCTCACGCAGGCCCCGCGGGCACGGTGGGCACTGCCGCTGTCTCCAGCCTCCCAGGGGAAGGGTGGAGGTTCCTGCAGGACACACTCCCATGGTGGCCCCAGGGCTCCCTGCCCAGGACGGCAGCTGCTGACAGGTCGGGGTCTGTGTCCCTGACTTCGGCTCCTCCTCCCGGGGTCTCCCCGCAGGAAATGAAGGAGACGGTCCTGGTCTCCTCCCGGGACATCATGCAGATCGACCTGGACGTCAACCGCACGTTCCGCAGTCACACCATGTTCTGGGACCGCTACGGGGTCGGGTGAGGCTGCTGGGCCAGCGGGGTTCAGGGGCCCGGGAGAGGCCCCGGGGGCTTCTGTGCAGGGGACACGGGATCGAGGCCGGGGGGAGCGACGGCAGCAAACAACACACTGCCACATGGTAGGGCCCCATGCCCCCACCCCCAGGGTCTCAGAGATGGGAAGGCCCCAGGACGGGGCCTCCAGGGGTCACCGTCTGAGCTGAACCCCAAGGGGGTGAGGGGCGGCCCCGTGAAGAGCAGGGGGCCGGGGTGGGGGCTTGGGGGGCAGGAAGGGGACCTGGGGGCCAGGTGCATGGCCGCGGCTGGACTGGGACACATGGACCCGACGAGGGTCGGACAGGTCAGGGTGACACCCACCCTCGGTGCTTTATGTACTTCTGAATTCCGGGCATTTTATTTTAGAAAAATTGCAGTTGGTGAGCACACATAGCATGACGACCCCCAGATGCCGCCCCGGTCCAGGCAGGCCCTGCGCTGAGCACACGGGGCCCCAGGGGCAGGGGCAGGGGTCACAGCAAACCCCAGACTGGGGTCGCCTTTACCTGTAGACGTCTCCGTGTGCACCTTAGAGAAGGGGGTGCCCTGTGTCCGCAGCCCCCCACCCCATCCCCTCAACCACCGCCCCCACGCCATCCCCCTACATCACCCCCACACCATCCCCCACACCCCCCACCCCTACACTATTGGTCCCGCCCCCCGCCACAAGGAAGCGGTTCAGCTGCCCCCTGTGGGACAAGCTCAGCTTCCCCGGCCACCTTCGGGTTCTCTGGACGGCCTGCTCCTGTCAGAAGCCCGGGTGTCCCGTAGAGTCCCCAGGGGCTGCGGGGAGGTGGGGAAGGCAGGGAGCCCCCGATAGGGGGCTGCAGGTGGGTGGAGCAGAGGGTGCAGCTATCTCTGTGTGCAGCGGGCGGGGTGTGTGGGAGCCCGGGACCCCAGGGGTGACCTGCAGGGGCGCCAGGGGTGGGGCTGGGGAGCCGCCAGGCAAGGGTGGCTGGGCTTCCCGGGGGGCCGCTTGGACCGTCTCCCCACGAGAACTCGGTGCTCCTCCCTGCAGGGAACCTGCTGCCCCCCGGGGCCCCCACAGCCCTCAGAGTGCGGCCGGGTCAGGCTGACCTGTGACCCCCAGCCCAGGGGGAGCCGGCCTCCAGCAGCCCGGGCCCGGGGGCCGCGGAGCCGGGGTGCAGACTCAGGCCACCGTTCGGGGGGGCATCGGGCGGCTCCTGGCAGCGCTGAGGGGGCCGCACCCCGTACCCCTCGTGCTCAGATAGTGATCCCAGGGGTTCGCAGCCTGTATCGGGGTCACACCTGCACGTTCCCTGCCCTCCTCACGGAGGCTCAGACCTGGAGCCCCGAGATGCTCTGGGATGGGCGGGCCCAGGGTCCCCCCCACAGAGTCCAGCCCAGGGTCACCTGGGAAGGCGTGGGGGTGCGCTCAGGGCCACGGACACCCCGGCCGTGTGGGCTCGGGGCAGAGGCCACGTGGGGCTGGTGGTGTTCCCGGGACACGGGGCCAGGCCAGGCCAGGGCAGGGGAGGAGAGGCTTCAGGGACTGCGGGGACCGGGGCAGGGGGAGTGTTGGCTCCCAGGGGGCGTGCAGGGGGGTGGGCCGCAGGCGCTGGCGGCGCTGGGGGAGCCCGGGCCTGCACACCTCACAGCAGGAGCCACTCGGAGGCGTCGGACACCCCAGGGTGCACTTAACCCCCGGCACGCTGCACATGTGAGGTCGCCACCTGTCCCCGTGCGCAGACCTGACCCCAGAGATCGGCCCCCGCGGAGGGGCCCTGCGGGCCGTGGGGCCTGCGGGGCGGGTGTCGGCACCTCGGCGGCCTCGCTGGGTGGGGGCTGACTGAGCAGCACCCCCCGCTGTCCCCCCTCCTAGGCAGTGACCCTGTTCCACGTGCTGGCGGCCTACTCGGTGTACGACACCGTGAGTGTCCTTGCCCCCGCCTCCTGCCCCGCGGGCAGCCTTGTCCTGAGTGCTGGTGACCAGCGGGACTCACAGTTAGGGCCCCAGCTCCACGGCCCCGAGATGCCGGGGAGGGTCTCTCTCCTCCGGGACGGGCAGGGGGCGGGGTGCAGACCTCCCAGGGGAGGCAGGGCCTGCGTGCCTGAAGGCCGGGGCTGCCCGGGGCCCCCGCGTGCACCGCGGCCGTCCTAGAGCTCGGGTCTGGACCCTGACAGATGGCACTACTGACGCGAACCTGGGCGGGGAAGGCTCCCACTCCCCTGAAGGGCAGGAGGCCGAGGCGCCCAGGAGGCCACCCCCTTCCACGGCGCATTCCAGAAGGGTCCCCGAGGACCCCAGCTCACGCAGTCCCCGGCCCCGCGGGGTGTCCTGGCCCAGCTCCCCTCGTGGGACCTGCCAGGGGCCACAGTCAGCCCCCTCCCCCGACCTGCCCTCCGGGGGGTCTCCAGACCTGGCAGGTCCCCTGCAGCCTGGCACAGCTCACGGAGGCCCCTCCTGCTGGTCTGAGGACGGGGGCCCTGGCACGGCGGCTGCAGGGCTCGGAAGCGGGGCCCGGGGTGCTGGCACCCGAGCTGGTCCGGGTGGCCCTCACCTGCCCCCCTACCCTCTGGGAGCTCCCTCCGGGAGCCCGGGCTGTGAGGGAGCCGGGGGAGCCTGACGCCCGCGGGGAGGACTCAGAGGGGCCTCGGGGCGCACGCCCTCCGTGGGGCTCTGGCTCTTGCAGGAGATGGGCTACTGCCAGGGCATGAGCGAGATCGCGGCCATCCTCATGTTCCTGCCCGAGGAGGACTCCTTCTGGGCGCTGGCCCAGCTGATGACCAACGACAGGCACGCCATGCACGGTAGGGGCCCGCCGGGCCGCCGGGCGGGAGGGGAGTCAGGAGGGCCTCCCTGCAGGCTGCTGCACCGGGGGGCAGGCAGGGAACCCCCAGCCCGCCCCCCCACGGGCAAGGGCCCCGCCTCCCCGGTGGCCTCGGGGTCCCGGAGCCACGGCCACCCGCCCCACCGTCTGCAGGCCGGGCTCGCACTCCCGCTGCTCCCCCAGCCTCCCGACCGGCTGCCTGCTTGCCCCCCAGGCCCCCCTGCCAGCCCACGGCCACACGGGGCCCAGGGGGCAGTGTCTCGCCCCCTGCCAGCCCCCAGCCTCACTCCCAAGCCCCACAGAGGGCCGTGCACGCCCATCACCCTCCCCGTGGCCTGCACCCGCTGCCCCTCGGGGCTGGGGACCCGAATGTCCCCGTGGCGGCCCCTGCAGGAGAGAGGGTGCTGGGTCAGCCGGGCCTGGTCCTCAGCCCCAAGCCCACGCTCCGCGGGGTCTCTGTGAGGACGAGGGTCCCCGGGCCCTGATCCCCGGCCTGGGAGGCAGCCTTGCCCTCTGGGAAGAGCAGGTCCAGTCAGGGCTCCGAGGGCGGTGGGCACACGGGGGTCAGGGCGTGGGGGGAGGCCCTTGCCCCGACACCCCCCACCCCACCTGGTGCAGGAGGAGGCCCTGACCGTGGGGCCTGGGGCCTTCTCAGGCTTCTTCGTCCCGGGCTTCCCGAAGCTCCTCAGGTTCCAGGCTCATCAGGAGCGCGTCCTCCAAAGAGCTCTCCCCGACCTGAGGAAGCACATGGCGAGTGGGAGCTCCTGAGGCTCCGTGTCCCCGGGGCCTGGGGCGGGGGGGTGGGGGGCACGGCCCTCCGAGCTGCCCAGAGTTGGGGTCACGTTTCTCCCCCTCGGGGCTGGGCTGGGCCGTGAGGAGCGCGTCCAGCCGGCTCCAGGGGCCACGGCGTGGGGCCTGAGCACTTCCTGCCCTCCCGCCAGGACGAGGAGCAGATGTCCACTGGCATCTACACCCCAAAGTGGTTCCTGCAGTGCTTCCTCAGCCGGGTGAGGCCCCCCCCGCCCCCGGACTCCCACTCCCGGACCTGCCCCCTGCCCCCGGGGAGGGCCCAGCTCAGCCCCACCCTCCAGATGAGCCAGACCCGACCCCGGGGCCCTGAGGCTGAGGCTCGCAGCCCAGCCCGTCCTGGAGAAGCCCAGAGGGTCCCTGGACGAGGTTCCGGGGGGCGGGCCGTCTCTGCCTCAGCTCCCCCGGGGGAGGCCGGGTCAGCCCGGGGTGTGGACGGGCCCTCGGCCCATTGGGCGGCCAGCCTGGGGTCCTCTCGAGGCGTGGTGTCGTCAAGTACGGGCAGAGTCTGTGCCCCCAGGGGTGCGGGAGGTGCTGGCCGGGGTGGGAACCCGGAGCGGCCGGGAGCCCTGATCTCCCTGGGAGGAGGGCACGCACAGGGGGGCTGTGGGGCCTCGTCGGAGGCAGCCGGGGGGCAGATGGCAGGCCTAGCCTAGCCCCAGGCCGCTCCTCCCACCCGCTGTCCCCTAGAACCCCTTCTCGCTCCTGTTCAGGCCGCTCCTCCCACCCGCTGTCCCCTAGACCCCCTTCTCGCTCACCCTGAAGCTGTGGGATGTTTACGTGCTGGATGGGGAGCGGGTGCTCACGGCCATGGCCTACACCATCCTCAAGGTACACAGGAGTGAGTGAGCCCCTGGGAGCCCAGGGGTGCCGGGGGGGGGCAGGGGCGGTGACCCTGTGCTCTGAGCAGCACCCAGACCTGGGGCGGGGGGACGGCGGGGCAGGCGGGTGCAGGGGGGCTCCCTGAGAGGAGCAGTGGGCAGGGGCCACCCCGGCCAGCGCACTGCCCACGGCGTTCCTGGGCACAGCGGGACCCCAGCCGCTGGCCCGGGGGCACCGGGGGCCCCAGGGCGGGGCCCTCTGGATCTGACTCTCGCCCACCACCCAGAGCGCCTCCTGAAGCTGCCCCTGGAAGGGCTCCAGGAGTTCCTCCAGGACTCTCTGGCCCAGCCCTGGGCCCTGGAGGACGAGGCGGTGCTCAGACACCTTCGGGCCTCCATGACCCAGCTCTGGAGGATGCGGTGCGACCTGCCCCCCCCAGGTGGGCTCAGGGCCCCGGCCCCTCCCGACTCGGCCTGCTGGGGCCGCCCACAGGGAACAGAGCCCCCGGGGCCCCCATCCTCATCTCTGGGGCTCTCCTCTTCTGCTCCAGCCTCGGGAACCCCAGGCCAGGGCTGGGCGGGTGGGCACCCACTGCAGGGCCCGGGCACCAGTGTGGGGGGCTGAGCACAGGGTCAGGCCGGGGGCCACGCGGGAGCCGTGAGGACCCCCAGGGCCCCCAGTGGGGGACACACAGCCTGCTGGAGATGCTGACCCCGTGGCCTCTTTCCAGTGGGACCTGAGGAGTTGCCCACGAGGCCCCTGGGCCTGGAGCGAGTGTCCCCGGTGCCCGGGCCTCTCCTCCCTTCTCCAGCCTCTGAGACACCACCCAGGGTGGAGGAGCAGGCCTCCCCGGGCCCAGCCACCCAGCCTGAGCTGTCCAGACCCCCTCCCGGCCAGGCCATCGTCCAACTTCCCCCCAGCGCTGGAGCTCCCTCCCCACCCTCCCAGTGCAACAAGATGGTGCAGGCAGGCGGCCCCCGGACATGGTGGGCTTCAAGACAAAAAACGGGGTCCCCTTCCCTTCAGCACCTGCCTGGGCCACCCCAGAGGCCCCGTGACGGACCAGGCCCTGGAGCACCCCCGGGACTCCCATCACGGGGTTCCCCCAGCCCCCGAGGGACGACGCTGTCAGGCCCAGGACACTCTTCCTGCCCCACGGCCACTGCAGCTCGTGCCCCTCGCTGGGCTGAGCCCGCTGCCCCGAGGCCCCGCACAGGCCTGGGACCCTCTGCCCTCCGCGTCCACGGGTCAGCTCGATGCTCGCGGGCCTCGGGGGCAGAGCGTGGCGGTGAGGGCGGGGGCCCGGAAGCTCTGGCCCGCCGTCACCGTGCCCTGCCTCATCTCGCTGTCCCTCCCAGAGGGTGGCACCCCCCGCACAGGACACCAGCCCCTGACCCAGAGGGACCTGGGCTGGCCTGGCCCTGGGCTCTGTGGGGGCAGAGGTGACTCGAGCACCCCCCCAGGCCCATCACGACGACTAATGGGATCCAGCGCCCCAGAGCCCTGCCCAGGCCTGTATTATGGCCTCACTTTACCTCATATACATGAACCAAGGAGAGTAAAACTAACCAAGTAGGAGTGAAAGGGGAGGGAGAGAAGAAAGGGCAGGAGGCAGAGGCCAAGAAGAAACTTTCATCGTAATAGTGATAGAAGTGAGACAGGCTACTGTTGACTGAGCACATTTAATGTGCCAGACATTGTGCTCACCTAATCCTTACAAAAATCCTCAAATTCTGATCACTAGTGTGACCACAATCTTATCTTCCCAGCCACAGTGACAAAAAATGCACAGGGAGTCAAGTGGAGACGTTGGGGATTTGGGAAGTGTTGAGCAATTAGAACACCTGCTTTAGGGGAGGGAGGTAAAGGAGGCTTGGAAGATGTGGAGGCTCTGAGGACAACAGTGGTTCCAAGAAGGAAATGCTTGGGTAGGAACCCTAGAACATGATGAAGGGCAGAGTATGGCTCTGCTGGTTTCTGGGTGGTACAGAGAAGTGAGGAGAAGGAATCAGGTGTCATCCAGGTAGATGATAAAGTCACCAAGGATGGCAGCGAGGGAGACAGTAGGGAGGTACACACTTTATTTGCCCATTTATGAGTAGATGTTGAGCTGAGCTCTGCTATGTGTCTAGACTGCGTGGATACAATGGTGACCAGGACAGCTAGGGCCTTGTGTAATGGAGCTCAAGTCTCTATAGGAGTGACAACACAACCAAGCAGCAAGTACACAAGAAAAATGCCAGAAAGTGATTAAGTGCTGGCAAGTCATGATGTGGGTACAGATTTGGATTGGAATTGGGTAGTTTAGGAAGGTCTCCTTGAGAAGGTGACATTTGAGAGGGATGTGAAAGGTAAGAAGGGGTAAGCCATACAGAAATTAGGGGGAAGAGCATCTCAAACATGGAGAATAGCTGGCACAATGGCCCTGGTGGGAATAAGCCTGAAGGAGAAGAACAAGGTCGGGGTGGCTGGGACATAACGAACAGGAATGAGGTTCCAGAGGTGGGAGGGGCTGGATCATGTGAGGCCTCATTGCCTACAGTTTGCTGTATCGATTTTAATCTAAGAACAGTGGGAAGGTGGGAAGGGTTTTGATTAGAAGGATGATCTAATATGTGTGTGTGTGAGTGTGTGTTTTATAGTTAACTATGGGGCAGCCCGGGGGGCTCAGCGGTTTAGCACCACCTTCAGCCCAGGGCCTGATCCTGGAGACCCGGGATTGAGTACCCGAGTACCCCGTCGGGCTCCCTGCATGGGGCCTGCTTCTCCCTCTGCCTGTGTCTCTGCCTCTGTGTGTGTGTGTGTGTGTCTCTCATTAATAAATAAATAACGTCTTAAAAAAAAGTTAACAAATCATTAAAGTTAACTATAGAGCAGATGGAGCAGAGAGGGGAAACATGGTCCCCAGCAGAAGTAAACATCTTTCACAAGAGGTTATTGTGTTAGGCTGTGTTTTGTTTTCTCAGATCTTGAAGTAGAATGCATTTCTAAGGTCAAGAGTAATCTGAGAAGTGTCTGCTCCTGTGGTTGGTTGTGAGGAAGTCAAAGAGAGGCACAGACCAAACCTCTTCTTATGGAGGAGAGAGAATGTGCATTTTTCCATTCCACTAAAAAGCAGACAACAGAAGAAGAAATGTATTTATCTCTCCCTGCAGAGGATGTGCCACCCACTGTCCTCTCACCCAAGGTACCTGGAATCCCTTTGCCATATCTTTATCCTTCCAGTGGTTTAACAAATTAGACCCTGCCTGATTTCCTAAACTGATTTCAAGGGCTCTGGCTTGGGGAGTTCTCCTTCCTGTCATCAGAACGAGCTCACTGACTTGGTTTTCCTTTCCTGTCCCCTGTCACTAAGACAATGGAGCTGGGTGTCACCTCCTTGACTCTACACTGCCCCTCCTCAGGCTTCAGATTGTCCCTCTAGAGTCTCCATTCCTCCTGCTGCTTAGGTGGTCCAAACTCCTCATTTTCACCAGGTTTCACTTGGACAGCATGCTGGGATGAAGACGGGAGCCCCCAGATTATCTTTGCACCCCTGGAAGCTGCTGCCTTGGCCTCCTAAGCCTGGAGCAGTGGCCAGGCTACGCCTGCTCCCAGCCTGGATTCCATAGCTCACCTACCATCAGGTTGCTTGCAGGAGCCCCGTGAAACTATGGATGATTCGGTGCAGGGAACTCACATTTTCTGCCTCTTCCATGAGTTCTGGTTGCCATGACACTGCACTGAAGGTCATCGTACAAGAGTGGCTCATGCCGAGTAAGGACACCGTATGTGCCTGTCTCTGCACTAAGATCTACATAGGCCCATCTCATGAGATCCTCATAATCTTCCTGCAGAGAATTCTTCCTACATCTTTATCTCCATTTTTTTAGAGGAGGCTCTGAGGGGTTGAGGAACCAGCCTGCTAAAGAAATAGGATGGGATTCTAACCCAGGAGTCAAGCTCCAAAGCCTCAGGGGGCTTTAACCATCACATGCTTACCACAGCCTTAACCGTTGTTTCTCCCTCACCATGATTTCAATCTGAAGATACCCAGCTGACGCAATTTACTTTCAGGTTCTCAATAACAAAAATCTCCCATCATAGATTCCACTATCCATTTGAAGATTTTTTTTTCAACTTGGGCCCTGGGAAGATGTGGAAGAGGTTCTGATTACTGGTGTCAAATCCCAGGTCCCTAATTTCTCCCCGAAATTTCTCATTTTCTTAATCAATGGACTTTTAAGTGCCACACATGAAAGAGTTACCAATGTTTGGAATTACAGATGTAATGTTGTCAGTACTTAATGTTCTTTCCAGAATTTTTATTTTTTTTGTATCAAACATGTATTTATTTCACTATCAGGAAGGAAGAAAAGAAGGAACAGTGGGGAATAACCATGAAATTGGGGGGAAGAGAGAAAAAGAAAGTGTTGCAACTTGTTTCTGACCATCCATGCTATTAAGTTCTCTGTGCAGTGGGTTTCACTGCAGGCACATAGACCATCCTTAGACTTGAGTTTTCACCTGGCTAAAGGCCACAATCTCTTACCTGTAGTGCATGGTCAGTACCCTTGAACAGAGTTGGGGCTCAACAAAGACTGATGGGTTGAATCAGATGTGGCCACAATGCAGATAGTACCAATATTTGGCTAGTTTGAGGTTAAAAGTCCTATAGATTTACTGTTATCGAGATGTGAAGTCATTTTCAGTTATTTAGAGACTTGGGAAAAAAACTGACATCATGATTCAATGAGTTCCTGAGAAAATGCATAGAATTTTTTGGCCACATATTCTGTTTTCCTGGTTCGTTTGACATATTGCTATGCTAAATTTGAAAACAAATGTCAAGCATAATTATTATATATGTAGAAATTCACCTCCCAGGGATCTACATTCCTCATCTGGAAAATGAGGGAGTAAACCAGATGCTCCCTAAAGGGCTTTCTAGTACTTGTTCTCTCTGGTTTATGTATTTCAGACATTATATAACACTTTTTGTTTATTATAAACTGAAAAGAGTAAAAAAGGATAATATCCAGCCCCCAAGTTCCCAACTATGTTAGAGCTGATCTACAAAGTAGATGTCTAAGGGATTATGTTACTTTGGAGTAAATAAAAAGAATAGATTAGCACTCTGAGAAGATGCTTGGATTGTGGCCTTCTAGATAAATTCCATGCCTAGGCATTTGCAACAATATCCTTGTGTCACAGACAAAAGGATTATTCCGTGCCTTTGAGTATATATATATATATATATATATATATATATATATATATATGAATTAAAATAAGGTACTAAACCGAAACCTACTATGGTATTCAAGTATTTCTAACTTTGTGTTTTCACCCAGAATGTGTGCATCATTTTTTGGTTCTTTTGTGTTTTCTTTTTCCTTTTTTTAGAAAAATGAATAATATATAAATAACAATGACTTAGGCCTCTTTTATTTTTAAAGTCATGCAATATTGCAAATAAACTCTTCAATGCTCAAGTGTGTGTGAGGTTATATTTAGTGACAGAACCATGTAGTGGTTAATAGCAGAAGTTTTCAATCTCTGTTTGGCCACTTTATTAGCTATGCAACCTTAAGCAAGTTACTTAACCACTCGGACTTCTCATCTATGAAATGAGAATATGAAGAATTCTTTCTTCCCTCCTTCCTTTTCTTCCCTTCTTTCTTAACATCTCCCTTCAACAAATGCATTTTTGAGAACCTGTAACGTGCAACTCAAGGCTCCAGGAATAAATACAGCAGTGAACACGGACAAAGTTCCTTTTTTCATATATATAAGAGTTTAGTTGAGTGAAACAGATAATAAATAAAAACGGATGCTGGGTGGCAAATGCAATGAGACAAAGCAGAGTAAGGGATATGAAGGATGGAGGGAAGCTATTTAGAAGGGGTAGCCAAGGGATCCCTGGGTGGCTCAGCAGTTTAGTGCCTGCCTTTGGTCCAGGGCGCGATCCTGCAGTCCCGGGATCGAGTCCCATGTCGGGCTCCCGGCATGGAGCCTGTTTCTCCATCCTCCTGTGTCTCTGCCTCTCTCTCTATGTCTATCATAAATAAATAAATCTTTAAAAAAAAAAGAAGGGGTAGCCAAGAAAGGCTCCCTGAGAAGGAGACATTTGAGTTGAAATATGAAATAAGTGGAGAGAATATTCCAGGAAGGGGGAACAGCAGAATGACTATGGAAGTTATGCTTTCAGTGAATGCTTGAGGAAGAGTAAGAAGATCAAGGTGGCTGGAACATGTAAAGCCTTTGGATTTTACCCTAAATGCATTGGGAAGCCATGGGCGGGTGGTGGGGGGAGGTGGGGCTGTTGTATTGAGCAGAAAAGAAATAATATGATCTGGTCCATGTGGAAAAGGACCAACTTTCCAGATGTTTTAACATGTGGTTTGACTATGTGTCTAAAGATTTACTTCTTAAGCATTGTTAAGATAGGCATGAGCTTATGAGGCAGCAAATGTGAATTGCTTAGTGTCCGGCAGTAGACTGCACTTAAGCAGCTCTTATTATTATTATGCTATTAGTCAAGTTGATAGACCATCGCCAAGGTTCTGCACTGATGATGATAGGGCCAAGGAAACAGGGAGAGAAAGCCATCATATTTTGAGTACTTACTCTATGCTAGGCCTGTACATATTTAGATCAAGTGCAATATAGAGCAAAGCAGCATGCTATAAGAGAGAGAAAAGAATGACATCTGACCTCAAAATAGCTCCTCTAGTCTTGTTATAGTGCCCAGAACTAGTCATAACTCTGGGCTGAGGTGACTATTAAAGTATACATTTTAACTTGGAATGGTTACCTGGAATGTTACTTGGAATAGTAATATTAGGTGATATTCACCCCCATTTTATCTTAATGTGATTTCATGGATTAGATGAACTCACTAGCCACCCCATGGCTCTAGAGTCTGAATGCCTGCTCAAAATCCAGCTCAACCACCTACAAGCTGTGTGACTTTGGGCAAGACACTTAACCCATCTGTGCCTAAGGTTTGCCATCTCAGAGATGATAGTGACAATTATCTCTTGGCATTTATGTGAGCTAAAGAGAGATATTACATGTAAAAAATGCTTTATTCAATATAACTATTATTTGCACAGTTAAATTAATTAATGAGCCAATTAGTAGAGCTTTGAGGGGTCGAACATAGGACTGATAAATTTCCAGGGCAACCCAAAGGTCCAAAAATGTTATGCTATTACCCTAAGAAGTTCTGCAGGGTGAACATTTCCAAGGGTGAGAATAGCTATCAAAAAGATGCTAAAACATTTTTAAAAATATGACTTAAGTCTTTGTAAGTTCTCATTGTGGAAACAGAAGATTCAAGTGATCTAGCAAGAAGTTTTGATCAAAAAGCTGCAGGATGAAAGATGACAAGGAGTAAAATGATGAGATGGGCCATACAAGTTTATATGAAGCAGTAAGAAAAACAGATAAATGTGGGAAAGGAATCAGAAAATTCATAGAGTAAGAAATGCAGCAGAGAGGAAAATGTTTGCACATCAAGTTAGCAACGATTAAAAAATAAATAAAATGAATTCCCTTGCAATTAAGGCAATAAAAAGGGGAGGTGCTTTTTCATATATTGCTGTAAACCAATAAAACCATTTGAGAAATCAATGTGGCACATAGATCAAGCACTTTTAAAATGGTTATTCTCTTTGACTTGATAATTCTATTTCTAGATTGTTATAGAAACCATTTGTAGAGTTTTCTATGTTTTATTGATTTATTTGAAAAAAATTAATTTTAGATGTAGAGTCATACAGAATTTATTATAGCAGACCCAAATTAGAAAGATTAAAATATCTTCAAATAAATGGCATTTTTTTGCAATCATTAAAAGAGACATTTATATCCACATGAAGAAGAATGAAGTTGGATTCCTCTCTCAAACCATACACAAAAATTAACTCAAAATGGATCACAGACTGAAATGTTCAAGAGCTAAAACTATAAGCCTCTTAGAGGAAAATATAGGAGTAACTGTGACCTCGGGTTAGGCAAAGCCTTCTTTGATATGACATCAAAAGCACAAATATCAAAAGAAAAAAAGAGAGACAAATTGGACTTTATCAAAATTAAAAACTTTTGTACTTCAAAGAACACTCTCAAAATGGTCAAAAGACAACCCAAAAAAATGGAAGAAAACATTTGCAAATGATTTATCTTATTAGGGACATGTATCCTTCTGGAATATATATTTAAGAATTAGAGCTCCAAAACAAAAAGACAAATAACCTAATTAAAACATGGGCAAAGGTTCTGAATGGACATTTCACCAAAGCAGATGTAAGAATGGCCAATAAACCTATGAGAACATGCTTAACATCATTAGCCACTAGGGAAATGCAAGTCAAAACTATGATGAGATACAATTTTACACCTACTAGTTGGTTATACTAAAAAAGACAGATCCTAACAAGTGCTGACAAAAACGTGGAAACATTAGAACCCTCATAATGCTGCTGGTGGGAATGTAAAATGGAGGAAGGCAGTATGGCAGTTCCACAAAAAGATTCCCATGTGACCAGCAATTGCACATAGAATTCCACTCAGAAACATATACTTGTACAAAATGGTTAAAGCAGCCTTACTCATAGAAGTTAAAAAATAGAACTGATGCAAATGTCCATCAGCTGACAAACAAATAAAATGCAGTGTATATATTAGAATATAACTTGTCAATAAAAAAAGAATGAATTATTGATACATGCTTTAACATGGATTAGTCTTGAAAAAATTATGCTAAGTGAAAGAAGCCAGTTACAAAACACCTGTGTTGTATAATTCAGTTTATATGAAATGTTTGAAATAGGCAAATCTATAGAGATAAGAGTAAATTAGTGATTGCATAGGGGTTGGGATGGAGTTGGGAATGGGGAGTGACTGCTAATGGGCACAAGCTTGCTTTCTCGGGTAGTAAAATGTTCTCAAGTTGATTATGGTGATGGTTGTACCAAAACCCATTAGATTTTAAATGGGCAAATTATATGGCATGTGAACTGTATTTTTATAAAATTGTTAAAAATACATTTTTGTAAAGTATACACTAAGAGAAGAAATGTTCATAGTATTAGTGAATGATTTGGAATCATGCGTTGTGAATTATAATTATTTAGAAAGAAGACTAGAAGTTCTGACAAATTCCAGAAAGAGGTCCACTAAAGTGTTAATAAAGGCTGCTTTGGACAGTGAACTATGGTTGATGATATTTTTTTCCCCTTTGATGAGGAGGCCTTTTATAATAGGGGAAACTTTTTTAAATAAAAGAAATGAGGAGGCCTTATTTCTCAAACAATCCTTGGGTGTAATTCTGAGTCACTCTTACCCTCCGCTGAATGGAAAGCAACCGAAGAGAGCTTCAGCTGTCATTCTGTAGAAAACAAAGTCTGACTCAGACCAAAAGTGATGTTTTCCATGCTCCCTCCTACCTCCTGTTCTTCTACCCCACAGGCCCACAAAAGAAAATGATTCAGGGGCAGCCCAGGTGGCTCAGCGGTTAAGTGCAGACTTCGGAAAAGGGCGTGGTCCTGGAGACCCGGGATCTAGTCCCATGTCGGGCCCCCTGCATGGAGCCTGCTTCTCCCTCTGCCTGTGTCTCTGCCTCTCTCTCTCTCTCTCTCATGAATAAATAAATAAAATCTTAAAAAAAAAAAAAGAAAATGATTCAGAAAGCCCTGAGTAAGTGAAACCTGGAAATGTGCTGGGTTTCTATCTGGCTGCCTCCTGCCCTGTAGGTAAGAAGCAGGCAACTGCTGTCCACGGCTTCTCACAGTGAGAGTGGAACAAGGGAGGCATGTGTTCCAACTGGGGGCATGAGCTAGGGCCCATGCCAACTACAAGGAGAAGTTTTATTTTTTTCCTTGAGTGTAAACTCTACGTTTATCTCTACTGAGGAAACCAGCTTTTCCTTTTTACTACCCAAGAGGAGGGGCCTGTGCTGGCTCACGTCCCTGGACCGAGTTACATGGCCCAGCTGGCCCCTCTCCAGGCCAGCCAGTTGTCCATCTCTATCTTGGAGGAACAGCTTGGACAAAGTTCTTGGCTCTGTTTGGAAATCCCCTTCCCCTTGCTCTCCCAAACAAAATTAATTTAAAGCAGTTGGGTTGATCTGACATGTTTCCTCTGAGGAACATGTGTTCATATGAGGAGGGAGGGTCTCCTGGAGACAGTCCTGGGGCTCTCTACTTGGAGTAGGTATCTACTTCCCAACACCAGCAATCTGTAGTGTGTTCAGGAGCATGCTCCTGAGTTGGAGAGAGGTCTGGGGGCCAGTTCTCTGAGAAGTGGTTGAAGGGCCTGGGGCTGCTTAGCTTGGAAAAGAGAAAACTCAGGGAGATCCTGAGATTGTCTCAATGAGCTGTTAGCATGAGAAAGGTTTATTTTGGAATAATATCTCAGGGAAAATTTGGAACAAATGTGGAGAAGTTGCAAGGAGGCACGTTGCCCTAATATTAGAAAGAACTTTTAATAATGAGAATTTTCCAAAATTCTATGGGCTTTGTAGTTGAGGATGTGATTTTTATCCAAGGAAGTCTGTGTAGCAACTCTGTTTCAGGCATCATCAACTTGAAAGTGTAAAACTTGTTTCCAACAATCATGTGGTACTTATCATGTGCCAGGCACTATTCTAAGTACTTTACATATATAATTCTCAGAATACTTATAGCATCCTTCTAAAATAAGTGTATTATTGTCTCCAATTTATAGATGAGGAAAAATAAGACTCGGAGAGTGCTTTAGTAACTTGCCCAGGGCCATTCTGTGACTCAAACCCATGTAGTTTGGGTCAAACATTCATACTCTTAACTCCTATACTGAGGTTACATTTATATTGATACCCCTAAGATATGAACATATGCTCCTATATGTCAAAATATAGGATTTAGGCTCTCTCATCTGGGGCGCCCAGATCATTTCCAGGAGTCCCCATAGAGTGTCTACCTACCTACAACCTAGTGGATAAGGTACAGCACCCGTCATGCACTATGGTTTCCCTCGTGGCGATGTCTCAGCTCTCGACGCTATTCACACAGCCTTGCCAACTATACTAGTTGTGAGACCACCAATGTCTATGCCAAGGGGGCTTCTTCACAACGTGCCTCAGTCCGTAGGGCTCAAGGCCCAAGTGCTGCTGGGTTCTGAGAGCTGTGGAGAATGGTCCTACATCTGTGTCTCACTTTGTCATCTGAGTCCCCAAGAAACAATACTTTTGACTAGAGTCCTCTCTCTCTCAAACAAAATGTCCTTCTCAGCTACTGGCACTCATTTCCTTGGGTATAGAGTTTCAGAGACAGTCCAACGGTTGGAGTTGGGCCTTACAATTCACATTCATCTCTGTCACCTTTGCTTCTTTCTCAACTGTCTCCTGTCACCTGGACAGCCACAATAAATAAAACTCTCTTTTCCTCCAGCCACAAAACACAGAGCCTTCGTGTACCAGGTGAAGAGAACTCTGAAGAAATGTCACCTCACTTCTCTCCAGATCTTGCTCAGTCAGAAAGGACCTGTGATACCTGAAAGCGGAAACGGGAAGACTATTCCCATGGGTACTGGGGAAAGGGGTGGTGGATGAACTTGGAGGCTGGAAAGAATTGTAAGATCCCATCAATTCTAAAATGTTAGACTCCTAAGTCCCAAATAGTTTGGTAGAAATGGAATAGCTTCAGCTTGTTTCCTCAAATACCTCCTTTGGGTTTGTGTAGGGAAGAGTAAGTTGTATTTCTAGGTAAAGTTTTTAGCAGTGTCTGCATTCTACTTCCTGCAGGGAAGGTACAGAGTGAAGGAACTGGCTATCTAGTGTAGCTCACCTTGGGGCAAGAGAGGAAGCTGGGATGCCGAGGGCTGGGATCAGGTCACTGAGGGGAAGCAGTTAATGGCTCTGTCTGTAAGGCATTTCCTTGAGAGAGAATTTCAGAGATGAGCTTCCCGCGCTTGTACCCAGTCTCTCTCATGTTCTTCAGGAGAGTAAACGTATGTCTCCATATCATCCAAAAGGTCTTCTCATTGTCTTTTATGGTCAATGTGAGGGATGTGGGACATTTAGATTCTTTGAAGAATATTTGGCTGACAAAGAGAAGAGAAGTTAGTGACAAGAGTAAAGTACATCTCACTTGGATATGTACTTTATGGATATGAAGAAAGGGTGTGGTAGCCAGCCTCTAAACAGCCTCAGTATTCCTCGCCTCCTGGTGTTTATGTCTTGCATAGTGTCTCTCCCAGCACTGAATCCGTGTTTGTCTGTATGACCAATAACATATGGCACAAGTAACAGTGTGTGAATGTCTAGGCTGGGTCATGACTTCCAGCTTGGTCTCTTGCATCGTTTGCTCTGGGAGAAGCCAGACATCAGGTTGTGAAGGACACCGAAGCAGCCATATGAGGAGCCTATCTAGGAAGGAACCGAGGCCACCTACCAAAGCCAGGACCCACTTCTCAGTCAAGTGAGTGAACCACCCTGCAAGTAGATTCTCTAGCCCCAGCAGATGCCTCAGATAACTGCAGACCCTGTTGACATCTTGACTACAACCTCATGAGAGATCCTGAGCCAGAACTGCCCGAACTCCTCCTTACCTATAGATACTGTGATAGGTATTGATGATTTAAGCCACTAAGTTTTGAGCTAATTTATAACACAGTAATTGATAACTCATGCAAAGAGCAAGTCTGATTATATGAAGGGCCCTCTAGCACAAGCCCTGCAGTTTGGGTGCCTTTGTGCACCATGTCTTTTGGGGGCCAAGGGGTGGTTTCCTGGTTCTGTAGTAGGGGTTGGCAAACTAGGGCCTATGGGTCAAATCCAGCCCTCCACAGGCCAAATCTGCACACATCACTTGTCTACATATCGTCTATGGCTGGTTTCTTGTTACAGTGACAGAAGTGAGTAGTTGTGATATACTGGATGGTTTGCAAAGCTGAAAATATTTACTATTTAGCTCTTCTTTAAAAATATTTTTTATTTACTCATTTGAGAGAAAGAGAGAGAGAGAAAGAGCACAAGCGGGGAGGAGGGGCAGAGGGAGAGAGAAGCAGACTCCCCACTGAGCAGGGAGTCTGCCATGCAACTCCATTCCAGGACACTGGGATTGTAACACAAGCCAAAGGCAGATGCTTAACCATTTAAACAACTGAGCCACCCAGGTGCCCCTACTATTTAGCCCTTTATAGAAAAAACTTGCCGACTCCTGTCCCATAGGAACAATGTGATGGTGAGGTGTCTTTCTCACACATGTAGAGTTACACACACCCTCTCCACACAAGGGCCTGAAGTGCACACGTGCTATTTCATCTGCCTGGTGAGCCCTCTCTAATGTTCTCATCTGGCTAACTTCTACTCATCATTCAAAACTTGGTTCAGATGCACCTCCTTCAATCCAACCTTGTGAAATCCCTCTCCTTCTTTGAGGTTGGCTTATATATCACCTCCTTCCCTCAATCCCCCAAGCCAGACAAATTCTAACAGCAGTGTTTCCATATCTCTTTTAGAACTATAATCATCACATGATGGGGCTTTGTTTAGTGTTTTTTCTCCCCCACTGGACCATAAGCTCTTCAAGGCCAAAAACTGTTTTTATAACCTCCTCTATTTATATATTCATCACAAATACTTATCAGATGCTTACTATTTGTCAGAAAACTTGCCTACATTGGGATACACAGAGAAAAAAGACTGAGCCCTTGCCCTCAGGTTACTCCAGAAGAGAAGTGAAAAAACAAACTGTCATTAGGGTATGAGGTGGTGGGGGTGTGTGCAAACTTCATTGTGAGTGTATTTGCTGTACCCATATAAACATCTACAAAAAGAAGTGAGTTTTCAACACTTTCATAGCATTTACCATTTGTCAGACACTGTACTAAGCACTTACATACATTACAATTTATTTAATCTTTATACAACATGAGGAAAGTAATACAATTATTTTCAGTCTACAGGACATAGAGACCAAGAGAGATTAAGTAACATGCTCAAGGATAACAGAGCTAAAAATGGCGTGTGAACTTTGGAGCAATTATTTAGTTGAATAATCATTTCTAAATCTCAGAAATGACACAAGTGTAAGAAATTAGGATAATGCTGTTCTTTTCTCTTTGAACACTAAGTGGATGGTTCCTGTCAAGCTGGAAATTCCAGCTCCAGAGGCTTTCTGATGACTTAGACTACACTTGGCATTTTATTTCTAGGAATTGCCTTCTGGGAGATTCTGCTGTTTTAATGATTGTGCAAGCCTGGTTTCCTCATTGAATTGCACCATTTGCCACTTTTAAGTCATCCCTAGTTATTAGTTTTACTTTCTTAGCACTCTGTGGGGGGGGGGGGGAGAACACATTCAACAGCCCCCAACAGGGTTCTTTTCTTGCTAAAGTCCATAGGACTATGGAATGTCTACGTTTGGATGAGAGATAGGGCCCTGGTGCCTTGTCTCTGCCATTGCTTGTCTCAGGCTGTGGTTTTAGTTGTGGATTAATTGATTCAAACCTTGAGTGTCATTCAATGGATTGATTTAAAGAGATTTTGTGGCTAATGGTGCCGGTTCTAGCTTAAAGTGATTGCCCCCTGTAGTATGAATCACTTAACGGCATTCTATTTTCCTTTTTAGGAATGAAGACTGAAGCGCCAAAGCTAGTCCCCTTTAAAAATAGGTAACTAGGTACTCTGAGCCATCTGTCCACTCTGTTCAGGCCACTCATTTGTCTTGGTTCAGTCTTCCTGCACAAAGAGGTGGGGGCTTTGTGGTAAACACTGGAGATGGGGGGGTGGGAGAAATCCCATTGAGGACAGTGACAGATACTGAAAACAGATCTGCCCCTTGCTCAAAGCCTTTGCTCAGCAATTCCCTTCAAAGAGAAAGATGGAAAGTGAGGTGGTGAGGAGTGATGTCAAAGCAGAGGGGAGAGTGAAAGGCCGGTGTGTCTTCTCATGGTTTTCAGCATATTCACCCTCTTTCAACAAATCTTAATGGAACCAATTATATGCCAGACCTGGTTTACAATCAGGTCCCGAAGTTTATAAGGGGAAATAAGGCAGATATGGTTTCTGCTGTTCTGGAGCAGTGGAGAATATCAGAAAGACGTTAACAGTTAAATACAATGATTGGAAATTATGGTAAGTGATGGTAGGAATAAAGAGTGGGCTTTTACAGACAATAATCGAGAGTAGGGGATGAGATAGGACTATTTATTTTGAATGGAATAATCAGAGAAGGCCTCTCTGAGGATGCGAAGGATTGAACTTGAAGGATAATGAACATGAAGCATAAAGAAGCAAGGGGAGAATTCCAGGCAGAGGGAATGGATTGTGCAAAGGCTCTAAAGCCAAGGTCAGCGCAAGAAAATATTTCAGTTTTAAAGCTAAGTTGCTCTTGGTGGAGGCCTTCAGTGCTTTCCTTTATTCCATCCAAACATATTCCTGGTGATAGCTTGAGAACACACTTTTCCACAATCTGTAAGGATCTACAGAATCACCTGGCATCTCAGCCTTCAGCTACGGCTCTGAGCAGAGCAGCGTTCATCAAGAAAAGGAGGACATAGGGACGTGAAGTCCCTTCTCTTCCATTGTAGGACAAGCAGACCTTGGTAAAGCTTAGTATTACAAATTACTTAGGTCCTCTGGGTTCAAACTTTGGCTCTGCCACTTAGAAACTGTAAGTATAACATGTTACTTAACTGCTTTATGCCTCAGTGTCTTTATCTGTAAACTAGGTGTGAAAAATGTATGTACCTCATAGGATTGTTAAGAGGATTTATTGTTTTTAAGATCTTATTTATTTATTTATTCATGAGAGGCACAGAAAGAGAAAGGGGCAGAGACACAGGCAGAGAGAGAAGCAGGCTCCCTGCAGGGACCCCGATGTGGGACTCGATCCCAGGTCTCCAGGATCACGCCCTGAGCTGAAGGCAGACACGTCTAACTTCTGAGCCACCCAGGCGTCCCTGTTATGAGGATTTAATTAGTTCATGTTAGCTAACTGCGTAGATCAGTACTTGGCACATAAACATTCAACAATCATGTTGTTATTGTTATTATCATACTTAAACGGCTGTACCCTGCTGACACTTCGGGTGGCAGTGATATATATAGTGATATATAGTGGTATATATTCCCCAGAGGCTGGTCTCCTCAAAATCAACCTATAGCCTTCTTACATAATTCAGTTCAGAAATCATTTTTGTACCAGGCACTGTATTGGACCTTGGCCGCATCATTTCCTTTAAGCCTTCCAACAACCTTAGGCAGCAGGTATTACTACCCTTATTTTGTAGATGCAGGAACTCATGTATAAAGAAGTTAACTGGGGATCCTTGGGTGGCTCAGCGGTTTAGCACCTGCTTTTGCCCTGGGGCGTGATCCTGGAGTCCCAGGATTGAGTACCACATTGGGCTCCCTGCATGGAGCCTGCTTCTCCCTCTGCCTGTGTCTCTGCCTCTGTGTGTGTGTGTGTGTGTGTCTCATGAATGAATAAAGTCTTTAAAAAATAATAAATATACTAAACAAAAATAAAAAGATAAAGAGGTTAACTGACTCACCTATACCACAAGCTAGTAGGGTTCGTAGGTCCACCACTGAGATCTCACTCAGTAGGCCTGGGTAAGTCCTTGGAATCTACATTATACGTACTTGCCCAACCTTCCCAGTTCTGATGAGGGTGACTTCTTTACTGTACTTTGGAAAAGTATGGCCTCGATGATCTCTGGAGGCAAAGTCCATGAAGATGGGAAAGTCCATACATGCCAAGTATGCAGTTTAATGAGGAAGGCAGTTTGGTGCTGCTGATGTTTATTATAACAGAATGAACTTAGTTCATGGCACTGGTTCTCTGCTATGGTTATTGTCCAACAAGCACACTGGGGCTGAAAAATGTCCCCAGAGTGTTTTGCATCATGTAGCCTCAGCTCATAATTTCTCATCCTCGGTTCCAAAATAAGATCAAATAAAAATGCTCTGAAAGCCAGAAGTCTTAAGTGTGGGGAAACTCATTTTGCAGTCTAACATGACTGCAAGCTTATTTGCAGATGTTATTCATACCACTTGTGAATATTTAGATACTGGGCTGCAAAATTATCAGTATGCTTGATTATGGGACTGTATCAATGATCTATTGTCACATAACAAATTACCCCAAAACTTAATGGCTTAGAACAACAAACATTTATTTCATCACAGTTTCTATGGGCCAGGAATTCAGAAGAGGCTCCACTGGGTAGTTTTGACTCATGGTCTTTCATGCAGTTGTGGTCAAGATGTTCGGGGGCTGCAGTCATCTGAAGGCTTGCCCAGGGCTGGGGGTTCCCTTGTGAGATGGCTCACTTGTTTGGCTGTAGGCAGGAGAAAGAATAATGCTTCTTGTAACCCTGTCCCTGAAATATCCCACTGTCCTGCTTTGTCCTGTTTTTTAAAACAAAGTCACCAAGATTAGCCACACACAGGAGAAGGAGACTTAGATGTCACTTCTTTAAGAAATGAGTATCAAAAAATGTGTGGACATATTTTAAAACCACCACAGAAGTGTTACCCATATCTTCCTGGCGGTGTTCTGTTATATGCAAGATATGGAGCAGTATTATCCTACAAAAGAATATAGTAAAGATTACTAAACAATTATGGATTGCATCTGGCACCAGGAGTTTTGGATAAAGGGTTATGTCTCTGTAGTATCATGATAAACTTGCACTATGGACTTTACCACTTTAAACAAACTAAAGACTCATAGAATGTTTTGGAATATTTTCAAGACTCAAGGAACCTCATGGATTATCCAGTAAGTAGATTCTGACCTCATCTCCTTCACTCTACAGATGAATAACTTGAGATTCAGAGAGGAAAACATTTGCTAAAACATACGCATAGTGTTTCAGACACTGCTAAATGCCTTAGATATATTATTTTATTAAATTTTCCCAGCTTTACTGAAGAGGAAAATAAGAATCAGAAAGGTGAGTAGAGGTCTCAGAGTAGATAGCTAGTATGTTTTGGAGGCAGGCTACAAATCCACGTCTCCCAGGTGTCAGCCAGAGCCCTGCGTATGTAACACCCCCTCCAATGACTCCCTGGGGCGTGAGAGCAGAGTCTAGACACCATATCCCTGGAGACTCAGGTTGAGAGGTCTTCTGCCCACACACTCAGGGTTCCCCCTAGTCTGAAGATCTCATCAGCCTAATGCTTCCCTAGTTAGTGTCCAACCTAAGATCTTCCCCTGGGAGCCAGACAAAGAACCCCAGAAATTGCAGGAGCAATGGCCTCACTGCCTGTTGCCTCAGCTTCAAGGGGGATTCTGAACTTCAAGCTGGGTGGGTGCTTCTCCATTCCCACTCCATTCCCACTTAGAAATGCCTTCTAAGGGTATACATCTCAGATACACATCATGTTCACATTCTCATCTAAGAGGTTTTCCCAAACAAAACCTCCTCCCTAAGGAGCCCATTCCCACTTAGAAATGTCAGCTCCATTCCCACTTAGAAATGACCCAGCTCCATTCCCACTTAGAAATGCCTTCTCAGGGTATACATCTCAGATACACATCATGTTCACACTCTCATCTAAGAGGTTTTCCCAAACAAAACATCCTCCCTAGGGGACTATGTCTGGAGAAAGCCTTTCCAGGGGCTATCAGCTTTAAACTCTATGAAGGATATGCCATCGTTAGGAATCTAAGTTCAAAAGTTGTACTGACAGTGGTTGTGGTAAGAAAACAAGGACTCCTTCAATGACAGGTGTCAGAGAATCCAGTCTGAAATGACATGACCTAAAGGGGAACTAATTGAAAAGCTGAGATGTAGCATTGACTTCAGGAGTGGTGTGATGCAGAAAACCACACGCTCCAGAAGGACTGGCCTCTCTTTGACCCTGCCCCCACTGTCCCTACTTCGAGGTTGACCCCAATTTCAGACGGTGGGACTGGTCCTTGAGCCAATCACTATCCCAGGAGGATGACAGGGTTCTCATTGTCCAGACCTGGGTCACGTGACGCTCCTGGATGGGCGGATGGGGAGAGTACAGACCAGCGAGTAGCGAAGTGGAGGCTCCACTGGACGTAAGACAAAGGGCTGTTACCAATAAATTTGAAAACATTTGAGCTCTTATGATGTGCCAAACTATGCTAAGCATCCCACATGCACAAATCTCATTTAATCTTCTTAAAAGATATTTGAGAAAGAGAGAAAGCACGAGCAGAGGGAAAGAGCAGAGGGAGAGGGACAAGCAGACTCTCCATTGAGCAGGGAGCTGGATGCGGGACTCTGGGATCATGACCCGAGCTGAAGGCAGCCGCTTAACTGACTGTCCACCCAGGCGCCCCTCATTTAATCTTATAAATAATTCTGTAAGATATGTATTAATATTACCTTCATATAAAATAGTTGAAGAAACTGAGTAAGAAACATGCTCAAGGTCGCATAGCTAGTAAGCGATGGGGCTGAGTTTGAACCAGTTCTGACTGGAGAGCCATTCTTATTCTATTTCCACGAAGCTGCCTGTGGCATCTGCTTCCAAGTCACTTAGGCTGAGAACAGCATCTCCTCTGTATCATCTGCATCCAAGAAGTCATCAAATCTAGTTGATCCTACCTCCACCAGCTTTGAGCTATCTGTTCCCATCTTCTATTCCTAGTGCCACTGCCCTAAGGACTTTTCACTTCTCTCATTATGGATAATTAGAATAGCTTATCCTTTTCTCAGAGAACATACATATGAGCTCTGAGGGCCATTTTAACTTACAAATTCATATTTAAGTGTTAGAATCACATAAAATCTATATCCTATAGTATTTTTCGAAAAATGGAAAAATTCGGTAACGCTGAACCTGGAATCTTCATGGCGATAATGACTGAAATTGAGCAGCACTGTCTGGAGACAATTAGAAGGCTTCTGTAGTTCAGTTGGCCAGATCCCTGTTGCTTTTTACCTCCAGACCTCCTCACCCAGGTAAGCTCCTTACTGCCCTCGGTAAACATCTGAGTTTGCAATCCTAGTCCCTAGTCCCTCCCCATTTTTACCCATCTTCTGTGACCACTAGGTTTATCTTCTTCTTTTTTTTAGGTTTATCTTCTTAAACCATGACCTGATTATCCCACTTTCATATTTGAAGACATTTAATAGTTCCACACTGCCTATAGACCACTACAAACTGGATCCCAAGCTACTTTTTTAGGCCTATGTCCTCCACACACACGACTTCTGCAGCACCCTTCTGGACTAGGCCCCATGTTCCCTCTCCCACCTGCTTTGCTCAGGCCTGGTTCTCTGGGTCCTAAGTCCATTCTTAGTCTTCTCTGCTCCTCTTCACTTCTTCTCTTTGAGTTCTCACACAACTCTCAATGACCATGTCAATTCCTTCCTCCCCCAAGAAGCTTCCATCAACATTAACGTGCTCCTACTCCATACACCACCATTTCATTATTTTTGAGCACCTAATGTGAATGACATTTATTACAATAGTAAGTAGTCTTTATAATCAGTCAATCCAGTTCATATTTATGGAACACTACTATGGGCCAGGCATTTTTCTGAGTGTCTTACCCTCACAACAGCTTTTTGATGTATATGCTTCTCATAAGGATCGTTTGATTCTTCGACGTTAGATAGGCACAATAAATCCAAGTCGGGCAGTTATGCTATTGACTTTGAAACCCATCAGTCTCTGGGAACATGATGGAAGACACAGGAATGCTGATTTGCTGCATGTAGAGTGGCCAATTGATCTGTGAAGAAGTCCTTTAGGAAACGTTTATTTTTGAGAACAGCAGGCATGGCTTAGCATTGTGGACGGTGCTGTCCACCCCCAACTAGGCTTCTGCTGTGTGTGTAAGAAACAGCTGTGAATTTTGGTGTCTTCCTATATAGTTTTTCCCCCAAGAGAATGACATTCCCTGCCTAGAACAAAATGTCCTTTTTTGACCTTCCGAGGCCAGTGTCCCCAGGCTCCCTGTAACTCCAAAAGTATGATGCCCACTGATGTCTTTCTCTTACAAGGTTCAGGCTTAGTCGTAAACTCCCTTACACATGAGTACCCCCATCCAAAAGTCATGGATTGAATGCCCATGTGTGGCAGTCACTGTGCTAGGTGTTAGGATCATAGTATTGAAAAGAGTAAGGTACAGCCCCTGCCTGGGCATCCTAATCTAATGGGGAGTTAGAGAAGTAAATGAATCGGTGCCATCGATGTTTAAGGGGCTAGAATCAAGGTAGCACAGGCCATGGGGTGTGTGCATAGAGGCAAACTGAGTGGGAGTGCACTCCAGGCTGTGTCAGACAAGGCTGGGCTTTGGTGTCCGTACTGCTTGATAATAACTGTCGCTTACCGAGTACCACTATGTCCCTTGTATAAAGCGCCAGACACTTATGTTGCTTAATTTAATCCTCATGATGATACTTTGAGGACTGTTTTAAATGAATCAATACATTACAGTATTTAGAGGAGTGTCTGACTCATAGTAAGTGTACCATAAATGATACCTATTCTTATCCTGTATTCTCTCTCTCTCTCCCTTCCTTCCCTTCCCCTCTCTTCTCTTCTTCTCTTCTCTTCTCTTTTCTCTTCTCTTCTCTTCTCTTCTCTTCTCTTCTCTTCTCTTCTCTTCTCTTCTCTTCTCTTCTCTTCTTTCTCTTCTCTTCTCCTCTCCTCTTCTCTCTCTTCTCTTCTCTTCTCTTCTCTTCTTCTCTTCTCTTCTTCTTTCTCTTCCTCTCCTCTCCTCTCCTCTCCTCTCCTCTTCTCTTCCTCTCTCTCTCTCTCTCTCTCTCTCTCTCTCTCTCTCTCTCTCTCTCCAGATAAAACTGAAATTCGGTGAGAGGAGCTCAAAAGTCCATAGGGTCCAAGCATAAGTCTTCGGCAATTTCCAAGGAGGCCCAAAAGGCAGCCTGAGTTTCCATCATTGGCAGCAGGGATAGGTAAGAAGTGCTAGGTTCACGCAGTGGGATGCCACGTAGCAGATAGAAGCAGTAGATTAGCAACACAAGTGGCACTAGTGCCAGTAGTAGGACTTGATCATGGGCTCCTCCTGAAGACGGCTTCTCAGCTCCAGCAGATGGTTGCCCTGTGGAAATAAAGCCTATGACAGATACAGCAGGATGACTCGCTCTGCATCTGTCCCTCCTTCCGCCTCAAGCCTCCCTGAATTGCAGAGGCTGGAAAAGTAAAATCCACCTTTCTCAGCCTCCCTTACAGGTTCTGGGTATGGTTAGAGTCTGCCATTTAGATGTGCTCATAGGAGGCTCAGACCAAATTAAATGGAGATGACGGTGGAGTGACCGTGTTGCTACACTGTATTGCTGCTGTGGTTCTGGCCAATGCAGAGCCACTAGCAATAATGGCAGTTCCCCGTCCTGAGCTGTGGCTCAGGTGGTAGGAACCTGGAGTGAGCAGTTGAGATAGCATCTGGGTGTGTTCCGAGTGCTGTCCCTGGGGGTCAGCCTGTAGCCCACTCCCCCATCAATTTCCTAAGCACTTGATTCCCTGTAATGTTTTCCTGCTTAACCATAGCTAGAACATTTTTTATTTGTGTATGTGCTTCAGAATTTCAATGATTTGTAAATAAGGACTTACATAAAGCACCTAAAGTTTTCTAACCCTGGCTTCCTCACCTACAAAATGTTTGTGTGAAACCACTTCCCACGCAGTGGGAAGGATTCCATGAAATATCATTTGCAAAGTGTCTGTCATATAGCAGCTGCTCAATAACCGACAACTTTGTGCAGCTTAAAAAGCATGGGTTTTTAGAAACTGGGTTCAAATTATGATAATACTGCTTACCAGCTATGTGACCACACAAAACTTTCCGCAGCCTCCGGCAGTGTGGATGATAAAATACCTAGTGCTGCATGGTCTGTTTGTTTGTGTGCTGGTTTTGGTGAGTACTGAAGAGCTAACATGTACAAGGATGCCTAGCATGGTGCTTGCATGACACATAGTTGTCTCTTCCCAAATGTTAATTTCCTCCTTTATCTCCTACTTCCTTCCATTCATAGTAATATTTAATATGCTTTGCTGATAATGAGGATGTTTGGAAAGAAACTAATGAGGTAAACAGTTGTAAAGGACACATTTACACAGGGGCCATTTGTTCCCTGTTAGGAGACTGACAATTTTTTTCATTCCATAATACAGGAAATAAAGTGGTATCTGTCATTTCAGGAGGTGTGTCTGGGTGCTCTGGAGACTCTTCTGCTGCACCTCTTCCCTGCCACCAACCGTCCTTCCTCCTGCTACCAGAGCCGTGGCTCAGCTCTGCTTCAGGAGATGGGACTTGTGCTCTGGGCATCTGAGGACCTGCCAAGTGAGGTAAGAGTGGGCTGGGAAGCGGTAGCCCTCTGATAGCCTTGGCAAAGTGCTAATAAGCTAAAAGGAGGAATGGATGATGGTGGACACATAGCAGGTCTGTTAGTTTGTCAAAAGTCATAGGAACCCGGTGTTATCTGCGGAAGGGTGGGGTCAGGTGCAAAGCAGGCATATTGAGTGGGATCAGAACTAGAAAACTGCTGGTAGAATAAGGAACATAGTAGTCATTTTAGGGCTATTGCTACCTTTTCTTGCTGTGAGATATACTTCTTAGCAAGAAGTGAAACCAGTGAAATCCATTGAAATATATTTGTAGAAGCCATCAGTAGACATTTATGTTGAGTACTGCCCACAATATGCTCCAGCAAGCTTTGGAGGGGAGAACAGTGTTTTGTTTTTATTAGTTTTTTAAATCCCTTCCAAACCCTATCAGTGGTGATTAGCACATGACCTGTAGTTCATTGTTAATGTAGGCAGGGCATCTTCTGGAGACGCTTGGCCATTTGACAAACATCTGTGGAATGCCCACTGTCCCCTATATTCCTGCCAGCAGACTTGCTAGAGTTGGAGGATACAAAGTTCCTGTACCCAAGAAACTGACATTCTAGAGACAGAGGCAGATGCAGGCACCCGGCTAACACTAACGGAGTGCCTACTATGTTCCTGCACCTGTCAGCTCTGGGGATATAACAGTATGACCTGGTCCCTGCCCTTAAAGATGTAATAGGCTGTGAGGGTGGGACAGTGGGAAGGAAATGTCAGGTGGACAGGCAGTTGCAGTCTGGTGTGGGTGAATGATCCAGGTGTGAGCAGGAATTATCCAAGTGACTAGGAGGGGGTCGTGTGTGTGTTTTTGTTGCTGAGGGTGAGGAGAAGCTATTTCAGGTGAAGAAGGTGCACTTTGTACAAGAAAGGACATGGAGCCCCACAGAGCTGAGTGAGCTCGGTGTTGCTGTAGGGTAGGGGACAGGCTGGGAGGCCTTGATAGGAAGTGAAATTTCAAGCAAGTTGAGACTGGATCTTGCTAAAACTTGTTTGTCGAGCTCACAACCTGAATTTCATTCTGAAGGCAATGGGAAACCAGAGAGGTATTTTAAAAATGGATTGAATCCATTACTCCTACAACTATCTATTGAATATTAATTATGTATCCATTTGCTGCTGGACTAGATACTGGAAATCTGATGATGTCTAAAACAATTTTCGTCTATGTGGGGTTTATGATCTAATATGAGAGAGACAAATTAAACTAATTTTTTACAAGGAGAATGTATTAAGGTAGTGTTTATGTAATTAAAGCATAATTAAAATCATAACATACTCCACAGTTACCCAAGATACATATAAAGCTATTAAATATGACATGTGCTGTGAAGGGAGCTCCAAGTTGGCTGGTGGTAAAATGCCAAATAATGGCTAATAATAATAATCACAGACATTTGGTAAGTGATCATTATGCAGCTGTCATCCTGCTTCATGTAGATTATCTCATTTAATCTTCAAGGCAATCAGATGAATGAGTTTCCTTTCCATGTAGGGACATAGGTCTGACTCTAAGACTTGTACAACTCATTGAGGTTGCATTTTGATTTCATCTTTTGCTAACAGCAACTGTGATAGTAGACTGGATAATGGCCACCTGAAAATGTTCCCACCCTAATCCTTGAAACCTGTGAATCGGGCACCGGTTGAGCGGCTGAGCGTCTGCCTTGGGATCAGGGCATGACCCAGGGGTCCTGGGATTGAGTCCCACATCGGGCTCCCTGCATGGAGCCTGCTTCTCCCTCTGCCTGTGTCTCTGCCTCTCTCTTTGTGTCTCTCATGAATAAATGAATAAAATCTAAAAAAACCTGCGAATATATTACTTTACATGGCAAAAGGGACTTTGCAGATGTGATTGCAATGGGGAGAGTGTACTAGATTATCCAGGTGAGTTCAATGTAATCACAAGGGACCTCATAAGAGAGAGGCAAGAAAGAGAGAGGGAGGAGTAGAGAGAGGAAGGAGAGGCTGGAGGATATGCTTTGTAGATGGAAGAAGTGGCCGCCGGCTGCCGTAAGGCCTCTGGAAGCTGGAAAGGCAAGGAAATGGATTCTCCCTTAGAGCTTCCAAAAGGAACAAAGCTCTGCTAACACATTGATTTTAGCCCCTAAGAACCATTTTCATTTTCTGACTTCCAGAACCATAAGATAAATTTGTGCCATTTTAAGATTGCAGTAATGTGTTACAGTGGCACTAAGAAACCAGTAAAGCAAGGTTTGGAGGTACTTACTTCACAACAGCTGGATTAAAAGCCTTACATCATTAACACTCCGCTTTGCCTAAGAGGGCAAAGTATGTCAAGTGTTTTAGATTGTAGAAGATCTGCAGTTGGGGGAAGAGTCTGAAATAGGAGGATGGGAGGAAGTGGGAGAGAGGATGCTTCTGATGCGGGAGCATCAGAAACAAAAACGCAAGGGCAGAGGTTGACATGAAGGCACGTGTAGAAGGGGGTTTTGCAAAAACCACCAGGCCTATACCGCAGGGCCAGAGTGCGACCTGGGGCTGGAACTTGGCTGTAGTCAGGCCATGGAGCTGGACCTCGGCAGTGAGGAGCCATGGGAGGACCTCAAGGGGGCTGTGACACAATTAGGCAGCGTTTTATGAAGAATTCCCTCCATGGGGGGGAGGGGGAGTGTGGGAGGAGAGGGGCTGGGCCACTGCCTGACCCTATAATCTAGCCTGAACCAGGCCAGCAGTGGGAAGGGAGAGAGTCTCCCTGTCCTAAGGCACACAGAGCTCCACGGTCCCGTATCCTGGCAGTTCAGTGTGGTCCCCAGACTTTGGCGGTGTCCTTCAGACCTTGCAGGGAGCCCTTAAGGTTCTTTTTTTTTTCAAGGTTAAAATTTTTTTCATTTCATTTTTCCACTCTCACTCTCTCACAGCACATAGTAGAGTTTTTCAGAGGTTCCAGGTGTGAAATCACAGCCGACTCAATGCAAAAGCAGACCTCCTCTCTCTTTTATTAAGTAAGACATTAAAAAGACTTGTTTTGGAAAATATTATTTCACAAAAATGCTCTTTACACTAATATATAATGACTTGTTATTTCTGAATGCGTATATATTTACACATCTTGGTATTAATTTATAATATGGTATATATTGACAGGTATAAGCCATGTAAACAATAGCTCTTTGAGATCTTCACTAATTTTTCAGGAGCATAAAAAGTTTGTGAGACCTTGAAGTGTGAAATCTGCGATTGTACGCAAATCTCTGGGCTTGTGTCTGTTTATTTGGGATATATTACTAGATGGAGGCCTTTTAAATCCTGGAAGAGGCGAGGCAGATATGGCTCTTCCCAACTGGTTGAGGAGGCTCTGTGGGATTAAGTTGTGTGCACAAACGCACACAACTTGCACGAGTGGAATAAGGGCTGAAAGGCATGTGTTTCTGCCCAGGAGAGCCGGGCCTGCCGGAAGGAGGCCTGGGGAGGAGGCCTCAGGCTGCAGCCTGCCTCCAAGGGCCAGGGTGCGCTCCAGGCTGCGGCTTCCCAGCCGTGCCCAGCGCCCCCTCTAGAGGCTGGAAGTAGAAGCCACGCCAGTCTTGTTTTACCTTCCCGCTGCAGCAGCCACATTTCTGTCCCAGGAGTTTGAAACTCCGGGCTCCCTGATGACTCGGAGCAGGCGATGCACAGCAAGCAGAGCTCCGTTTTCTTGTGAGGAGGCTGTGGAGTCTAGAAACACTGTGTTTCAGTGATGAAAGGGCTGGACCTAAATCTTCGCTCAGATTCAGTCCGCAACTGGGGCTGCTTGATCTCTGTGGGTTTCAGTTGCTTAGGAGGAAATAGTCCGTATGACCTGGCCATAAAGATACCCCCAGCTCCAGCAGCCTATGGCCCTAGGTGCCCAACATCCCCGTGGCCCATGCCATAGGAAGAGATATCAGGGAGAAGGCTCGGTTTCCTCTCAGGACTCTCCTTGCATTCATGGGTTTAGCTCAACCTGCATCTGACATTAGGATGCATCTGCGTGATTACAGAGATCACAGATTCTGTCCTTTAGCAAATTTATTTTTTATGAACTTTTCTGCAATTGATCCATTTATTAAGCAAACAAGAATAAGCTGGCGTTGACTGAGATGAGGGTCAGGCAAGTGGGTCAAGGACTAAGTGTGTATTTTCTCACTTGATCCATACCCCACCCCTGTAAGCCAGGTGCTACCTTTATTGCCACTTTACAGAGGAGAAAACTGAGGCCTGGTGAGCTTAAGTAACTTGCCAAGATCAGGAAACAACCGTGTGGCAGAACCAGAATTCAAAGCCAAGCAGTCTGGCACAGTCACGACACGATACTAGCCCCTAATAATGAGAGTCTGCGGTTTTTTGAGGATTTGCTGTGTCCTTGGAGATTTATGCATATTATCTCATTTAATACAGTGATTCTGTAAAGTCGGTATTGTTATCTCAATTTTAAAAGGAGGACACTTATTCTCAGGTCACCAAGTACCAGAGCTGAGATTTCATCTCTGCGACTTCAGAGCCTGAGCTCTTCATTTTTATTCAGAACCATCTGTGTGCCAGGGAAAGATGGGGAAGACCAACTGAGTCCACAAGGAGCTTCTGTTATAGTTTCTGGTGGGATAGTAATGGTCGCAGACATTCACTGAGCACCTTTCTAAGCCTTGACATGTATGGACTCAGTCCTCACACAATCCAGTGAGATAGATCTGATTACTGTTCCATTTCACAGATGAAGAAACAAAGCCGTGGAGACAGAGGGGTTAAATAAATTGCCGGAAGTGTCTCCCACTTTTGGTAATGGTAGAGTTGGGCTCCAAACCCAGGAAGCTTGGATCCAGAATCAAAGTTTTTAGCCACTACATTATCCAAAGCACGAATAATTCCCACAGAGATGAAGGGGCCACTGGCAGGGGTTGAGGAGGATCAAGGGGAACAAGCCCAGCCTGAAGAGAGATCCCAAGGAGGGGAAGGGGGTGTCCCTCCCTGGGCCCTGTTGCCCTGTGGCCCTGGCTTTCCAGATGTCTATCCTACTGCTATACTTAGAAATGATGTTTCCTCCTCAAATCTAAGGGTTTAAAAAAAAAAAAGCAGAATTCAACACATTTCCCCAAATCTTTCCTGAAATGTCTCTTCCTTGTCCATGTTATCATTCCTTCACCAGCAGAACCAAACTCCGATGGATAATTTGTTGGTGTTAGAGAACTGTATTAAAGACTCTAAGATGTTGCCTCGTCCACCACGAGCAAGAAGGAGTGATATGATCAATGAGACCGTTTCCGTGGTGGGAGTAGTGACACAGGCGCTCCACGTGGTCTGAAGTGGGCTCCGTCCTAAGGAAGGGTCCCGAACTGAGGTCTGCAAGCAGGCGGTGCTGACGCAGGCCCCGAGCCGGTGCGAATGCCCAGGTCAGTGGTCCGGGGCCGAGAGCCTGGCTGGTCGGGGACCGAGACGGCGGGCGCATAGTGCGACTGGCCGGACTTAGAGAAAAGGGACTTTTGGGTAAGAGGAATTAGCCTGGGGCACTAGAGTGAGGTTGCCAAGCTAGAGGGAGGCTGAAGGGCCCAGAGGAAAGACAAGAAGCGGATGATTCCTTGTTTGAGAACCGTGGCCGGAAGGCCTTAAGCCCCCGAATGGTACGCAGCCAGGACAAGCCAGACGCACCCTGAGGGTTTCCCTGAGCGCTGGGGCTCCCTCCCCCAGAAATACAGGCCATAGTGCCTTTCACCTGGGTAGGATAGGGTTCTGGGATAGGCTCCAGTGGGAATGAAAGAATCCCGGGTGAGTGAAGAGAGGTGAAAGAGGCCATCTGGACCTAACTTGCGAATGGCAGTGACCATGGTGAGGGAGACCGGACACAACAGGAACCTGAAACAATGACAGAGCCGTGACTGCCTCACGGAACCCGTGGGTGAGAATGGGCTTGGGAGCTGGGAAGCAAAGCATTATGCCAGGAATGCTCCCTGTCACCTGGTTCTGCTTCTCGACGCTCGTGTGCTTGGTTTTGTCCTTTCCTCACTTCTTAGCCCACTTGTTAAAATGCAGCTGCCTTGGGTCCCAGGTTTTCATGTCACGGTTCTGAAGAGTTTATGAAGACTTTGGGTCTCAGTTCCTAATGCGGGGAGCAAGAACCTGACTGGCCGGCCTTTGGTCTGTTGTCTACCCCTGGGCCAATCAGCTAAGACCAGGAAGACAGGGCAAACGCATCTGCTAAATGCTCATCCCCATGGATGCAGGATGTAAATGGGGTTTGTTCCTAGGAAGAGAGACTAGAAGTGGTTGTGGACTAGGAAAATACCCCACGTGGTATCTGCTAAAGACGCAAGGGTTTAAAGGTAAAACACTGGAAGACACCAGCACTGATTGGGGGTCAGACAGGGGAGATGGAGAAGAGGAAGTCTCCAGGTGGTTAGGAGGAAAACCATGAGAGGGAAATCGTGGGTGCTGAGAGAGAAGGGAGTTCATTTAAAGAAGGAGGAAGGCAGAAGGGATCAAGAAGGATGAGCAGTGTCAGAGACCATTTGATTATAGAAGGTCCCTGAAAGCCTTCTAAGGAGCACCTTTAAGGAGCATGTTAGTGAAGAAATCCTATTTCTCCAGGTTAAAGATGGAGTTGGTGGTATTTTTATAGGTAAACACAAAAGTATTTAGTGTTAACTGTGCTGTCAACTTTGGAAAAAGAGTCCACCTGCACTGTGTTGAGTTGGCATTATTCAGAATTTAACATATATTGCCATAGAGATAGGAAGGTTTTTCCCCAGTCCTTACAGGGGTAACACACCATAAGAACTATGTAAGGTCTTATCAACATGGCTTAGGTTATAGAAACATATGCATATTATCAAAATACTGTTTAAAAGGGGGAAAGCAGGAATCTAGAAGGCCAATAAACATACAAAGATATCCTTGATTTTACTGGTAGCCATGGAAATGCAGTGGAAAAACAACACAATTATCTATCCACCAGATTCACAAAAATTAAGAAGTCCAAAAGTTCTAAGAGTTGGCAAAATGTGGAACAATAGGAGTAATTCTCAAAACTGTTGGTGGCAGGATAAGTTGGCACAGACATGAGGTGGCCATTTCACCTCACATTTGAGAGGCTACCATTTGTATAGAACACGTGGGGTCATCAGGCCAGTTCCAATTGTGCAGTGGGATGGCAGCCTTTGGAAAACTGGGGAATTTCTAGTTATGCCGAAGGTTCACAGACCTCTTCACACGGCAGTGTCACAATTAGGTACATAGCTCTGGAAATTCGTGTACGTGTGCACCAGGATGCAAACTCAAGGATGGGCACACAATTATGCACATAACACACCCACACAATCCAGGCTCCATCAAAAATAAAATAACAGAGTTGCTGGGCATTCAGAAGGGAAGACCAGATGGCCAAGAAGATGAACAACTCATAACTGCACACCATACAGATACAGCTCACAAACATAACGTGGAAGGCAAGAGGCAAGACACATAGGAATATAACAGTCAAGATAGGTCAAAAACAGGCAAAGCTAAACTACACAGGAGAGGGAAAAGTGACAAATAAATGGAAAGTGAGCAAAGGATTTTCACAAAGTTAGGATGGTAGTTACCCTGGGGTTTCTACACAGCCGGAATCATGGTGGGGCAGCAGTCACATGGACCTTTGTTTTATAATTATTCACTAAACCATGCATATATTTGATGTGCTTTTCTGTCTTTATGCTATATTCTTAAAGAATAAAAAAAGTGTAAAGGGTAGCGGGAGATTGATGCATAAAGATGGCATATTGAGCAAATGCATATTGGGCATCCCAGAGCCCCGTGTAGACTCATGAGGCCAGGAAAATAGAGGAAACAAATGAATGAGTAAAGAATGGCTCAACAGACTCAGCGAAGCAGAATCCTAAACTGGTGTTGAAAAAAGCTGAGAACCAACTTTATTTTCACTGCAGAATCTTCAAAAGTTTCAGGAACCTGTGGTACCTGGAATTTCCAGAAATACTATTAAATAGGTGTTAAAATGAGGAGGATTTGTTGGCAGCTATTTAAGAAGTAGTTAGGGGCTGGTTGCATGGTTCAGTGACTTAGGCATCCAACTCTGTTTTGGCTCAGGTCATGATCTTGGGGTCGTGGGTTGGAGCCCCACATCGGTCTCAGCTCTGAGGATTCTGCTTGAGATTCTCTGTCCCTCTCCTTCGCCCCCCCCCCCCACTTGCCTGTTCTCTCTCTCTCTTTCTCAAATGAGTATGTATAAAATCTTAAAAATAAAAGAAGTAGTTAGGCCTCTAGATTCTCTCTGGAGAGATTCTACTTCCTTCTCCAGATAGAAGGTTAGAGGTTTATTTTCCAGAAAAGGCAGAACACAGGGGCTCCAGCTGGGGAGATCCCAGGCGCAGGTGAAGATGGCAGGGCCGGAACAAGCACAGGAGGCTTATTGAAGGGCAAGTCCAGGCCCTGCATCCGTCTTCAGCTCCCTGAAAGCTAGCCCCGGGCCTTTACCTGCTGTGTCTGGTGATGGAGAGCATCTCTTCTGGGAAATATGACCAACCCCAGTTAGAGGACCTAGAGATACTGACATCCAGAGGCACATCACTTTGGGGTAAAGCTCAAAGTAAAAAAAAAAAAAAAAAAAAAAAAAAGCCACATGCAAAGTCACAGTTTGATTTTTATTCCCTTAATTAATTTCTCCCTGCCAGTTATCAATGTCCTCTTTCTCTCTTCAAAAAAATGCTTTATTATGGAATAACTTAAACATAAGCAGAGTAGAGACTAGTGTAATGAATTGCCCAGCTTCAACAATGATTAACTCCTGGCTAAGCTTGCTTCCTCTTTGCCCTCATCAACTCTCCCACCCTGACCCCTTATCACTGAACCAAAACCCAGCCCTCATATCATTTTATCTCTAATTATTTCATTATGAAACTTTGAAAGACACAGACGGCTCCTTTAAAATATAACCTGAAAGAAGTATTCCTTATCATCAAGTATCCAGTCAACGTTCATGTTTCCTTGATGTTTTTCCCTATAGTTTGTTAGTGTGAACTGGGATCAAAACCAGTTTACAACTTGATTCCATATGTCTCCTGATTGCTTTCTAATCTCTAGATTCTCCTTTTTTTTTTTTTACTGAAAAATTTATTAAAGAAATTGTGTTACCCTACAGGATTTTCTTTACATTGAATTTTGCTGATTGTGTTCTCGTGATTGTAATGTTTCCTTGTGTTGCCTGTAAAATGGTAGCTAGATCTAAAGGCCTGATTAGTTTCACTTTTTCTTTTTTCTTTGTTTTTTATTTTTGTTAAAATATTTATTTATTTATTTATTTATTTATTTATTTATTTATTTATCTATTTTAGAGAGAGAGTGAGAGCACACAAGTTCCATGCCAGGTATGGCACCTGCTCAGGACTCTCTCCCTCTCCTTCTGCCCCTCTCCTGCTCTCTCTCTCTTAAAAAAAACAGAAAACAAAACAAAGCAAAAAACCACCTCCCATTTTCCAGTTTCTATTTTTCTCAAGGCATTTTTCATTTGGTTTATTCATTTTTGTATTCCTTCTGGCTTAGCCTTTATTTCCAAAGTGTTTTTTATTTCCAATTCTGTTTTGATGAATTTTTCATTTTTCCTTTCAAGTTTTTCCTTTCAATTCCTTCTGCTTTGGCCTTTGTTTCCAAAGTGATTTTTCTTTTATTCCCAATTCTGTTTTGATTAATTTTTCATTTTTCCTTTCAAACCTTCCTTTTCCTGCACCATTCCATCCTTGAGTCTTTCTCATTCTGATTTATATTGTCTTTTATAGCTTCTATTTTCTTTTTTTAGTTTATTTTGAAATATTATATTTTCCAGTTACATTTATGACATTTCTGTTTTGTGGCATGTCTTTGGTATTCTTTCATTGTAGTGGTATTACTCTGTTTCTTATTCTTTCTTTCATATAATAAAATTGTTGGTATTTGACTGCAATCTTTTCCTATGACTCCTTTCTCAATAAAACAAGTTTTCCTCTACTTTCAGGAGGAAACAATGACAACAGAGAGCTTTTCTAGTTCCACAGTCCTGAGCTTCCCTTCTATTGATTTCATGAAGTAATTTTAAAAAAGACGGCGTCGTATATTCTGAGTTACTCTTCCCTGCCTCACTCCCCACCTTGGATTGGACGTCGACTTTTCTTTGCCCTTCCTGTTTCCATCTTGTTCAGTTTGGATTCTACCTCTAGCATTTTCTCCTGAGAGTAAGGCTTGGTCCTGGAAGAGTGCTTTGGTTTTGCAAGTGGTTTTATTGTTGTTGTTTTTAAGATTTATTTATTTGACAGACAGAGCACGTGGTGGGTGGGGAGGGGCAGAGGAAGAGAGAGAATCGTAAGTGGACTCACGGAGTGTGGAGCCCAAAGCAGAGCTCGACCCCATGACCCTGAGATCGCGACCTGAGCCAGAACCCAGAGTTGGACCCTTAACTGACGGCGCCACCCAGCTGCCCCTGGGTTTAAGAATTCAAAGGGCCCAGACTCCCGGACTCCCCTGCATGGTCAGATCTCCTGTAGTCTCCTCGCACTCACCTGAGCGTCAGAATACTTTCCCTGCACCCCAGCCTTGCCACTGTTCTCCAAATGGCCCACGAAAATTTCCAGTATGTTCCTCTGGTGATTTGGGGATCCTTCACTTCGCAGGAGCATCAGAAGCCCCTTGGCCTTCCTTCCTCTTCCTTTTGCACAGTTTCTGATACTGTGTGAGTCATACAAATATTGGTAGCACGACACTGCTCACTCAACCTTTGGAGTTCAGGGCAGCGCTGGTGGCTCAGCGGTTTAGCGCCGCCTTCAGCCCAGGGCCTGATCCCAGGATCAAGTCCCACATCGGGCTCCCCACATGGAGCCTGATCCTGCCTGTGTCTCTGCCTCTCTCTCTTTCTATCTGTGTGTGTATCTCTCATGAATAAATAAATAAAATATTAAAAAAAAACCTTCGGGAGTTCAAGGAAACACTGGTTGCCAGGTTTTGTTGTAGGTGTTGTTCATGGGTTTTTGGTTTTGATAATCTCGTAGCTGTGAATGAGTTAATAGTGGGATTCAAGAAGATTCAGAAATTGCTCCACCACCTAGTTGCATGACTTGGTGAATTTACTAAAGATCCTTGAATTGTATACCGAAAATGGTTAAACTTTATGATACATAAATTATATATAAATCATTATATTGATTTATATATAAATCAATAAGGTTTAAAAAACCCACAACCTTACACACAACTCTGCACCATTACCATTGACATCTTGCCAGAAGTCCCTTTGTCCCTAATCACGTGGACATCTAGGGATCACCAGATATGAAAGACAAGCCTTGGTGAAGGAGGTCACCAGGGCGCCATGCCCTGTCCCCTGTCCTGCATGAAAATGCTCCCCCAGCCCTTGGGACTAGCTCTAGCCACTGGGACTTGGTCAGGAGTGATGCGTGCTGCTTCGGCGCTGGTGTGCTGTCTCAATAGTCTTCCTCCAGACGGCAACCCTGTAGGCGTGAGTGTGCAGCCCAGGCCGGCCTGTCCAGCTCAACGTCTACCATGTACCATGATCCAGGCAAGCACAGAGATGGGCAGCTTGGAGGAAACATAAGCGATTCCAAGAGAAGAAAAACAGAACTGTCAAAATCTCTTCCACACACGCCCACCTTGAAGCTCAGGATACTTGTAGCTGACATTTGCTTTATAGAAAGTATAAGGACGGGCCCCTGGGTGGCTCAGTGGTGGAGCATCTGCCTTCGGCTCAGGGTGTGACCGCGGGGTCCTGGGATCGCGTCCCACATCGGGCTCCCTCTGCCTGTGTCTCTGCCTCTCTCTCTGTCTCTCTCATGAATAAATAAAATCTTTTTTAAAAAGTACATTGCTATAAACCCAAATAGGAAACTTTTTTTTCCATTTTTAAGACCATTATGCCCTCAGCTGGGTGTGAAAGTCACCTGCACAAACAGCTCCACCAAGTGGCCACCTTCACAGAGCCATCATGACTCTGGTCACCACTGGTTAGGTGGTGGGGACTGATTGTTCCCAGCAGAGCAAGTAGATCCCGAGACCCCACTTCTGAGTTTCTTCATGACCAAGACTTTTCCTTTTCTAATACTGGGTGGATGATTTAAAAACTACACACATTCTTTTTTGGTAAAACAGAGAGTCTGGATGTGAAGAATAGCAAGTGGAAAATAGGACAAAGTGAGCAAGAGGACCAGGGAATAAATGACAGCGATGTTGACTGTGGTCATGTCAGCAGGGAGGTGACGTCCTGCACTGATGGTGGCGGGACAGCACAGCCTACTGGTTACGCATAGGGAACTGGGGTGAGACGGGTTTGATGGGAATCCTGTCTCTATCTGTTATTCGTTGTGTGGCATTAGGCGAGCGCCTCACCCTCTCTGAGCCTCATTTTCCTTGCGTTATTGTTTAGTTCTGAGGATTAATTTTAATAATACATAGAATTTAGTGTAGGGATAGGCACTCGCAAGCACCCCGTGCTGGGCCGGGTCCCTGCGGTGGTGGGTTCACCCCGAGAACTCCCTGTGGAGACAGAAAACCGTCCGTCCTTGCGATCCGACCTCCCTTGGCTGAGGTAAGGGACTTGGGCAGGACACTTGCTCTAGGCACTTCGTAGCTTTACAGGACTTGGAAAAGGCCAACGGAGTTGGTGCAGAGTAGAATTATGGGCAACGTGCAGGGAGCAGACCCGCCGTGGAGAAGACTCGGCATTAGCGGGAACCCGACCAGCCACGCTAGCAGCTTCACTGCCGTGACTTTTGGTGGAAGAACACGTGCACTCCGGGACCCACTGCTCCCAGGGAGCTTGCTGGCGGCCGGGACCTCGTGCGGCACACGTGCACCTGTCATCTCCCACCAGGTCCAGCAGCTGGGCGAGGCCGGGCTGAGCCTGGGGCTGGGTGCAGAGGGCACGTGGGCCAGGGCCTGGGTGCCGTAGGTCGTTTTCATCTTCCAGGCACAGAGCGTCCACGGGCTCTTTGCAAAACCCTTTTGTGGGATCCTAGGGATGATGCAGCGCCATCCCGCAGAGGCAGTGGACCCAAAGACCCCAGCCGGACACCTGGATGGGCCCGGGCCCCGCCGCTCCTGCATGTCCCTAACCACACCTGCCCACGGCCCGAGCCGGTGCCCCCCACCCTCCCCTTCAGTGACTACTAGTTACTTCGTCTCCATCCGGCCATCTGGGCGGCCTCCAGCCCCCGCCTCCTCCCTCTGTCACCAGGACACTCCTCGAATCCATGGCCACCCGCGAGCAGCCTGGAGCCTGCCTCGCCCGCCACCCACAGGGTGCTCATCGCGACCTTGACAACAGCCTCTCCCAGCTGACACCCGCCCCTTGCCGTGGGCACCGCGCTTCTCCGCAGCTCTCCAGAGCCTTCTGTCCAAAACCAGGTATGTACCCTGCTAATGCTTTGTGCCATTACAGTGGGAAAGAAGGGTGGCGCTGGCGGTCCTTGGCCTAGGTGGTGAGGCCTAGGTGGTGAGGCCAGGAGGTGAGGCCCGGAGGTGAGGTCCAGGGGGTGAGGCCCAGGGGGTGAGGCCAGGTGGTGAGGCCCAGGCGGTGAGGCCCAGGAGGTGAGGCCCAGGAGGTGAGGCCCAGGAGGTGAGGCCAGAAGGTGAGGCCACAGGAGGTGAGGCCAGGAGGTGAGGCCAGGAGGTGAGGCCCGGAGGTGAGGCCAGGTGAGGCCAGGCGGTGAGGCCCAGGAGGTGAGGCCCAGGCGGTGAGGCCCGGAGGTGAGGCCCAGGGGGTGAGGCCCAGGCGGTGAGGCCCGGCGGTGAGGCCCGGAGGTGAGGCCAGGTGAGGCCCAGGCAGCGCTCACCGTGCGCACGGCCCCCCTTGGCCCCAGGCGTCCCGCAGCTGCGCGCAGAGCCCCCTGGATGCCCGTCGCCCTCCGGGAAGCCCGCCCGAGCACGACTCCCCCCAGGCGGGGCGGCGGGTCCTGCTCACTGGCTGGCGCAGCTGCCGTGCGGGAGACGCCGCCATTAGCCCGCAGTTAAGGAGAGGGCGGCTCGGAGAGGTCGGGCGAGCGGCCGGAGGCCTCCGGGGCCCCGAGACAGGGCGGACGGTCCTGGGGCTGAGGGGCCGGCGGGCTGCGGAGGGGCCGGGCCGCTCGGGGAGGCCGCTCTGGAGCCCGCGGTCGGCGGCTGTTCCCGCAGCTCGTCCCCGCCCCCCGCCGGGCTGCGCGGCTCACCCCGGGGCGCCGCGCGGGTGGGGGGCGGCCCGGCGAGGGGCGGGAGGGGCCGGAGGGCGGGAGGGCGAGCAGGCGGTGACCCCGCGTGACCTGGGCCCGGGTGACCTGACGGGCTCTGCGGGGGGCGGGGCGCCCAGGCCGACGCTCCTCAAGCCGAGGCCGCGGCCGCCCGCAGGCTGCAAGCGCTGCTCGCCCGAAGCGCGCCGTCTCCTGGCCCCGGGGGCCCCGCGCCCTGCCCTCCTCGGCCCCGCTGCCCGCGCCCCGGCTGTGCCACCCCGACCCGCCCAGCCCTGGGTCTCGGGCCGACGTCGGTGCCCCCCGAGGCCGCCGAGGGCGGCTGAGGCGGCTGCAGCTCCCTTGGCCTCCGGGGGACCCCGCGGCTGCCGAGGGCCCGGCGCTGCGGCTTGAAGGGAAAGCGGGGTGACGGCAGGTGAGCTTCGGCGGCGGCCGGGGGCGGAGGTGTGAGGGGCGCAAAGCCGGTGTGTGAAGGGGAGTTTCTGGGCAGCACATGCCTCGTGTCAGGACACAAAACAAGGCGAGAGCCCAGGTGCGAGGAGAGCTGCGGGCCCACGGGCAGAAGACGGACACCTTTGTTGGCCTGGAGCGAGCTCTCTCCTCACGGAGCCCAAAATCATGGAGTTCAACTGAAAACCCCCGAATTGGCGGCGGGCCGAGTGTGGCGGGGCGGGGCGCGGGAGGGCCGGCGGGGCCTGACGGGGCCAAAGGCGGGAAAACGTCAAGCAAGGTTCACTCCCCACAGGGCGCGCGTTGTGTGGTACGTGTGCGTGGTGTGATGCGTGCACGGTGTGTGCGTGGGCATGTGTGTGCTCTGTGTGCTATGGGGGTGATGTGTGTGGTGCATGTGGGCGTGCGTGTGGGGTGTGTAGTGTGTGGTGCATGTGGGGGGTGGGGGGCGGGCGTGTGGGGGGTGTAGTGTGTGGTGCATGTGGGGTGTGGGGGGCGGGCGTGTGGGGGGTGGGGGGCGTGCGTGTGGGGGGTGTAGTGTGTGGTGCGTGTGTCAGGTGTGTGGGGTGTGCATGTGGGGTGTGGGGGGCAGGCGTGTGGGGGGTGGGGGGCGTGCGTGTGGGGTGTGTAGTGTGTGGTGCGTGTGTCAGGTGTGTGGGGTGTGCATGTGGGGTGTGGGGGGCGGGCGTGTGGGGGGTGGGGGGCGTGCGTGTGGGGGGTGTAGTGTGTGGTGCATGTGGGGTGTGGGGGGCGGGCGTGTGGGGGGTGTAGTGTGTGGTGCATGTGGGGTGTGGGGGGCGGGCGTGTGGGGTGTGGGGGGCGTGCGTGTGGGGGGTGTAGTGTGTGGTGCATGTGTCAGGTGTGGGGGGATACGTGTGGAGGGTGTGATGTGTGGGGTGTGATGTGTGTGTGGGGAGAGTAAGGGGGCAGGGACCCTGATGTTGCTTATCAATGAGGAGGCAAGCATTTGAAGTGATTCTTACGGGTGTTTTCTGTTAGGCCATTCCTGTAAAGGTGCTGGTGGGAATAATTATTAGTCTCTTGGGGACCTTATTTTATTCATATAAACTGAAGTAATCATATGTGTCTGAAGTAGGTCAACAAAAAGGAGTCGTCTGGTTTTGCTGTCTGAGCAACTCTGCGTGTCCGGTCATCAGCATGACTTTCTAATTAGAGCCCCTTCCAAGTTGACAAGTCATAACTTCACCCCCTGCCTGAAACCACGGAATTATTAACTTTAGCAGATGTCTCAAGAATGGCATGTCACAAACACAGGTACACAGAGAAATGACGCATGTTCATGGGACCTAAAGCTTTGATTCAAGTGTTTCTGCAAAGCTGAATGGACCGGAGCCATCAATATCATCTGGGAAATCATATTTCTCAGGGCTGCAAGGGCTCACACAGCTTACTTGAAGCCGAAATTAAAACAGAATGATGCTAAGGGCGAGGCAGCCAGATAGACAAATGTTCCAGTTCTACCTACACTGCATACTAACTGTGTGTCGTGGGCAAGTTTTCTGAGCCTCAGTTTTTTTGTCTGCAAAATGGAGCAAATGATACAGCCCCTCAATGTCTTACCTACCATTCCCGAACCTAAGAGCAATAACAACTGGCGTCCTTTTCTTAAGTCATTTGACAGTGAAATCTAATTGATCTTAATTAATTTGGTGGTAAAACCCTTCCCTGGACTCTTATGCACCGCTTTATGGTCTGAATTTATTTTATTTGATGTGAACATGCACGTTTTGCTACAGAATCATGAATGTGTTAGTTATAGGGTATAGCCTCAGACCACTGGGTACATAATATTAGATGTTTGGTGCACTTGTTGTGATGAGCTCTGAGTGGTCTATGGAATTGTTGAATCGCTATACTGTCCACCTGAAACTAATATTATACTGTATGTTAACCAACTGGAATTAAAATAAAAAAACTTAAAAAGCCAAAAATGTAACATTTAATGCAGTCTATTTGATGATAAAAATATACTGTTTCGATAAATATCATTAGAGTCCAATAAATAATTTTCTAAGTTGATAAATAGCATTATCAATTGGCCTGAGTAAATATATTTTGACAAAATAGATAATAAATAAATGCTTGCAACCTATTATTTCTCTAAAATCTAGAAATGTCTGAATTCCAAAACACACGGGCCCCAGGGAGTTTTGATAATGGGCTGCAGACCCGTATTTTCCTCATAGGACTGTGAGGACTGTATGAAATAATGTATGTAGAGGATCCGGAACACACTATGCTGTGCCATCTCCTTTCCCCTTTCTCCCAGTAGGGCTTTTCCCAGGTGCAGTGTCCTCCAGCAGGTAGCAGCTCAGAGGCCAGGCAGGTTCATCACACTTCTGGCTATTTGCCTACTTGTTTGTTAGTCGGTAGGCTCCTTGCGGGTAGGGGTTGAGTGTTAGTGATTCACTGCACAAAGTCCATGCTCAACAAACATTAAAAAAAAGGGGGGTGCTTAGGAGCGCATAAGTGGCTCAATCAGTTAAGCATTTGACTCTTGAGTTTAGCTCAGGTCATGATCTCGGGGTCATGAGATGGAGCCCCCCGTCGGGTGTACTCAGGTAGAGGTGGCTTGAGATTCTCTCTCTCCCTCCGCCACCCCCGCCTCCCACTTGCATGCGCCCATGTGCTCTCTTTTCTCTCTCAAATAAGTAAATAAAATCTTAAAAAAATAAGTAAGTTCAGCACTCATAGTAGACATCTGCTGCCTTCATGGCCTCCTGATTACCTGTCTTTCTAGCAAAGGTGCACAGGGAGGGAGCTGGCCTCAGGTGTCAGAGAAGAGGTGTGCACCAACGGGAAGGGCCTGCCCTGGGGAGGCAGTGGCAGGGACCCTACATCTAGGGCTACCCAGCACAGTTCTAGTTTGCTTGTTATCATAGGGTAATTGTTAACTCTCACTTTTACTCTTTTATTCTCAAATGTGTCTTCATTTGGATAATATAGATCATGTGGTCGCCTTATGCAATGAGCATCAGCAGAAGTCTCAGGGTGAGGCTTTTTTTCCTTTTTCCTCTTTCTTTCTTTCTTTCTTTCTTTTTTTCTTTTTTCTTTTTTTTTTTGCTTGGTTCTGCCTAAAATGGTAGGGAATAAGGGGTAGAAAAGACACAGAGGTGACAGTCTCTAGCAGCAAACTTGACCTCCCCCAGCAATAATTCAGGCTCTAATTTATCGACTGTGGAACATAAGGCATTGAGTGGAATGGTGCCTTTTCTTCTCTGCCTAAAAATGATATCCACTTTCTAATCCCAGGAATTTGTGAGTGTGACCTTATTTGGAAAAAGGATCTTTATAGACGTAATTAGGTTAAGATCGTGGGATGAGATTACCCTAGATTATCCTGGCAGGCCCTAAATCCAATGACAAATATTATTGTAAGAGAAGCACATGGGGTGCCTGGGTGCTCAATCGGTTAAGTGTCTGCCTTCGGCTCAGGTCATGATCGTGGAGTCCGAGGAGGATCAAGCCCCACATCCAGCCCCACACTGGGCTTCCCTGTTCAGCAGAAAGTCTGCTTCTCCCTCTGACCCTCCCCCTTCTTGTGCTTCTCTCACTCTCCCTCTCTCAAATAAATGAATAAAGTCTTTTAAAAAAGAGAGAAGCAGAGGAGAGCCCCAGAGGGAGGAGGAGGCCATATGAAGGCGGAGGCAGAGACTAGAGGGATGGAACCCAGGAATGCCTGGAGCCACCAGGAGCTGGAAGAGGCAAGGAAGAGTTCTTCCCAAGAGCTTTTGGAAGCAACATGGCCCAGCCAACACCTTGATTTCGGATTTGTGTCCTTCATAACTGTGAGAGAATTAATTCCTACTGTCTTCAGCCGTCAGATCGTTTGGTACAGTGACCCTAGGGAACTAGTACACATAAGGGGGGTTGCCTAATCTCAGTTGCCTCATCTTAAAATGGGGTTAAGACTTGGGCCTACTTTATAGGGCTGCTTGGAGGAGGAAAAGGAATTATTCATGTGAATTGCATGGCACTGAGCAAGCCTTTAATAGATGGAAACTGTTAAATAGATGGAAACTGTTAAAATGGCTCATAAATGGCAGTGATGAAATGCTGCTTTCACCCAGCAGATGGCAGGAGATGGATTTGCAAACGAGAGGATTCCATAAAGCTTACAACCCAGCAATGCAGTCAGCGCCTGATCTAAAGTAGCCTAACTGGCTCACAAGCTGAAAGGGAATTAACCCTCCCTGCCTCAAAAGGAGCTTTCAGCTGTGCTGAAATTAAATAGATTGTTTGCTTTTGACATTGTACACAGCCAGACTGGCATGGGGGCAACAAAAAATATTTGGGTTGTAGCCCCCGCTCTGTGACCTCACCAGGACTCAGTTTCCCCATCTGTAAAATAATGATAAAATGAAATACAAAGGGTAACATAAATTGGAGGGTGTTGTGAGAACAAAATGACCTAATGTGTGAAAGTGCTGGGAAAGCAACATGCCATACAGCCCAGCAGGGGCCCAGCAGGGATTAATTCTGCAGGAATCGCGGGGTCATGGTCGATTTGTTCATTCGGTTATTCACTCGGCAAACATTTATTTGTGCCAGGCATTGTGTTAGGGCCTGGGAACACTGCTTCGAGAAGCTCACACTCTAGCTGGGGAGGCCAAACGCACGACAAAGGTGTGCACAGGGCATGATTTTTCTCTCAGATGCTAGGATAACATTTCCACTCTGCTTTAGCTTAAGAAACACATTTGAATGAACATTGATATTCTAGAACATTTCTATTTTCTTCTTAATTTCTTTAAAAATTTCTGCCCTTTAAAAAAACACTACCATTTATGCTTAAATGAAAGCAGAGAATTGTAGGACAGTCTGCGCAGAAAGCTGCATACATCTGTCTTAATAGCAGCTCTGAGAAGGGGAGCAGGAGGTATGTGGGAAAAGAGGGTTTCCCCTTTTATTTTCTATTCCTCTGTATCGTTTACATTTTTAAAAATCGAGCACACATTGTTTTGCCCATTTTAAAAAAAAGAACAGTAATAATATTTTTAGTAACTGTCCCCAGAAAACTCTTCTTTACTCACTTCACTAGTTCAAGCACTGTCATGTGCACTAATGATGGAGTGAATTGTCTTCCTCTTTAACAGAAAATTAAAAGGAAGAGAAAAAGCTCATGTTTGCTCTTTGCACACTGTGGGGCATCTAACCGGAAGTGACCCAGCTGTTTTAAAGCCCTTCTCCTCATCTAAGCGGTTTGCTAACATTAGCTCAGTGACCCACAGGGCCTCCTAGTGAGACGGGCTTGTAAGATGCCGGTGAGTCACACTCGGAAGTGCCAGGCGGTGGATGCCCTGTGTCAGCCAATCAAAACACCCCTAATGTGAGTCTACAGTTTTATAGTGTTCAAAAGGCTTTCTCCTGCATTATCTAGTATGACCCTTTCATGACCCTTGGGAGGTCGGGTCAGCACGGCTATTCCTGTGTTGTAGAAGGGGGATGACCGTTTTAGAAGTGCAATGACGAGCCCAAGGTGGGGAAGCTAGTCCACCGCCGACTTTAACACCACTTACACGTCAGTGACCGCTCAGGACAGAAAAGATGATCCAATCCCAACATCCGATTCTCATGTTATGTGCCTTGTGCATTGAGGGAGAGCAGGAGGGGGCATGGGAAGAGAAGATAGCTTCCTGTTTCATCTTACCCGCCCTCGCTCCCTCCCTCCCTGTGCTCTAGGAGGAACATAGGGTGGCAGGAAGAGGACCAGAGGACCCCACCAGAGGAGTAAGCAGATCACCGCAGTTCAGAGGCCAAGCTGCGCCCAGTTCTCAAGCTACAGAGTTGAAGCAGCGTGGTGGGTAGGAATGGAGGAATCGAGCTTCACTTGTGTGCAAATACTGAAGTGGGAAGCTTTTGGAATTATAAATTTGTCGAGTTACCTAAGTTCAATGCAGGCAAACTTGGTGATGTGCAGATAACGTTCACACCTTGGCCACACAGGGTACGCCAGCACTAGTAGAAGGACGTGTGTGCCATTCTGCCGGGGTTGCCGCTGGGTCATGGGAGTTCTCAATTTCACAAGGATTTCAGGGACTCCTCCTCCTCCTCCCCTCCACCCGCCAAGTACAACCACTGGATTCAGCGGATAAAGGCTAAAGGAGGTAGACGTAGCTTGGGAGGGGTCACCTAGCTCAGCGCGGAAGGTAGAGAGAATGAGGGAGCTCTCAGAGGAGGTGATAAATACATTGTGTCTTGCATCCCACAGTGATGGCGATGATGTCCATTGAGGCGTGTCTCTCTCCGCAAGGCCTGCTGTCCCTTGCATACATTTGTGCAAGCCAGACATGTGGTCTCGGAGGAAAGCAGGAGCTGTGGAGTCACCTGCCCTCTGCCCAGGCGAGGCGAGGTGCCCCAGTGGGCCTCCACCTTAGACGGTTAACTCACATCACCCTGCTTGTGCCATCTCTTCCACTCACTCACCAATTCCTCAGGGGCAGCGCCTGAACGTATTCTTCATTAAAACTCTAGCTCCTTGACCAGTGTCTAGCGTACAGAAACTTATTGGTGAGATTGTTTTTCTTTTAAAAATATTTCTAACATGAAAAATTTCAAATATATACATGTACCCATTATCCTGCTTCAACAACTGTCAATTCATGGCCAATAATCTGTCCTTTATACTCTCAATTTCCCTACTTTCTCAGACTGTTATTTAAAAGTAAATCTTAGATATAAATACATAGATGTGGGTATTTTGGTACGTATAAGACATTGTAAGGAAAGAAAAAGAAAAATTTAACTGCTAGGTCTCTCTCACTGTCTTAGAAATGCCTAGTGGGTGGGGGTGGGCAGAGTGGGGAGGAGGAGCTTTTTGTGGAAATCTAAGGCTTTTGTGCAACAATTTCCAATAATGAAAAACAACTGGAAAGGGAAAGAGGAAGGAATAGTGCATACTATGTGCCAAGCATTGTGCATTATTATTAGATTTCATCATTCTTAGAGATACAGGTGTTATTTTCCCATTTTAAGAATAAGATTCAGAGAGAGAGAGAGAGAGAGAGAGAGAGAGAGCGCTGAATCTAAGGCAAAGCTGGGATTGGAACCCAGCTCTGTGTGGCTCCAGGGGCTGACGCAGTGCAGACCCAACAAACCTAACCCTGTTCTGAGGCTACTAATGAGAATTTCTTGTCTTCTTCTCCCCGTTCTGAGGTTACTAATGAGAATTTCTTGTCTTCTTCTCCCCCTCATAGGAAGTCCAGCTTACTTCACAGGGTCCTGGGGACAAACCCTATTGGCAATTTCAACCATACGAGGAAGAAGGGCTTACGTGCCCAGGATGAAAAAGGGGGGCAGGGATTATGTTCCTTATCAAAACCAAGGCCATTTCCTCCTTGGAAGGTGCTAGTCTCAGGAAGTGACGGCCAGGAGTCCTGAAGTACTTGTAAATAAATTTGTACAGGGTTAAACACTGGACTACACATACAGAGTTGAGATAAGCCATTTGTGGGGAAAAAAAATCCAGGAGATTGTATTTAAATGTGTTCTTGAATAGATGAGGCTGGGTTTGGATTTGGTTGTGATTGTGAGGGAGTCAACAGAGTCCCAGTTACTTAGGGCCACACGGTAGGAGATGGGGACTGGCTAGACTGGAAGCTTAATGGCAAGTCTCAAGGGCAAATGCTGGCAACATCCATTCATTCAACATCCAAGCAAGAAGCAAAGCTGGCAAGCAGACCCAAGCAATGACGTTGACCGGGCACAATGAACCCTATAAATGGGTGAGAGAGCCACAGGCAGTTGGTCTAAGAGATAAGTTTAATGCCCAACCATCACCCTGGCTCCCATTCCCTGCTCATGATCTTCTGGATAACTTGGCATCTGCCAATTCCAGCTTTGCCTTAGATTCATTTTTCAACAGGAAAAGAACAAGCTGTTCCGGCCAGTGTGAACTTCCAGTACTCTTGAAAGTTGATTTTCTCATTATAAGTAAATACATTGGGTTTCTCATTAAAACTTCGCTTTTGCAGTAATTTGCCTTCAGCGAGGGAATGGTGAGATTTCCTTACTAGTGTGTGCTGTCTGCCTGGCAACTTTATCTCTCTTTGTAAATTAATGAATGGGCATCTATTCATAGGTTATATATCAGCCTCTGGTGTGTATGTGGTTAATACCTGGATGCCTGGGTGAGAAGGACCTGGGTGGGGAGTGCCAACAATGTCAGGTCTCCAGGCGGCAAGACAGCGGGGGGCGGGGGGAGAACTCATCAAGGCAGTGACTGCTATGTCCTGGGGTCTCTTGGGAGAGGGCTGGTTGCCCTTTCCTGACCAAAGTGACACCTCGGCCTTAACACAGGGAACTCCTTCCTGCCCCCAATGAACCAAGTTTGGATCCTCCAACTCCTCAACAGGCCTGGAAATTCCAGTTCAGTTGAGGAACATCCCTGACTTTACTGTCATGGGCATGAGACAAAGCACTTCAGGGAAGCAAAACTTTGCAGTGTCACTCCTTCACTCAAAACCCTCCCCATTGTATACACAGACCACATCTTCTTTATCCATTCATCTTTCGATGGACACCGAGGCTCCTTCCACAGTTTGGCTATTGTGGACATTGCTGCTAGAAACATCGGGGTGCAGGTGTCCCGGCGTTTCACTGCATCTTTCAGCCATTAGAAGTGACAAATACCCACCATTTGCTTCGACGTGGATGGGTATTATGCTGAGTGAAATAAGTCAATCAGAGAAGGACAAACATTATATGGTCTCATTTATTTGGGGAAAATAAAAAATAGTGAAAGGGAATAAAGGGGAAAGGAGAAAAAAATGAGTGGGAAACATCAGAAAGGGAGACAGAACATGAAAGACCCCTAACTCTGGGAAATGAACTAGGGTCGGTGGAAGGGGAGGTGGGTGGAGGGTGGGTGACGGGCACTGAGGGGGGCACTTGATGGGACGCGCACTGGGTGTTATGCTATATGTTGGCAAATTGAACACCAATAAAAAATAAATTTAAAAAAATACCATTTCTGGAAAAAAAAAAAAGAAAACCTCCCACCACTGACAGCACGAAGTACAAACTCCTTGGCAAATTAGCCATTGAGGAAGAAGGAATTCACAAGGGATTGCCACCCTATTCTACCCAATCAAATCCCCTGATAATTGTAAGGTACGTTATTACCTAAAGTACTAAATAAACTGAGACATCTCATTGAAGATAAGACATATCTGATTGCAGGTAGGTTAAAATATGGAAGACATTTGAGTCTTAAAATCACTGACATATGGTATTTAAAACCAAATCTGGGAGTTGCAATTTTTTCCCTCTAAAGGGAGAGACACAGGGTGCTTGGGTGGCTCAGTCGGTTAAGCGCTGGCCTTGGTTCAGGTCATGATGCCAGTCCTGGGATGGAGGCCTGCACTGGGGCTCCCCGCCCCCTGGGGAGCCTGCTTTCCCCCGTCCCACTGCCCCTCCCCCGAGCTGTGCGCTCGTGCCCGCTCTCTCTGTCTCTTCACTCTCTCTCTCAAATAAATAAAATCTTTAAAAAAAAAGTAAATAAAAAAATAAAGAGAGAGATACAATTGATTTTAGAGGAAAAGGATTCTGTGGTTTAGGAGCCCACGAGGATGACTATTCATTTGTTTTCAGAAGAGCTGCCCTAATGCGCCTTGGCCTGGTAAAGTGAGGGCCAGACAGAGAGAGGGACAGACAGACAGAAAGGAATTGTTCCATATACTGAGGTAATAGGAACCGGAGCATTCCTTGGCTGCCGGGACAACGGGGCGAGGGGAGATTCGAGCAAGGTCTGGTTGCAGACCAGTGTTCTCCACACTGGCCGGCCTCTGGACGCACCCGGGAGCTTTGTGTCCACCTGCCCAGCCTCACTCCCATAGATTCTGACTTAAATGGTTTGAGGTGGTCCTGGGTATTGGCCTTTTTAAAAGCTTCTAAAAGATTCTGTTGAGACAGAGAAGGGGTGGTCACAGGAGCCTAAGGGGGCAAAGGTGGCTGGTGGGAACTTTCTGTCTGTGGAGGCGGCCAGGGCTAGTTGGGGCCACCGTGGCTAGTGTTTCAGAGGAGGCTGTTTCTTGTTCTGTGCTGCGTCCTCTCGCCCTCGCCAGCCTGTAGCGTAAGTGTGCTGTGCCACAGCTGTGGAAGATGAGGTGGCGCCCAGAGAGGACCGAGGGGCTGCAGAAGACGCACCACGGCCGCAGGGGTGGGCGCCACAGCGCGTCTCCGTGCCAGGGTGGGCGGCAAGCTCAGCGCCAAGCGGCCCAGGGACGTCTCCTCTCCACCAGAACCGTGTGAATCCTCAGAGATACCCGGCTTCCCACTGCTCACAGCAGGGCCGCTTGAGCCTTTCCATTTGAATACTGAACAAAAGGATGATTCTAGAAGGCTGGGAGACTTGGGGGTCACTCAAACCGACCCTTTAGTTATACCAAGTCTTTTATGGTCTGGTTTCTGCCCACCTTTTCCCACCGTCCCCGCATCGCATAACCCGCCCTACCCCACACGCACCCCACAGTCCTCAGAGAACGTCCATTCCCCTGTCAGGATTCAATCCAAGATGTACTTGGGTTCTGAGAAGCCCTTTCCGGACCCTTTCCTCAGGCCTACCTCCACTGGAGCGGCTCATTCCTTCCTGCTGCCCCGCTGAGTTCTGTGCAGACTCTGTGCCTCTGTTCGGAGCTGAACTGGGTCCCCCGGAAAAGCTACGTGGACACCCTAACCCTCAGCACCTCAGAATGTGACCTTATTTGGAAACAGGGTCCTTACAGAGGTAAGTGAGTTCACATGAGGCCATTATGGTGGGCCCTAGTCCAGCATGACTGGTATTCTTATAAAAAAGGGAAATTTGGCGACAGAGACATGCACACGGGGAGAGCACCGTGTGAAGCCCGGGGTGCTGCGGCCGCCAGCGAAGACATACCAGCCGCCAGAGGAAAGGTCTGGAACGCATCCTCCCCAAGTGCCTCTGTGGGGAGCACGGCCCTCCGACGCCTCCATCTCGGGCCTCTAGCCTCCGGCCCTGTGACACAGTAAGTCTCTAAGCCACTCGGTTTGCAGCGCTCTGTTAGGCCACCCCTACAAAACCCAGAGCCTCCAGCGTGTCGCTGCCTTTACGTCTGTAGGGCCACCATCCCACTAAGCTGCAAGCCCCTCCAAGACAGACACTGCTCTAGCCACCTGTGCCTCACCTAGAGATACCCAAACGCTTGTTGAATGAATCAGTGACCGTGGCGCATCCACCGGTTTTCTGAAACTGCTCTCAAACAGCACCGGGGGGCACCACATGCCCTGGGGCTTCCTCAGCTTGGTGGCTGGAGTCCGCTCCGCTGCTAGCTGCCACGGTCACCACCAACCACAGCAGCAACAACAGCCCTGTCTTCAGCCAGTTTCAGTGGCCACCAGATAGCAAGCGTGCCTTCAGTCAGTCACTGGGCAACCAGTGATGGAGTGGCTCCCAGGGCTTGATTCTGTGGTGGGAACGGGGACACGGAGGTAAACGAGACCAGCTGGGTCCCGGGTTTCATGGGGAGAGACAGGAGAGACAGAGTAAGTAATTATGTCATTACAATGATGATAAAGCGCTCGAAGGAGAAGCACAAGATACCGAGAGAATAATTAACAGAGGACTCTGCCTAATTCCAGAAAGCTCCTCAAAGAGAGTGCCGTGTGAGCTGAGGAAAGAGGGATTCAGAAGAATACACGCGGCCAAACTTCAGAGGGGCGTGAGCCCGCGGAGCAAGTGACACATGTGAAAGCCATCCACTCAATAATTACTTTTTTTTAAATAAAAAAATTTATTTATTTATTCATGAAAGACACAGAGAGGGAGAGAGAGGCAGAGACACAGGCAGAGGGAGAAGCAGGCTCCATGCAGGGAGTCCGATGTGGGACTCGATCCCAGGTCTCCAGGATCAGGCCCTGGGCTGCAGGCGGCACTAAACCACTGAGCCACCTGGGCTGCCCCCAATAATTACTTTTTGAGACCTGGCTCTGGGCCAGGCAGGTGTTCTGGGTTCCGGGTGAACAGCAGAGAACCACTGAGAACCTCACTACTGAAATGCTCACGTGGAAGAAGCCAAGGAGCCAAGCAGAAAGAACCAAGGAAGGAAACAGCAGAGCAGGCGTCAGGGCGTGAGGTTTGACCACCGCATCTGTCTCGGTCACTGCGGGGCCTCCCACCCATAGAACCGGGCCTGGCACACGCAAAGGGTTTAATGGGTTATTTGCTGTGGATGGATTGGAATCGGGAGGCGGGGCCGGCTGAGTGAGCACAGCACTAAGGGCTGAGGGTCTGCAAGGGTGCTGTTGAGCCCCTAGTGTCCACAGCCCAATTTTCCACTGCTGTTCAGGGTCCCGGTGATCCTGAGAACTCTGGTAATGAGGTCAGCCTGTGAGTGGCACAGTGACCTGTCCACGTTTAAGCCAAGATTCGTAACTGTTGACATTCTTCACGTAAAGCAGACAGTATGGCTCTCCAGAGCTTAGAAACCTCAGAAGGAAAAGTCTGTGTCATTCCCATTCTGGTGACTTCCTCCCTTGTTTAGGTCCCTATGACCTTTACTATGGGCTAGTAAGTGAGGGGAGAGCTACAATCCAGCTCCAGAGTAGATGATTCTATTGTTTGGGACTTTTTGGTTGATAGAGGAAGATTCCACTCCCCTAACCCCCTTTTAAACACATGATATTGTTCACTATAGGAAATACTACAAAAAACACAAAATCTAACGGAAAATAAAAGTCCTCCATAATCCCACCACCCACCAATGTTAAATTTTGGTATATTTCTTGCAGGCTTTTTCTCCGCAGATATACCCGGTATGTGTATGTGTAGTGTTCTTACCAAAAAATAAAAAATAAAAAAGAAGAGAGAGAGAGAGAGAGAGAGAGAGAGAGACGTTATATAATATCAATTTGCAGCTGAGTCAAGCTTAGAAATTCATATTCAACATATTTCTATGTCGGTAGATATTCATCAACATCACTATTGCAAATTTTGGCCTGGCCTAGTGTTACAACCTCCTGAATTCTCCATTTCTAATTTCTCCCCATCCTGTGAGCAATTGTTCCTCCTGAAGCTTAATAGTCCTAGTCATGTCACTCTCCTGTTGAAAACCTTTCAAATGCTTCCCACTCCTCATTTCCCATAGATGAAATTAAATGATGTCATCCCAAATTGGAGACCCTCCATGACCTGCCCCTGCCCCCAAGCTGCTTGTCCATTTTTATCTTCCATTTCTTTCTGAAATGCACCTTAATGGGCAAGGGCAAGCTTGGAGTTTCCCAAGGTCCTCCTCAGTCCTTTCCCGACCCTGCTCAAACTGTTCCCTTCCGCTCAGAACACCATCCGCACCAACCCCCCAACTACTGGCACCCCGGGCCAACCTCTGGGTCTGGCTCGGGTGCTGCTGTCTTCAGGAAGCCTGTTCTTCTCCAGTAATTGTCCTTGGCACTGAGCCATGTGCTTTTCTCATCGCAGGGAAAAGAGATGGTTTACTATATCTGTGTCGCCGCTTAAAGCATACTCTGCTGCTTTGGATGTGCACGTGTGTGAGCGTGCAAACGTACATGGTGCTAAACTGTGCAAACGACGGTTAGTTCCAGGGCAGATTTGGAGTCTAAGGCTTCACTCCCACAAATGCCCTTCTCATTTCTGTAAAGTATTTGTATACATCTAAATATCCACGTGGGTGTGTGCATAGAGACAGGTGTGCAAGTGTGCACACGCAGGTATGTATGTGTGTGTATATGTGTGTATCAAGATTCTTGCTGGAATCTTTTCTGGAAGCTGCCACTTCTAAGGTACAAGCTAATCTTCCTACGACATTTATAGGTTTCAGTCAACCATGGCATTTTATTAGGGAGCTTGCGGGGGAAAAGGCACCTGAGTCATCCCCGGCATAAACCTGTCCGCCTCAGTCGAGAACCTGGCTCCTCCTTGGCTTCATGCTATTAAATTGACAAATAGCCCTTAATAAATCCACTGAGCTTACATAACTCCGTTCTGGCACCGTGAGACCTGACAACAGGATGGTATGCCGACTATGGGTAGGTTCATATTTAACCAACTAGATTTCCTGGGTTAGCTCTTTGTGCAAGCAGTGGCATTCAGGGGCCAGACTCCCTTTAATATCTGAGAAATTGGATTTCCTCAGATTTTAGAATTAACCCTGTAGGAGTTCACCATTTCAACACTGCAAAAATAGTAAGGAGCACAGGAAGGAGGTCGATAGGGAGACTTTTACCCAAGAGAAGTTTAGAGTTTCAGTAGAACCCCTCTTTGGAACTGACTTCTTTCAGGGTTATTAGGATGTGAACGTGTACTTCCTTTCCTCCCCCCTCGCCCCCAAGGCTGCCCTGCCAAATCGCTTGGCTGACCTTCATCCATTGCTGATCCCATAAGCTCCATGCCCTACATGGAGGAATCAGGGCACACGTGGTCATCTTCTGGCTCAAGCCTTGGCTGCCGATGATGCAAGTGCTGTGGAGACTTTGCCCGACACTGACTCCTGTCCGTTTTAACTTTCTCTTTTCACTCTAGGCCCTCCCTGAATGATCTCATCCACTCCTGTGGCCTTTAACGCCACCTATATGATGACCACTCCCACATTTATATTTCCCTTTCAGATCTGCCTTCTGAGCTCTGTCCCATGTTCCAACTTCTTGTCCCTACTTGTCATCACCATACGCATATCTGCCCAGCACCACAGACTCCACAGGTTTAAAATGAATTTATCAGCTGTTCCCTAAACTCATTCCTTCTCTTTGGTTTCCTATCCAGAGGATGACCTCACCTGCCATCTAGATACTCAAGGATAAAATCTGGGATGTGTCCTCATTGACACTCCCTTTCACTTCCCCTGCACCCTAACTGGACAATCGTCAAGCCCTGACAGTCTGGTAATCTCTTGAGGAGTTCTCAATTCTGTCCATGGCTCTGCATTTCTCCTGCTGGCTCCCTGCTCCCAGACACTAGAGGATCTTGCCTTGACTGCTACAAAAGCCTTCTAACCAGTTCCCCACATCTTTTTTTTTTTTTTTTTGAGAGAGAGAGAGAGAGCACACAAGAGCAAGAGTGCCAGAGTGCCAGAGTGAGTGAGCACTAGTGGAGGAGCAGAGGAGAATCCCAAGCAGGTTCCACACCCAGTGCAGAGCCCAGCGTGGGGCTGGAGATCATGACCTGAGCCAAAATCAAGAGTCAGACACTTGGCCAACTGAACCACCCAAGCAAACCCCACCCCCATTTCTTGCATTCTCTAATCTAGTTCCCACATAGCAGCCAAGGAGTTTAAAAAAAAAACCCAAACTATCTAAATATGTTATTCCCCTGCTTAAACACTGTCCACGGTTTCTCAGCTCTTTCATTGAAAAATTCAAAGCTTTTGCCATGGCTCACACTGCCCTGAATGGCCTAGTCACACCCTCCCCATCAATGTCACTCAGTGTCCCCATGTCCCTTTTCCTGTCTTCTTGTTGCTCTTGCCACACAGGCCTACCCAAGTCCTTAGATGCCATGGCTGGACAGAGCTACTTCTATTCCTTCCTCTTTGTCTGGCTAGTTCCCATTCATCTTTCTAGGTTTTAACTGAAATATCCCCTGAAGCCTCTAAGATCAGATTAGCACCTGATTATGCTCGTTTGCACAGCACCATGCTTCTCTGTACTGCTGATCACAATGGCTATTATTTGAACAATGATTTGTTTGATATTAATTCCTTTTCCTAGTCTGTAAGCTTCATAAAATTAGGACCTGTATCTTCTTTTTCAGTGATGTCTTTTAAGCACCTAGCACAAGGCCTGACACTTAACAAGTGTCTGAAAAGTATTTGCTAAATGAATAGAAGATGCTCTAAGTCGAGATCTTTCTGACATAGTGGAACATATTAGCAATTTCTGCCAGTGTCCTTCTAGTTCTGAATGACTAGCTTTACTCGTTTGTGTATGGGTTGGTTTTAACTTTTCATTGAATGGACCAAAGGCATTTGCTCTAGCCAGATAACGCACTGGGCACCCAGAATCAAAGTTGAATTAGACTTTGATGCTGCACAGAAGGAGTTTACCAATTAGCAGGGAATACATCAAGTTTATATTTTCTGTGGGAGGATACAAGAGAGATTTGGGGATTTTCATAGAAGTAAGAACACCTACACCTGTTACACTCGATGAGATCATTCATCTAAGAGTAGGCAGGGCGCCAGAGAAAGGGTTATGGGCTCTCTTGGCTGAGCCACTGTGGCTGTGGCCAGGTTAATTACACTCAGTACAGCCCAAGGTCAGAGGGCTGAGTTGACTCATTCTGCAAAGAGAGCCATCAACAGGCCACGCAAGGTCAGCAGGTTGGGGCTCACCCACAAGGCACAGCCACGGAGAAGGAAGGGTGCTCAGACTTGGCTTGTCAAATGCCAGACTGGCCGTGGTTGCATCTCCTGGCCACCACAGACCCCCCGCAGCTGCAATGTGCAGACTTAGGACTTCCCAGCAAGTGCTGAGTCAAGGTCTGCAGGCAAAAGGTTGAGCAATGAGCCCACTTTCGGGCAGAGCTGGGTTTGTATCTGGCACTGTTTGGAGGCCCACGATTCTAAGCAACTGTCCTCAGCTTTCTGAGACTGTTTCCTCTGTAATATATGAGATAGTTGCATATCCGTCACTCACCGGGACGTTGGTGTTCATTATCTGTCACTGAGTTATAGCTGACATACAATACCAGTGTCGGGTATGCGACGTACTAATTCAGTATTTATATACATTACAAACCGATCGCCCGCTGAGTGTGGTTAGCGTCCGTCACCATACGTAGCACTACAGTATTGTGGTGAACCCCTGTGTTCTACTTTCCATCTCTGTGACTTACTTATTTTCTAACGGAAAGTTAGTACCTCTTAATCCCCTTCACTCATTTTGCCCCCTCCCTACTCCCCTCCTCTCTCACAGCCACCAGCTTGTTTGCTGTATTTATGAGTCTGTTTCTGGTTTGTTTTGTTCATTTGTTTTGTTTTTCGAGATGCCACAAATAAGTGAAATCACATGGTTTTTCTTTTTTCTTTATGACTTATTTCACTTAGCATAATACCTTCTAGGTCTTTCCTTATTGTGAATGTCAAGATTTCATTATTTCTTAATGGCTAAGTACTGTGTGTGTGTGTGAGAGAGAGAGAGAGAGAGAGCGAGTGCTTCATTCATTCACTGACAGACACTTAGGTTGCTTCCATATCTTGGCCGTGGTAAATAATACTGCAGTGAACTTAAGGGCACAATATGTATTTTTAAAATAGTATTTTTGTTTTCCTTGGATAAATATCCAGAAGTGGAATTGATAAATTGTATGGTATTTTTATTTTTAATTTTTTGAAGAAAATTTGTACTGTTTTCTTCAGTGACTGCACCAATTTACATTCCTGCCAACAATGCACAAGTGTTCCCTTTTCTCCATCCTTTCTAACTTGGTATTTTTTTGTCCTTTTGATTCTAGCCATGCTGACAGATGTCAGGTGATCTCTCATAGTGGTTTTGAAATATGTTTCCCTGATGATTAGTGACACTGAGCATCTTTTCATGTGCCTATTTACCATCTGTATGTCTACTTTGGGAAAATATCTATCCAGGTCACCTGCCCATTTTTTAATTGGATTGTTTTGTTTATTTGGTGTTGAGTTCTATAGGTTTTTAAAATAGGGGATCCCTGGGTGTCCCAGTGGTTTAGCACTTGCCTTCGGCCCAGGTTGTGACCCCGGGGTCCTGGGATCGAGTCTTACGTCGGCCTCCCTGCAGGGCGCCTGCTTCTCCCTCTGCCTGTGTCTCTGCCTCTCTCTCTCTCTCTGTGTGTGTGTGTCTCTCATGAATAAATAAATAAAATCTTTTAAAAAAAGTTTTTAAGTCAACAAAACTAAAAGACAACCTACAGAATGGGAGAAGATATTTGCAAATGACGTATCAGATAAAGGGCTAGTTTCCAAGATCTATAAAGAACTTATTAAACTCAACAGCAAAGAAACAAACAATCCAATCATGAAACGGGCAAAAGACATGAACAGAGATCTCACAGACGAAGACATAGACATGGCCAACACGCACATGAGAACATGCTCCGCATCACTTGCCATCAGGGAAATACAAATCCAAACCACAATGAGATCCCACCTCACACCCGTGAGAATGGGGAAAATTAACAAGGCAGGAAACCGCAAATGTTGGAGAGGATGGGGAGAAAAGGGAACCCTCTTATACTGTTGGTGGGAATGTGAACTGGTGCAGCCACTCTGGAAAACTGTGTGGAGGTTCCTCAAAGAGTTAAAAATAGATCTGCCCTATGACCCAGCAATTGCACTGCTGGGGATTTACCCCAAAGATACAGATGCAGTGAAACGCCGGGACACCTGAACCCTGATGTTTCTAGCAGCAATGGCCACAATAGCCAAACTGTGGAAGGAGCCTCGGTGTCCATCGAAAGATGAATGGATAAAGAAGATGTGGTCTATGTATACAATGGAATATTCCTCAGCCATTTGAAACGACAAATACCCACCATGTGCTTCGATGTGGATAGACCTGGAGGGTATTATGCTGAGTGAAGTAAGTCAATCGGAGAAGGACAAACATTATATGTTCTCATTCTTTTGGGGAATATAAATAATAGTGAAAGGGAATAAAGGGGAAAGGAGAAAAAATAAGTGGGAAATATCAGAAAGGAAGACAGACCATGAGAGACTCCTAACTCTGGGACACGAACTAGGGGTGGTGGAAGGGGAGGAGAGTGGGGGTGGGGGTGACTGGGTGACGGGCACTGAGGGGGGCACTTGACGGGATGAGCACTGGGTGTTTTGCTGTATGTTGGCAAATTGAACACCAATAAAAAATAAATGTATTATTAAAAAATAAATAAATAAAGTTTTTAATATATATATTTTGAATGTTAATCTTTTATCAAATTTCTCATTTGAAAATATCTTCTCCCTTTCAGAAAGTTGCTTTTTCATTTTTTATGGTTTCCTTTGCTGTGTAAAAACTTTTTACTTAGATGTAGTCCCAATTATTTATTTTTGCTTTTGTTGCTCTTGACTGAAGAGACAGATCCACAAAGATGTTGCTAAGACCGATGTCCAAGAGTTTATTGCCTTCGTTTTCTTTTAGGAGTTTTATAGTTTTAGCTTTACGTTTTACATTTAGGTCTTCAATCATTTTGATTTTATTTTTGTATGGTCCAGTTCATTCTTTTGCATGTCACTGTCCAGTTTCCCCAACACTATTTCCTGAAGACTGTCATTTCCCCATTGTATATGCTTGCCTCCTTTGTCATGGATTAGCCAACCACATAAGCATGGGTTAATTTTTGGGCTTCTCTTCTGTTCCACTGATCTACGCGTCTATTTTTGTGCCAGTACCACACTGTTTTGATTACGACAGCTTTGTGGTAGAGTTTAAAATCTGAGGATGCAGTACTTCCAGCTTTGTTCTTCTTTCTCAAGATTCCTTTTGCTATTCGAGATCTTTGTGGTTCCATACAAATTTTAGGATTATTTGTTCTAGTTCCATGAAAAATGTTTGTTATTGGTATTTGATAGGGATTGCATTGAATTTGTAGATTGCTTTGGATACTATGGACATTTTAAGAATATTAGTTCTAATAATCCATGGCCATGGCATATTTGCCTACTTATCTCTGTCACTTTCAATTTCTCTCATTAAGTCTTACAGTTTTCAGAGTATAGGATTTTTACCTCCTTGGTTAAATTCTTAAGTATTTTACTCCTTTTGATGCAATTGTAAATGGGATTGTTTTCTTAATTTCTCTTTCCAATAGTTCATTAATATATAGAAATGCAACAGATTTCTATATGTAAATGTTGTATCCTACAACTTTTACTGAATTGATTTATTCTAATAGATTGTTTTTTGTGGAGTCTTTTGGTTTTCTGTATATAGTATCATGTCATCTACAAATAGTGGCAGTTTCACTTTTTCCTTACCAACTTGGATGCCTTTTATTTTTTTCCTTGTCTAATTGTTATGGCTAGAACATTCAGTACTGCTGAATAAAAATGAAGAGAGGGAACGTCCTTGTCTTGTTCTTGATCTTAGAGGAAATGTTTTCAGCTCTTACCATTGAGTATAATGTAAGCTGTGTGGGTATCATATATGCCTTTTATTAGGTTGAGGCATGTTTCCTCTATACTCAACTTGTTGAGAATTTTTATCATAAATGGATGTTGAGTTTTGTCAAGTGCTTTTTCTGCATTTGTTGAGACAGTTATATGATTTTTATCCTTTATCTTGTAAATGTGGTATATCATGTTGATTGATTTGCAGATGTTAAACTATTCTTGCATCTCTGGAATGAATCCCATTTGGTCAGAGTGTGTGATGCTTTCAATGTATTGTTGAATTTGGTTTGCCAATCTTTTTATCGAGGATTTTTGCATCTATGTTCATCAGGGCTATTGGCCTAAAGTTTTCTAGCATGTCTTTGGTTTTGGCATCAGGATGCTATTAACTTTGTAAAATGAAGTTGCAATTGCTATTTCCTCTTCCATGTTTTGGAATAATTTGGGAAGGGTAGGTATTAACTCTTCTTTAAATGTTTCATAGAATTCATCTGTAAAGCCATCTGAACCTAGACTTTTGTTTGGTGAGAGCTTTTGATTACTGATTCACTTTCATTATTAGTAATGGGTCTTTTCACATTTTTAATTTCTTCATGATTTAGTCTTGAAAGATTGCACATTTCCAGGAATCTTTGCATTTCTTTTAGGCCATCTAATTTGTTGGTGTATAATTCTTCATAGTATTCGCTTATGATTCTTTGTATCTCTGTAGTGTCTATCACAATTTCTCCTCTTTCATTTCTGATTTTATTTGGGCTCTCCCTTTTGTTCTTGATGGGTCTAACTAAATGTTTGTAGATTTTTCTTATCTTTTCAAAGAACCAGATCTTAGTTTCATACATCTTATTTATTTACTCAGTCTCTATTTCATTTATTTCTGCTCTGATCTTTATTATTTTTTTCCATCTACTAATTTTGAGGGGTTTTTTGTTCTCCATTTTCTAGTTCTTTAAATGTAAAGTTACATTGCTTGAGATTTTCCTTGTTTCTTGAGGTAGACTCGTATTTCTATGAACTTCCTTTTTAGACTTGTTTTTTTTGCATCCCCAAAATATTGGAACATTGTGTTTCCATTTTCATTTTCTCAAGGTATTTTTTGTTTTTCTCTGTCACTTCTTTATTGACCCATTGGTTGCTTAATAGCATTTTGTTTAGTCTCTAAGTATTTTTGTTTTTTCCAAGTTTTCTTCTTGTAATTTATTTCTAGTTTTATACCGTCATGGTCAGAAATGATGCTTGATATGACTACAACCTTTTTTAAACGTATTGAGACTTGTTTTGTGGCCTAACATGCACTCTATCCTGGATAATGTCCCATGTGCACTTGAAAAGAATGTGTATTCTGGTTTTGGATGAAGTATTATGTATGTATCTGTTAAGTCCTTTTGGTCTAATGTGTTGCTTAAACCTAATGTTTTCTTATTGATTTTCTGTCTACATAATCTATTCATTGATGTAAATGGGATAATAAAGTCCCTTACCATTATTGTATTGCTGTCTATTTCTTCCTTTATTCCTGTTGGTATTTGCTTTATATATAGGTGCTCCTATGTTGGGTGCATAGATGTTTATAAATATTGTCTTCTTGTTAGATTGACTCCTTTACTGTTATACAATGCTTTTGTCTTTTGTTGTAGCCTTTGTCTTAAAGTCCATCTTGTTTGACATAAGCATCCTTCCCTCAGCTTTCTTTTTATTTCCATTTGCATGGCATATATTTTTTCCCATACTTTTACTTTCACTCTGTGAGTCCCATTAGGTTTGAAGTGAGTCTCCTATTGGTAGCATATAGACAGGTCTTATTTTTTTTAATCCATTCAGCCACCCTGTCTTTTGACTGGAGCATTTAGTCCATTTAAATTTAAAGTAATTATCAAAAAAAATAAAAGTAATTATCAACAGGTATGTACTTATTTCTATTTTGTTAATTATTTTCTGGCTGTGTTTATAGTTCCTCTCTCTTCCTTTTTTACTTCTTTCTCCCTTCCCTTGTAGTTTTTTTTCTTTAGTGTTATATTTAGATTCTGTTCCCCTTTGTATATTCATTATAAATGTTTTCTTTGTGATTACTGTGAGGTTCACAGATAACATCTTTTGTATATAACAGCCTGGTTTAAGTTAACAGTAACAGTTTGAACACATGCCAAAACTTTATATTTTTATCCCTGCACACACATTTTATATTTTTGATGACACATTTTACATATTTATATTTTATGTATCCCTTAACTAACTACTGTGTTTTAATTTATTTCTACTTTTCTCTTTTACCTTTCATACTTGCTCTACAAGTAGTTGATCCACTGCCTTTATTATTTATTTACCTTTGCCAGTAAGATTTTACTTTTACATGTTTTCTTATTATTAATTAATGCCTTTTCTTTTTAGCTTAGAGAAGTCCCTTTAACATTTCTTATAAGGCCAGTTTAATGGCAGTTAATTCCTTTGACTTTTGCTTAGTTGGAAAACTCTTAATCTCTCCTTCAATTCTGAATGATAACATTTTTGGGTAAAAAAAACTCTTGGTTGGCAGTTTTTCCCCTTCAGTGCTTTGAATATGCATGCCCTCCTTTCTGTCTTGCAAAGTTTCTACTGAAAAATTTGCTGATATCCTAATGGGGTTTCCTTTTCTATGTAATGTGCTGCTTTTCTTTTACTGTTTTTAAGATTCTCTCTTTATCCTTAAATTTTACCATTTGAATTATAATGCATCTCAGTGTGTTTCTCTTTGGGTTCATCTTATTTGAACCTGGACCTAGAGGTCTGTTTCTTTCTCCAGGTTAGGAAAATTTTTGGCCGTTATTTCTTCCAATAGCTGTTCTATTACTTTCTTTCTTTCTTCTCTTGTTGAGACCTCTGTAATTCAAATGTTATTCCATTTGATTCCTAGAGGTTCCTTAAGGTATCTTCACTTCTTTAATTGTATTCTTTGTTTCATTTTGCTGCTTTATCTTGGTTGTTCTCCATTGTTTTGTTTTCCAGCTTGCTGATATGTGTTTCTATTTTATCCATTCTGCTGTTGAACCCCTCTAGTATATTTTTCATTTCAGTTATAACTTCCATATAGTACTTTTTAAATATTTTCTCTTTGTTGAAGTTCTTGCTATGTCTACCATTCTTCTCTTGAGCTTGGTGAACATCTTTATGACTATTACTTTGAATTCTTTGTCAGGTAGGTTGCTCATCTCCATTAAGGTCTTTTTCCGGGGGATTTGCTTGTTTCTTGTTTCTTATGTTCGGAGGAACATATTCCTCCGTCTCTTCATTTTGTCTGTCTCTCTGTGTTTGTCTATTATGTATTAGGCAAAACGTCTACCTTTCTCAGTCTTGAAAGAGTGGTCTTGTGTAGGAGTTGTTCTGGGTGGCCCAGAAGTGCAATCTGCCCTGGCCAAGAGAGCTAGGCACTCTCTCGACATCCTGCAAGTGGGCTGTGTGTGTCTGCGGGTATGATTGGGCTATTGTTGCTGTGCAGGGAGGATGGGGCTCAGGGCACTCATCTGGCCTGGTTTCAGCTAGATTGCTGTGTGGGGTGGGCAGGGCTCTGAGCACTTGTCTGGTCTTTTGTGGCTCATCTGCTCCAGTAGGGTGTAGCTTGGGGCACTTGCCCATCCAGGATATAGCACAGGGTGGGCAGAGTATGCCTTCTGAAACTAGCAGGCAAGAGAAAAGTCAACAAAAAAGGCATCTGTCTGCTCCATTACTGGCAAGTAAGGATGAGATTGCAAAAATGGGGTCTCCCAGCACTTCCAACCCTGGATAAAGTTCCCACAGGTTCCTGCCTCTTTGGTAGCAGCTTTAAAATTAACAAGTGGGTTCCCTCACTGATATGCTAGGTGCCTTCCAATTTATTGCTTTTGTGCTGGGTCTCAGAGTGAGTGGGTTTGTATGCAAACCCCCCTTTTAAGAGCTAGCTCTGCGTTCCATATGGTTCTGATTCTTCCAGTCTTAATCCTCATTGATTTTTCAAAGCAAGATGTTTTGGGGGCTGTTCTTTGTGGTGCTAACTCCCAGAGTTGGGTGTCTCATATGGGGCAAAATCCCCCCACTCCTTGAGGGAGAGTTTTGTATTTTGGGATCTCTCCTGATCATGGGATCACTGACTCTGGGGTAAGGTCCTGGGCAAAGCCATGCCTGCCTCTCCTACTCTTCTAGATGAACTTCTTTAGTCCTTTGTCTTGGAGATCTATTCTCTTAGTTCTCAGGTCTTTTTCAGGAGAAAATTGTTCTGTATGTAGCTGTAAATTGGCTGTGTCCATAAGAGGAGGTGAATTTAGGGTCTTCCTACACAGCTATCCTGAACCCCCTCTGAAAATCATAATTTATTTTTAAAAGATTTTATTTATTTATTTTAGAGAGAGCGTATGTGTGAGTGAGGGGAAAGGGAAGGGAAAGGGAGAGGGAAAGAGAGAATCTCAAGTCAACTCCATACTGAGCATGGAACCTGACTCAAGGCTTGATCTTAGGACCCTAAAATCATGACCTGAGCTGAAATCAAGAGTCTGATGCTTAACTGACTGAGCCATCCAGCTGCCCCTGAAAGTCTTAATTTCTGGCTAAATTAAACATAGCAGACAACCTTTAACTGTCAACTCCTTCAGGGATGGCTTTGCTGCTTAGTCACTTTGCCCAAGGTCCGACCCCTTCCTGAAGTAACCCGTAGTCAATGAGTAGTCAATGCCTGTCATCTCTGCCCAGCGCCAGTAACTCTGAAGGTCATTCTAGCACTAGGGAACCTCTTGGCCTCATCTGAGGCTATCATCATCAGGCCTGCATTTGGCTTGAGTCCTCCTTCTGCATTTTCTGTTCCCTTCCCCTCTTTTTTTCAAGTGTTCATCCCTCAGATGCTCCTTAATAAATATCCTTCCCCCTAAACTCCATCAGAGTCCACTTTCCTGGGAATGAATCTGTGACGTAATGGCTCACCTAAGTGAAAGGTCTAGGGCTATCAAGCACAGCAGAAAGTTAAGCTAAATATGATATCTGCCCTCTCAAACTTTAATAGTCAAATGAAGGGGAGAGATCTTATATAATGGTGATACAGTAATCATGCTCAGATGGGAGGTACTAAGAAAAGAAGGTGGGGTGAGAGTTTATAATAGGTGACATGGCCTGAGGAGACCTCCCCAAGCAAGGGACCCATAAGGTGACTCTGTAGGATGAGTAGGGAGGTGCCAGGTTGGGGGACAGCCTATTGAGACCAAGGGGAGAACACATCATACGAAAGAGTTGTGTTTGGAGCAACAAAAAGGCCAGGGTAGCTGGAGCATAATGTAGCAAAACTTCAATGTGAGAAAAAGCTTCCTTTTATGGCTCCTTCCTTTCTTCACTTCAACCACTCACTTGGAATCCTCCATCTTCATGTTGCCTGCTGGGTGCCTGAGACTTCTCATTCTTAGTCTCTTTCTTTCTTTCTGCATAGATCTGCTTCTTTTCTGACCCTAACCCCCTTTCCTCTGCCCCCAAAGTTAATCTGTTCTACACCCTTTGGATCCCCTTGGACTTCTTCACTGAATCAAAAAAACAAAAAAGAATGACAATGTGTGCACCTTCTCAGATCATCTAGTTTCTTAGGATCTTTTGGAGCAATAATTTGGTTGCAGGTGTGTGGAAAGATTATGTAGAGAGAAAACGGTGGAGGTAGAGGCTGGAGCCAACTGGAGAAAGAAAAACCTTTGCTGAAATTCCATGCCAAAGGGGATTAGGTATAGGAGCCTGGTTCTGGCATGGGGGAGATGGACCAGAACCAGGAAACAGGTCAACCAGAGGCCTAATTATCAGAGTGCCGGAAAGTGGAGTGTGGGGGCAGAGTCAGCTGGAAGGTGGTTTATCTGTGGTTGAGTTGCTTTTTTATAGGAGCCAGCCCTACCCTGGCTCCACTTGGGAGCTGCAGCCTGAGGCCCTGCCTTGTCTGCAGGTGTGAGTAATGCTGAGAATGGCGGGTACATGGAAAAGGGGAACTCTCTGGAGCCAGGAACCACACCTGTCTACGTTTTTCAAAGCTTTATCACCTTTGCAATTTAAGCAGTTTCATTTCCACTGAGATTAAAAGTAAGCGTGAGCAATTAGATAAATTATGCCTGATTGAGTACTCCCTAAGGAAGTGTGAGAGAATAACCTTGAACTTCATCCCACCTATCAAATATCCTGGTCATAATTGCCTTCTTTGTATTTTTCTTAAGAGTTTTGAGGTGTTTTTTTGTTTATTTATGTATGCCAATGTTTTTGTATACTTAACATTTTTGTAAAGAATACATATGTTTTTGTAAAGATGCTTATATGTTTTTATCTGGCAACCATTCAATTCAATGACCTCTGCTCACCGTGATGTTTAGGTAGGAAATACTGGTTTTGCCTTTCCTTGTGCTGCAGGGCAAGACACCAGGGGTTTGTTTTCTCCCTGCACAGGTAGATCCTCCTGCCAGCAGCTCTCCATGCCTGTCCCGGCTTCCGTCACCTCCAACGTCTGTGACTCCTATTCATCCTTCAATGCCAGCTTCAGCGCAACTTTCTCTAGGGAGCCCTCTGACCTCCAGGGTCTCTGCTGGGTGCCCCCCCTTGGGCTTCTGTACCTTAGATGGAGTTTCTTCAGGGCAGTGTTTACCCTCTGTTGAAATCCTTGTCTGGCTCTTGTACCAGATCTGCACTTTTGAGACTGAGTTGCATCACTGATGGGCTGCGAAATAACATAGTGGGTCATGACCAGTATATTCAGGTTTTGTGGTCTTTATTGGGGGATTTTTTTTCTAGGTTGTATTGAAATAGTAATAAAACCATGTTTGCTACTTGGCTTTATTTTTTTAGTTCTTTTTTTGTATATTTTTTTATTGGAGTTCGATTTTTTACTTCTATGTAGCAAGTGAGTTTTGTTTCATAAAGCTTTTGTTTCATTCTGTGTATGCATGAATCTGCATGCACAATTGTGACTAAGACAGACATAGGCCTGGGCACTTTGGAGCACATGGTGTGAAGGAGTGTTTTTCTCCAGATTCTTAAAAGGTGACCTACAGTAAGAGAAACATTTTATATCATAACATTCTTACATGGTAAGAAACACATTTTATAATGTAAAATGTTTTATACTGCATACACACATGCATTCACAGTTTTCAAAGCATATGTATTGGACTTTGATATGTACACCTCGCATGAGGTAGCTATTTTTAACTCATTGTAGATGTGATGAAATGGGGATTGAGCAATTAAGTGAATTACAAAGGTCGTACCTCTGGTAGAAGTTGGAGCTCTGACCTTAAAGCCAGCATTCTGATCTAGTACTCTTTCTCACTCATGTAAATTTTTATGCACCTACACACAAAGTCAAGGTAGCATGAGCTCTAATAGCCTATCGATCTATATATATATATATATATGACTGTAATTTGTTATACATAATACATATTTTAAAGATTTTATTTATTCATGAGAGATACAGAGAGAGGCAGAGACGCAGGCAGAGGGAGAAGCAGACACCCCGCAGGTAGCCTGATGGGGGACTCGATCCCGGGACCCCGGGGTCACGCCCTGAGCCGAAGGCAGACGTTCAACCACTGAGCCACCCAGGTGCCCCTGTTGTCTGCAATATTGTTCAAGACTCTAACCGCACAGCGGTGGAGTGAGGTGATAGGCGCCAGCCCTGGCACTTGGGAAAGCAGCTTAGCAGATAAGGGCGTTCAGCAAATAGGGCTTTGCCAGTAGAGAGCCAGCGTTGTTACAAGTCCATTTTTTGTCCACCAAGAGAAGCTCATTATTTTGATTTCAGACTCGACTAATAGAAGTAGAATATGTAGGAGAGAAGTGATTATCTTGTTCTTTTTTAAGAGCTTTGTATTTAATCCTGGGCAGCACACTTCGAAACTAATGACAAAAGATAGATTGTTTTTAGGAGAAAATGCCCTGAGAGGTGAGAGGGCTCAGGGTCGGACCACAGGAGGATGGAAGTTTGGGACCTGAGGAGAGCCGACTGGAGGTGGGGGTGGAGTGGAGCGCTTCAGATACGTGATGGATTATCTGGGGTGGAGGGCTTGACTGACATCAGGTGGCCCCGAGGATGCCAACCGTGTGGGGACCGAGTCCCACGTGGCAAAATTGTGGTAGGCCTTTGTGGGGTTTGCCTGCAGGGGGTCTGGCTTTCTTTCTTGTCACAGACCCCACATCTTGTTCAGGGAATAGCTCCCTCTTACTCTAGGCCAACGTGGTCGTTTTGGCGGGCCAGCTCTCTTCCTTCGTCCAGGTGATCCCACGGCTCTGGCCTAAGGTGATCGGCATACCCCTTCCTCTCTAGCCACACTGATGGGTCTAAGAATCAGCTTGTGACTCAGAGCAGTTTGATGGGAAGCACGTTTTGAATTTCTATGAATTTGCTGGTAAAAATCTTCTCTGCTCACTGGATTCACAAGTGCATGCATACACCTATGGGGGAAGTCAACACAAAGGAGCATGCAGACCAAAGGGGTAATGCTACGCCCTAACTTTTTCATTCTGAGCCCCTGGAAGCAGCCATGCCTGACGTCCTCTAGATCGTTCAGTTAGGTGAGCCAACATGCCACAATTTTGTTCCCTGGTAAGTGGACTCAGATGGAGCCTGGGGTGTGGTATATTTATTGGAGAGTGTCCTGGGGATGAACACTTGAGGAAGGGGAGGGAGCAGAAGCCGCAGAGGGAGGACTCAAGCCAAACACAGGCCTTACAACAGCTTCGGCCATGCCCTGAGTTAGCACCCAGACACCTATACTCCAGCAGTGATTACTCATGGGCTTCGGGTTACCCCAGGAGAGCGTGGAGCAATCCCCGAAGGGGTTGAGGCTTAAAGGTTGCTGGCTGGCGGCTCTCCATCAGCTGGTGCTAAATGTCCTTCAGTGGAGGGGCATCTGGTTGGCACATGGAGAGTCCACCACACAATGTATTCCTTAATTACTCATTTTTTTTTTATAATGACCATTTCAGCTGGACTTTTCTGTCCCTGGCAGCTGAAGGAATCCTGACAGGCAAACAAGGAAACATTCTCTACAATCCAGAGCTGTCCGTATATGTACGGGGCTGCCTTGGCAGGGAGCAAGCTCCTCATCCTCAGAGGTGTTCAAGCAAAGGCTGGCAGGCCACTTTGGAAAGGAAGCCTCATGTGCTGGAGGGAAATCTGAGCTGCGTCAGCTTTCATTCTACGGTTCCTTGACTCCTGGTCCCTGAGGACAGGCTTGAAGAGATTCTGGTTACTTCTGGGCAGGGAACGTGGACATCACGTGGACGCATCCCATGGACATCAGAGCATCCCAGATCAAGTCTCATTGTGTCCTCTCCCTCCCAGCTGATTTCACTTGACTGTGGGCTTGGGAATTTGACTTGAGTTTGGAGATGAAGGGAGTGTTTCCTGGTTTGCTAAGGAAAGACACTTTTTTTGTCATTAGAAGGAATCCTAACTGACTTTCCCACAGACTGCTTTCACCTGCCATGCCCAGAAAGGCAGATGCCGTCCTCCGTTCATGTGATCTTGGGGCCTCTTGGTCAGGTTTTCGTCCCTCTATTTCTGCCTCTGAGTTCCTCCTGTCTCCTGGTCTCCAGCCTCTGACCTCTCCTGTCACTTTGCCGCTCCCCAAGTCGGCTTCCGCTGGCTGCTGTGAGGTCACCCGCCCTTTCGTGCCAAGGATCTCACACCTCGGCCTCATGCACCTGCCACGGGCCCAGGGTTGGATCTCCCCACTTGTGTCTGAGCCCTGGGCGTCCGGCCCTGGGCCTTGGGTGTCTGGCTCTTGCCCGTCTGGGGGATCCCCCTCTGCCTGCTTGGACTGCCTGTGATGTGGCTGTTTCTCCAGCCCGGAACCCCTGCCTCGGCGGAGTGCCTGCAGCCTGGGCAGGGCGGGTACGGGCACCTTGGTGCGGTGTGAGGAGAGGGCCCTGGACTCGGGGCCTGGAGGTTCAGAGTTTGAGCCCCGAAAGCCTCTGCCATCACACGGATCAGTCACCCCGTCTCTGAGCTCTCATGTCTTCACCTGCTTCCTGCTCACGAAGTCGCGGTAGGAATCCTCATAGTCCTCGCTACCCTTGACGGGGTTTTAGCACGTGTCAGGGCCTAAGCCTGGCACTTAATATTCCTCTTGATCCTCCTAACACAACGCTGTAGGGATGGATGGTGTTTTTATCCTGATGAGCAGATGAGCAAATGGAGGCCAGGGAGACTAAGTAATTTGCCCACGGTCACGCAGCAGGGCTAAAACTCCAACCCTGACTCTTGCCATCTACACCTTCACTGTAAAGTGAGGAACACAGAAATGCTTTCTAACAATGAGAAGGCTCTTCTGCACATCGGCACTTACCATTATTTTAAAATCATCCACGAATCTCTCCGGGTCTCAAAGGTGCAAGGACCGTCGACAGGGCTGGTGCTGACTGGTGCTGGCAAATCGCAGACAGAACCGTCTTGGGTTATCAGTTCTTTGCATCTCTAATTTCTTCGGCCTCAAGAATGTAGAGGGAGAAGACTCGGGGAAGACTCCCTATTACTGGAGATTCACTGGACACTTGAATGTGGAGCCTGATCCCAGGTCAGCTTTGAGGAAACAAAGCTTGGCTGCAATCAAAACGGCCAGTGTGTTTGCATCATGCAAATGTGCCTGTGGTGGCCTTTGCCCTCATCCTGCCCTGCAGTGTGGGGAGACACGGAGGGGCTGGGGGGTGGGGGACCCTAACCACCTGCACGCTGGCGGCAGCACTTTCTCAGGAACAGAAACAGATGCGAGGAGAAGTTGGTCCTACTGTGCGCTCAGAGGGGGCTGGAAAGATTCAGGCGATGTTGCGGGAGGTTGGCAAGTCCGAGCTGCTGCACCTGCTAGGGCGCTGGCCTAGCCAAACAGGTTCTGGGGCTTGGTGGCCCCAAAGAGAAGCTGCCCGGAAGTTGGGTGCTGCTGCTGCTCCCTCGCAGCGAAGGAAACCTGATTCAAAAGCCATATAACCCCTCAGGGAAGACAGCTCAAGGTGCGAAGGCCTCCTAGCTTGTCCTGAGAACCTCGGCACCAAGAACCACAAACAGCAAAGTTAACAGGTCAATTTGTACGCAAAGGTCAATCCTGAGGCATCTGGAATCTTTAAATTACAGGACTACATTGTCTCGGTTCTGCTGTAGCCTAGACACTGTTAACCTTTTCCTACTGTGATTTTTAGGTTTCTCCTCTAGAAATTGGTTGTATTTAATACACACAAGTCTTCAATTTCCCAAAGAAAAATCCATTAAAAAGAAAACAACGTCCCAGTCTGGGCAGGTTCTGCAGCCGCGAAGTGCGGGGCGGATGCCAGGTGGTGGCGCCAGAGGGGCCGCGGCAGGAGGGCCTGGCTGCTGTCGACCTAACCTTAAACCTAACCCTAACCCTAACCCTAACCCCTAACCCCTAACCCTAACCCTAACCCTAACCCTAACCCTAACCCCTAACCCCTAACCCCTAACCCTAACCCTAACCCTAACCCCTAACCCCTAACCCTAACCCTAACCCTAACCCTAACCCTAACCCTAATCCTAACCCCTAACCCTAACCCTAACCCAGAGACCCAGGACCTTCAGTGTCCGTGGGCCAGGCCCTCATGTGCAGCCAGGCTTTGTCCACAGTGACCCAGAGTCTGGGAGGGCGAGCAGGGCCCGCCTGCTGCGGAGGCCACGCAGCTTCTCTCCGGGAAGACCCCAGCGGGCGAGCGGCTGCCCCTGCCCTGCTCACCTGCCTTGCTCGGCCCGGCGGACCCAGGGCTCCCCCCACACCCCCCACTCACACACTGTCTCCTCCTCTGCCTCTAGGGATGGCCTGTGTCCCTGGCGCCCACGGGCCTTCCCGGGTGGCCCCTCCCGCCCTCTGGGTCCCCACGGCGAGCACCCTCATCTGCTCAGGGCAGCGCAGCCTGCAGGTGGAACAGAAGGCCAGACGCCGCGTGTGTCCCCGAGGCCGGGCCGCAGCAAGGCTGGGGAACTTCAGCCTCGTGAGCCCGTCACAGCCCGGGGTCGGGCCTTCGTCACCCTCACTGCGCGGGAACCAAGGGACGCCTTGCAGGCCCGTGCACCGAGGCCCCGCAGCGGCCAGGGCCCCCCGGAATTTGGGCCCGCACGGCCTGCCACCAGGACCTCCCCGCCCTTGACCCCAGAGCAGAAGCCCTCGCCCCCAGTTGTGTGTTAGAATCTGAAGAACTTTTAAAAAGACCAAAAAAAAAAAAAAACAAAAAACAAACCCAGAGATTGTCACAGCCAAGGGAAGCCTAAGGGGACAAGATAGCTAAAGGTGCTGTACTAGGTGGGATCTTGGCACAGGAAAGCGACGTTAGGAAAAAACTATGGAAATTTAAACAAAGCATGAACTTTAGTTAATATCGATGCATGAAAATTGGTCTATTAATTGTGACAAATGCACCATACTGATGTCAGATGTTCACAGTAGTGAAACTACGTGTGGTGTAGACAGCAACTCGCTCGACGACCCTCATAGTAATTCTGTAAGTCTAAATCTGTTTTAAAATAAAAAGTCTAGTGGCGCCCGGGTTGCTCAGCAGAGAGCGTCTGCCTCCGGCTCAGGGCGTGACCCTGGGGTCCCGGATCGAGTCCCGCGTCGGGCTCCCTGCAGGGAGCCTGCTCCTCCCTCTGCCATGTCTCTGCCTCCCTCTCTGTGTCTCTCATGAATAAATAAATAAATAATAACAAAATAAAATAAAAAGCCTATTTAAAAAACCCCCACAAAGCCTGGGCCCTATGTCAGAGCAATTAAATGAAAGCGGAGACCCCCTGGAGGTGAGGGCCAGGCATCGGCACCTCTTCAACAGCCCCCAGCGGTGCAAGGCTCCTGGGGGCCGAGCACTGTCCCCCCCTCCCCGGGGGCCTCAGGCCGCAGGAGCGCTGGCTCCTCGTCCTACTCGTTGCTGTTCTAGCGCGGAGCTCGGAGTGGGGCCCAGGTTACACGTTCCCTACGTGTTTGATGAGTGAACCAATGAATGTTAACCTCTCTCAGTTCAACCTGACGTGACCAGCTCTGCAGAGACAAGATGCTGTCGGGCAGCGCCTGTGTCCCGAGGGCTTCGGGGCGGTCTGGACGTTGCAGCCGCTGGAGGAGACGCCTGCCCTCGGGCAGGCATCGCCCTGACCCGCGGAGACCAAGGGAGGCGGGAAAAGGAAGCAGACTCGGAAGTGGCCACTTTGCGAGCTGCAGACCCAGAGGAGACCTCAGTAAAGAGGAGTGGATTGAAGAGTTTTTTCTTTTTTAAAAGATTTTATTTATTTATCCATGAGGGACACAGAGAGAGAGGCAGAGACACAGGCAGAGGGAGAGGCAGGCTCCATGCAGGGAGCCTGATGCGGGACTCGATCCCGGGACCCCGGGGTCACACCCTGGGCTGAAGGCAGATGCTTCACCGCTGAGCCCCCGGGCGCCCCTGAAGAGTTTTGCTTTTGCTGGTTTTCTACAAGATGTATTTCCTGTCATCCAAGGTCCACCTTGCCCTAGCTAAAGTCCCCTGCAGAAAGGGTGGGAACCTAGGCTGTGGGGACGTGAGCGGCTGGGGCCCGGGCGGGGTCCTGGCCTGGGGCTGGGGGACAGAGGCCGCGTCGGGTTTGGAGGGAGCGGGGCTCCTCCTGGATCTGCGGGGGCCGGTGCGGCCTTCACGGGAAGGGTTACAGCTCCCACTGGGCTGCCCTAATTCTGCGCCGGGAGCTTCTCTCAGGGCTTCACTTGCTGGAGGGTCTGTTCACGTTCACAGGCTCCTCCTGAATGATTCTCCATGTCTCCCTCCCGTCTTGTTGGGGATGAAATGAGGCCTAGAGGGAGGTAACCTACCCCAGGTCACATCAGGAGGAAGTGGTAGGACCAGAATCCAGCACCTGTAACCCGGCTCAGAGCGTGTCCCGCTCCCCGCCACCCCACGGCTGGCAAGGGGCACACCGCCTAGCTTTGCAGGAAAAGCACCGACTTCAGAACCGGGCCAAGCGAGGATCCAACCTGGCTCTGCGACCCTGGATGTGGCACTTAACCCTCCCAGGCCCCCTTTTCTCAACTGTAAAGCGAAGCTCCCAGCCGGGTTGCTCCGAGGGTTAAGTGAGATCGTGTATTTAGCCTTTCTCATCTCCTTTCTCCGTTCCCAAGCTTATCTCCTTCTCATCCCCTGTTCCCATTTAGCATTCACATTTCTTTATCTTTTCAAAGCAAGGGAAGAAAAGCAGAGGTTTTCCAAGTCTTGATCTATTCTTCTGATGGGGCAAAAACTCAACTCTCTCTAATGGAGCTGAATTATCGGAAATATACCCCTGTGCGTGTTTATGTTCGTGTTTATACAGGTGCCCGTCTGACCACGTGTGCGTGTGACCGAGTGTGCGTGAGGATGAACGGCTAGGTAGGCATAGATATAGATCCAGCTTTACCGGCTATAAAAGATCCTTGCTGGTGTGGCCTGGTGGAAAAAGGCAGTCACCCAGTGGTGTCATGAGCCTAAGGTAGAAGACAGTGGGGCGAGATCCATAATTTCAACAGGGCTCCAAAGGTGGGGAGTGTTCAGTTTGGCTGAAGGAGTTAGAGCGGGCTTCTCAGAGGAGGTGACACCGCGTTGGAGGGGCAGGAGTTGGTGAGGCAGAGGGCACCAGCCTACGACATGGAGAAGACTCTAGAAGGAAATAGAAAGGACACATTGAAAAAAAAAAAAAAAAGAAAGAAAGGACACATTGTGGAACTGTGGGTCACTGCGTCTGCGGGAGATGAGGTCCCCTGCAACATGGGGGTGAACCTGGGCCCTGACGCTAAGTGCATGTGTCATTTCCTTGGATCACCTGGATGACGTACGTTAGTACACCCATTTACAGAGGGAAGTAACGTTCAGGGACTTCAAGTCACCTGCCCTAAAGTCCATAGTTAAGAAACGAGAGGCCCCGGTACCCCCTGGTCTTCCACACCGACCGCAGGCGGGCGAGGGAGCAGGCTGATGTGGAAAGCAGGGCCAAGAAAACAGGAGGACTGAGCTTTAGTGCTAAGTGGCCTTGACGGTCCACAGAGGTGTTACGGGTTTAGGGGAGATGACGCATTTTCAAGTGCTTTAACTGGGAAGGCACCGCAGATGCTGATGCACCAGAACGCAGGGCAGGAAGTCACCTCCGCCTAAGTTTTGAGAGAGCATCTAGCACAGTGTGCAGACCAGGGGCTTCCCTGGGAGACTGGGGAGTGCTGAAGTGTATGGACGGCGGCATCAGGCAGGCCTGAGTCCAGCTCTTGTTCTCTTTACATTCGCTGGCTTCGTGGCTGTGGGCACACCCCTTCCCTGGGCCCCGGGTCCCTTACCACTGAAAAGGGGGGCTGCACCCAGGGGGCCCCAGGGCCACACGGTCCCATCCCGGGTCTGCCCTCCCCAGATGTCGCAGCTGGGCTCAGGGTCACCTTCGAGATGGCCTCCAGGGACCCCACAGAGAGCTCCCCAATCTTGGGAAAGGAAATATAACTTAAAAAAGGAAAACCTTGATTGAACTGTTCGGTTATAAATATGGTTTATGGAAAAATCCAGATGATACTGAAAAATATAAAGTCCATACATAAAATGTAGAGGATGCAGAAACAATATAAGAATGAATATAAAGTTTGTCTAGACCTAGATGCTACTAATTGTTTGGTATGTGTTACTAAACATTTTTTTTTAATTTTTTTAAATTTTTATTTATTTATGATAGTCACACAGAGAGAGAGAGAGAGGCAGAGACACAGGCAGAGGGAGAAGCAGGCTCCATGCACCGGGAGCCCGATGTGGGATTCGATCCCGGGTCTCCAGGATCGTGCCCTGGGCCAAAGGCAGGCGCCAAACCGCTGCGCCACCCAGGGATCCCTTACTAAACATTTTTAATAAGAATAAATATATGTAAATCAGTATTTAAAAATCTTCTTTTGTATAATCTTCTCTGTCATTAGTTAAATATAATATAAATGATACTCTTTGCATGTAGAAACTGCTTTTTAAAAATTCTAGTTGGATTCCTTTAACTGATCAAAAATGTTATTGAAAAATTAGTTGAGCATTTTTGATGTCAGTACCACCTGTTTCTGTGTTAATGATTTGCCAAATAGCAAGTAATAAGCCTGTTAGGTTGTGTCACGAATTATTCTTAATAAATCTTTGCAACTTTCTGAAAAATCAGATACAAACCTGGTCAGTTAACCTTGACTTTACATCTTTAGCATTGAGGTGTTGCTGACCTCAATACTTTATGAAAAGCTCGTTCTCGCGACGATGCTCTCTTTACTAAGAGAAGCCGGTCCGGGACAGCGCTTTGGGGAAGGCCGTGTCTGCTCCATCAGCCAGCAGAGCCAAGCTGTCCATGTCCGTCTAAAACCTCCTGTCGGCGGCTGGAATTCTGCAGCTGTCTTCCCTTCGTGCCGTGAGCGATCGGCTCCTGCAATCCAAGAATAGTGCAGTGGGTGAGGGGGCCACGTCCCTGGTGGGTGAGGCTCCGGAGCGCGGCCGCCCACGCCGCAGGTAAGGCCACGGGAAGCCGGACGAGGCCTTGGCTGCCCGAGCTCCTGCTCCCAGCGGTGCGAGTCTGGTCGGGGGAACCCAGGCTCTGCTGTGACGACAATCCCGCCCCCGTCTCACGAGCTTCGCGTATGAGCACGTGTCGCCCACTCGGTACCCTGGTTGCCAGGTGGGCCCTGCTCGTCTAGTCGCTCGGGGACCCGGAGGGACAGAAGCTTCATTTCACCTTCACCGTGTGCTTCGAGGACAGGAGGCAAGTTCTTCAAGCTCCCATCCCGCTGAGCTCCAGGCAACTTCTACCAACACTTTATGGTGTCAAATAGGTCACTAGGCTACATCTAATTCCAAAGGGGCAGAGAAGAGGGACCCTGCCACCCCCCGGACATTTACCCCTAAAGCCGACCGTGTGAGCTCCGGCAAGTCGGCTGCCCTCTGTCCGCCTCAGCTTCAGGGTCTGTAAGAAGGAGGGTTACCTGGCCCCGTATCCCGAGATCCATTCGTCAGGCCGCCTGTCGGTGAGGGCCGCGGTGTCCGCGTAGAGCCCCGCTCCAGGCCCGGCCGAGTGGGCCTCATCCCGGCTGAGTCCCGCCCTCCCTACGACGTGGGGCGAGGTATTCAGCGTCCTCTGGACCCCGGTTTCCTGATCTGTAAATGGAGATGATAATGGAGCTGGTGTGCAGACAGCGTCCGTGTTATACGGGTTACGCAGGGCCAGCAAGGTGCCAGAACAGTCCCGGGCGTATCCGAGGTGTCCTGTGCTTGTTGGTCTCATACTGATCCACCCTGAAGCCACTTCTTCAGTGAATATTCACTCCGAATCTTCCTAGTTAGCTGTGAAAGCTCTTACGAGGACTGAAGGGCAAGCAGGTGGCAATCTACGTTGCAGATGGCGGGGTCCCCACGGGAAGTATAAGGGGAGGAGGTAGTGTTTCTGGAGGGTTGAGTTTCTGCTTCCAACGACTGAGCACCGACTGTGTGCCCGGCTCTATACTGAATGCTTCCACGGCGACCCAAAGAGGTGGTCCTCCACATGAGGAAACTGGGGCTTCAGGAGGTTAGGGACATGCCCCAGGTCCCACAGGGGGTGAGGGGTGGGGCCTTGGAAGCACAGGGTGCAGGCCAGGGTGCAGTTAGACTTGCATGGAAGCCTTTGTTCGTCCCCCTGAGCATGTTGTCAAGGATCGTCCGCTCGTCCTTTCACCCGCTCACCTCCCTCCTAGACTGGAAGTCCCTCAAAGGCAGAAGGGGTTGCCCTTAATTCTCGGGGCCTCTACGTTCCTCCACCAACCAGTGACACCACAGGGTGACCGTTAGGGGGAAGAGAAGGAAGAGAGAAGGAAGCAAAGGTTGGAGTCTTGGATTTAGATCCCCGCGGCGGCCTGATGATCTCCAGAACGTCACCTCGTCTCCTGAGACTTTCGCTTCTGGACCTGACTCTGCTGTACACGACTTTCCGTCCAAAACGGCTTCACAGCCCCGTCTCCCAACACTCACGATGTTCTGGACACTTGTTGACTCGGAGCTACCAGCACACTCAAGGGTGCTTATTATCAGTTTAGGCCACTTGGCTTGTCTTCGCCTCACTTCAAAGTCAGGGAAGGAAAGATACCATCCAAGACATTTACGCGTCTTTCTTCACCAGGGCGAGAAGATTCCATTTGCCTCAGGTTCTGCCAAAGAAGGAGCACAGGGTGAGAAGAGGGACGGGACTCCGCGGAGCCCCTGGGGCGCAGGAGCCGCACCGTGTGCCCAGGAGAAACCCCTTGGACCAGGGTGCTCCGGGGAGGCAGGGCCCGCCCAACCTCTGGCAACCAAGCCCCGGCGACAGGCTCGCGGGGTCCTGCCCGTGGGCTGCCCACGCGGTGGGCACAGGCTGCGCCCGACCTCCCGCAGCGCCGGCCTGCGGAAAACACGCGGGGAGCAGAGGCGGCCGCGGCCCACAAGTGGGCACGGGGTGGGGTGTGCAGAGCTGAGGGGGGCAGCTGGGGAGCAGCGGGGGAAGAACCTGGAGCCCTGGCCTGCCGGGCCCTGCACCCCCGCCCCTGCCGCCCGCACTCACTATGGTGCCGACTGCTCGGGGCACCCCTGGGCTCCCTTACCGCCAGGAGCCCGGAAGGACTGGCACCCCCCCGCCCTGCCACGTCAGGGCCTCTGGCCGCCGCCCGCTGCCGAGCCTCCACCACAGGCCCCGCTGAGCTGCAAGCCCCTCCCAAGGCTCCCAGGCCCTGTGTCGGGGCGGGGGGCAGGGGGTACCACGCGGCCTCCCCATGCCTTCGTTGGGATCTGTGCTCACCTCGGGCCCTGCACCCATCCCAGGGCCCCACACCCACCTCAGGCCCTGCACCCACCTCGGGCCCCGCTCCCAGCTCGGGCCCTGCACCCATCTCAGGCTCTGCACCCGTCTCGGGCCCCACACCCACCTCGGGCCCTGTGCCCATCTCAGGGCCTGTGCCCATCTCAGGCCCCGCACCCATCTCAGGCCCTGCGCCCACCTCGGGGCCGAGCCTCCACAGCCGCCTGCCCGCCTCACACACGCGGCTGCTGACCCCGCGATCTTCCCATAGACCTTCCACGGCCCCGGCTCCAGGGCTGAGCCCCGGGCCCCAGTCGATGGCCACAGCACACGGTCACGGGAAGTGTCCGAACCCCCGGGGTGCTTGGGAACACCCAGCTGCCTTCCTTAGCTTTGGCGCACCTCTCGACCCCCGAGGCTGTGAGGTCCCGCCCGGGAGCCGCCCCTGAAAGCACCGAGGGGCCTGGGACCCGAAGGCGGGGCCTGCGTCCGGTGCTGTATCCTGCGGAAAGCTTGCGCCGGCCCAGAGCATCCGTCCAACTTCCATCTGGTACCAAGTCCCTTAAAGGAGCAGGGACCTGGGTTGGGCACCCGTGAGAGAAGAGCCCACAGTTAACACTATGGAGGCAGACCAGGCCTCAAAATTTGGCCCCGCTGCTTTGGGGCTGTGTGACCATGGGCCGGAGCCTCAGCCTCTCTGGGCCTTGCTTTCCTGTGTGTCCTCAGTCAAACCGCTAGGGTTGGTTGTGAGGATTAAATGAGATACTATATATGCCCGGCAGAGTGCCTACACCGCACAGGCGCTCAGCAGGGAGAGCTAGCCTCAAGTGGACAGTTGCGTCCAGGACATTCTGGGAGCTCGGGGCGTCAGGACCCCGGCTTGGCTGCGGGGGATGTAGGGAGCGAGAAACTGCCCCTTTGAGGAGCTCAGACAGAGCACCAGTCAATGGGCAAAATGCGGTGAGGGAGACGTCACGGCCGGAACATATAAAGGGTGTTAGGAGAGTGGGAACCAGAAGGCTCAGCGAGGTGCCCGAGGGGAGCAGGACGGTGCCGGGGGAAGGGAGCAGGGCCCGGAGAGCAGCGAAGGGACACGGGGGCAACCAGAAGGGCACCCTCGGTGGGGGCTCCCGGCGCCCAAGAGGAGCGTGAAAGGCCTCAGGGAGGCAAAGCACCTGGGACGGGACTCGGGCCGGATGTAGGACAGCTGGGTTCAAGGTTGATGTCCCTCCCCTTCCAGCCATTGACAGTCGGCGAGGCCTTGCCCTCAGAGATGTCACTCCCCATCAGTAGGACACGGAGGGAACCCTCGCTCCTGAACGCTGCCGCGCTTGTGCAGACTCGGGTGTCTGTGCAGCCGTGCCCCTTGGGCTCTGCAGGGCCCCCCGTGACCCAGGTCCTCCAAGGGCATCGTGGGAGCCTCCTCAGCAGGGCGCTCACTGTGTGAGTCATGTGTGTCCTTGCCATCCCTCCTCCGGCAGGTCGGGAGCACGCTCCCCTCTCTGCGGCCCTGGGCCGAGGGGCTGGTTCACACTGGCACGGGCATGACCCCCTCTGAGTCTCACTCAGCGGAGAAGCTAAGCGCGGTCGTGGTCTTGTACATGTGTCCCGGATGAGGGGCTTCCCAACGCCCAGGAGACCCTGGCAAACCTGCACGGCTTGGCCACCCAGCAGACGGCCGAGCTGGGCTGCAGGCCTGTGGCTGAGCTGGAATCTCATCCGGGCCTGTCCGCCTTAGCACCCCAGCTCTTAGCCTCTGCACGGGAACTCAAACCAGCAAATGCTGTCAGATGGTTTCAAAACAGAGTAATCGCCGACTTCTGATTCATCCCCGAACCGACTGATGAGCCTTCCCGGTCTCTAGGCTTACCCGCTCCCCTTCCGCACAAGGAGCGTGGCATTCGGTCTTGGGCTGCGATGCCCATACTTCGAATACTTCAAATATTGTCCTGTGAATAGACTGTAAACAGAGAGGCGAGGGGGAGGAGGAGAGGAAGGGGGGATGAGGCTCGGCCACCAGCACCTGTCCTCCCGGGATCGCAGCCGAGTGCCGTGTCGGGCTCTCTGCTCCCCCCCACGCCGTCCCCTCGCCTCCCTCCGGAGCCGGGGGCACCAGATCCGAACCCTCGGCCGGCCGGCCCACCCGTGAGCCCTGCAGCTGGACAGCAGCTGTGAAATGGGAGTTGGGGAGGGCTGCTCGGCTGAGCAGAAGCTGTCAAGACCCTTGCTGTGTGTTCCAAAGCGCATTTTAAACCAGCGGCACGGTGTGAGGCTGGCGGCCCACGGTGAAGGATGAGCAGGATGCCTGCTGGGCGACAGGCAGGCGTGATGACACAGGGGCCAAGTGCTATTTACTCCCTGGGAACAGGTGCTACCCGGGACTCGATCCGTCCTGCCTGCCTTCTCTGCCCACATGTCCCAGGCCCGTCAAGGCAGCTCCTTCCAGGCCCCCCGCGGCCCCAGCCCCCCGCCCCGCCTCGCACTTGGCCCGGGGTGCGCTCGGCTCACCGGCGCCTGGAAGATGCCAGCGGCGGGCGGCTCCCGCCTGGGCCTCGTGCTTGCTGGAAGCGGCTCGTTTTACATAAGCCGTTGGCGCAGATGTCAGGTGACAACCGCCTTTCGGCCCTGGTTAACCTACAACCATCCTATCTGCGCCTACGCGGATGCAACAGAGGGCGGCCCGGGGAAAGTCCTGGAAGGGGGAGGGAGAAAACTCTGCAAGCAATCGTGTTTGTGCACCAGCACACTCACCTCTGGAAAACACCCGAGGCTGCGAAGCACAACTGACTTCTCTGCGACAGGAGAAACTGAGAGCCGTGCAGACGAGCTCCAGCTACCCCCAGCTGGCCTTTCCTCCCCTCATTATATGTTATTTCCTTAAAGCTCTGGTTGGTAAACATGCAACAGTCCTTTGTTGATTCACAAAACAATACAGAAGTCGGTTAAGACATTTCTCTGCACAGTTGGATTAAGGACAAATAGAGAAGGGGAAGTGAGCAGGAGGCCCGGAGGCCTTGTGGGGCTCATGAACCAGACCACATGCTGCATTCGCCCCGGGCCCTTCCACTCGGACCCTGTGACCCCCCAGAGCACGCCCTGCCAACTGTGACCAGCCCCTCAGCCCAGGGCTGCAGAGAGGGAAACATGCTCCAACCGGCCGGTGGAGGGATGACAAGTACACAGATGACCGCAGCACGTGGCCCGGGGTCACAGGGCCTTGAGCGAGGAAAATGCACGCTGCGGGTCCGGAAGAGGACAGGACCGCGTGAGGCTGGGGAGCTGGGCAGGAGATGGCCCCTCGCGCTCCCAGTTGGGACCCTCAGACACTGTCCTCACTGGCATCCTGCCTCCAGGCTCACGCCACCCCCAGGGCACCCCATTCTGCTGCCGGAACGGTCCTTCCAACTCCAGAATTGACAGAGTCCCCCAGGGTTTCATTTGAAACCCTCCCCGGCTCCCACCACTCCGGGATAAAGGACGCGACCCCCGGTCACCTAGCCGCCCTCCCTCCCGGCCTCACCACTGCGTCTTCTCTCCTGCGGTGGGAGGCCCTGCATCCCTGTCCCCCCTCCGGCTGCCCCCCGGATCCCCCTCCTGGTCGTCCCTGCACGTGACTTCCTCGCAGTGTCAGTCATGCCATCCTCTGTGCTCTCTTCCCCTTGCTAGAGTTCTTTGGATTAGAGTACTCCACGTGCGTGCCAGTGTTCACATGAGCCTGGAGCCTCTTAGGCAAGAGTCACACGTAGTTCAAGGCTGTACCCCAGCATCTAGCACAGTAACTGGCGCTTAGTCATGCTGCATACACGTCGGTTCCCTCCCTTTCCACCAGAGGAAAGCTGACATCCTGCTTGGGCCGGCCATGCCCCGAGTCCTGAGTGCCTGCCTCTCCCTTTCTGGGCCTTTCCTCTGTAGTCCTCACCACACCCTTTTCCAAAGCCTTGTGCTGCTTCCATCCTCAACAGCCTCCTCCCACTGCAAAAAAAAAAAAAAAAAAAAAAAGAAAAAGAAAAAGAAAAAGAAAAAGAAAAAGAAAAAGAAAAGAAAAAAGTCCTGGTCTCGGGTCTTAGGGGAAGATAATGTCTTCCAATGATTTAATTTTTTTTTTTTAAAGATTTTATTTATTTATTCATGATAGTCACAGAGAGAGAGAGAGAGAGAGAGAGGCAAAGACACAGGCAGAGGGAGAAGCAGGCTCCATGCACCGGGAGCCCGACGTGGGATTCGATCCCGGGCCTCCAGGATCGCGCCCTGGGCCAAAGGCAGGCGCCAAACCGCTGCGCCACCCAGGGATCCCCAATGATTTAATTTTATTTTTTCTCTTTCTGCAGCTCACGGAGCTCACAGCTTGACCCTCATTATAGAGGTATTGAGGCCTCAATCTGGTAGGTCAGCAAAGAGAACCCACAGAGGGGATGGGGTGGGGGATTGATTGTTTTTGATCGCCTGGTATCTCTCATACACCAGCTCCTTTTGTCCCACAATAACCCAGTGAACAGGGTATTTTTACCTTCATGTCGTAGATCAAGACACTGAAACTCAGAGGCAGCAACTGACTATCCCAAGGTCACTCAGCCGATAACCAAGGGAGCCAGGATTTCAACCCAGAATTCTCTAATTCCAAAAGGCTTGACCCTTCACTGTAATGTGGAGGGAGAGTCTGTGGAGAGGGAGTGTCTGACGTTTCTTTGTCAAACTTCACACACACACAAAAATGGAAAGCCACCGTGCTGATTGTTTCTTCACCCTACAAGTCCCAGGTTGAAATCCTGGTGCTGCCAAGAGGCCCGTTTCCTCCAGCCTGCCTGGTTAGGAATGCATTTTATTGCATTGCACGGTCTGGAGTTGTTTCCTATGTATACATCTTTTCATCTGAATCCAAAGGCTGTAAACATGTTCCCCAGACAGGGTCTAGGATGGTGCCCGGCACATGGCAAGGAGCCAACCAGTAAGTCCCTTTATTCCAGACAGTTCTTGATTTGCAGAGTCAGAGACCCAAGTTCCACTTTCAACTCCTTTTATGACCTTGGACAAATCACCACCGTTTCTCTGGCCTTCAGTTTCCTTATCTCTAAAGGAGGCTGGCTCGCAAGATCTATACTATCCGACACTTCTCTCCTCCGTGCTGGGCATGGCTCTCAGCGCTTCCCATCCACTCACTCGTTTAATCCCCACAACAGCCTAGGAAGCGGATCTCATTTTATAGAAGCAGGAAAGCAAAGCACAGAGAGATGAAATGGCTTTCTCAAGGCTACACAGCCAGTAAGTGGCAAAGCCCGGGTTACAGGCCAGCCGTCTGCTCCCAGAGACTATGCTCTTATCATTACACTAACCTCCTCCCCTAGAGTCCTTTCTACACGACGTAAACGTCCCCTCATTCACTCTACAGTCATTTCCTGACCCTCTACTCAGTACCAGCCACACGTCTGCATTGCGATGGGCACCAGCGGCAAGAACCCAACGGGCTCCCAATTCTGCCCTTGGGATCCCCATGGCGGAGTGGGGAGAGGTAGCTGAGTGACCACAGGCCATCGAGGTATCCTGAACGTCTGTACCAGCCACAGCACAGGCACATCCAGCATATGTGCCCCCCAAATAGCCCTACACTGGATTTCTCAGTAATTACTGTGTTTTATTTTCTTGTGGATTCACATTATAACTCAGAGGTCCTCTGTCGGGAACGGGGATTAAGCGCTGCTGACCTGTGGGTGCTTCTGACCTGCCATCTCTAGTTAGTCGGACCCACCCGCTCAGGCCCTATCACAGGCTCCTCCCAGTCTACGTTCAGTTTCCCCTGTACCCTCATCACCCAGCACCACCCTGCACACGACTTTCCCGTCCAGGCCGAAGCCCCTCTGTTCCCACAGGCATGTCAACTGTCTCACCTTCCCTCGCCTGCTGCAGCCCCACGCATCCTTCTTGGCTCATCCTAGAGTCCACCTCCATGAGGCCTCTCTTGATTCCCTAACCCGATGCAATCACTCCCTCCTCACCCTCTGTGCAGGGTTCAAGTTCCTCACAGGCAAGAACATGTTTTATGGGCGATTCTCCTGGGCATGCATCACAGCAATTCCTGGTGCAGAGCAGAAACTCTGAGGCACAGTACAAGGTACAATTAACTTGCCTGCAAAGTCCTCATTTCTAGCCTCTACTTAATGCTTCTGTGATGTACTCAATTTTTTTTTTTTTTTAGTTTTTGTTTCTTCTGATTGTTAAAGAATACAGAAAGATGTAAAGAAGGCCTAAATTATCCATAATTTCTACCCATCGGTGATAACCACTATTGCTCTTTTGGTAGATTTCCTTTTTTTCTCTACACATGGAGCACACATGGAAATAAATATACTATAATTATTTATTGTAATCTTTCACTTAATATTTTGTGAATATTATCTTTGATAAAATGGTTTCTACAGGATTTTTTTTAATTGTTGAGGTATAGTTCATGTACAATAAATGCCCCCATTTTAAGTGTGTAGTTTGGTGAGTTTTGACAACTGCGTACACTTGTGTAACCATTACCATAGTCGAGATTTGAAACATTTCCATCACTCTCAATAGTTCCTGAACACCCTTTTGAAGTCAACCCTGATGTTACCCTCAGGCCTAGACAACTCCTCATTTGCTTCTACAGCCTGATTTTTAATGACCACGTAAGGTTCCATCATATGGGATGCCCTAATTTGTTTGGCTGTTGCCTGACTGTTGGACCTTAAGGACGGTGTTTAATTTTTCCCTGTAATAAACGACAACCCAATGAATGATCTCTGGTCACGCCTCTGATTATTTCTTTGGGATAAGTGCTCGGACCTGGAATTGTTGGATCAAAGAGGATGTGCAGTTTCAAAGCTTACGATAAATATTTGAGCAAGTCACTTTTAATGCTTCTGAGTCTCGGTTTCCTCATTTGTAAAATTGGAATTAAAAATTCCAACCCGAAGGACTTGTGAGGATTACCTGGGACAAGCTATAGATACTTTGAGTAACTAGTAAACTGATCCACAGATGCTTGGGAGCTGAGTAGGAGGAAGAGTCTCTCTGATCTGATCTTGACACTCGCCTCTGTCCTAAGTGTTGACCTTGAATACGTTAGTTAACCTTAGCCAGCCTCAGTGTTCTCATTTGTCAAATGGGAATAACATGTTCCATTCTCCTAGGGTTGTAGGAAGTTTAAGCGAGATACCCCACGTAAAGGCTTAGGATAATTCCCGGCTCATAGCTGCTCAGTAATTTGCCGTGATTAGTTCTGGTCGGAGTTCTTGGTTACAAATAAAGGGGCACCAACTCTGGTTGACTTAAAGAAAATAGGAAGTTACTGAAAGGCTATTGGGTGGCTTACAGAATCGACAGGAAGGTTAAAGAAGCAGGTGTGGAAAATGGGCAGGAACGGATGTAGACTGGGCAGCTGAGAACACAGCCTGGCCTCGCCCCAGGAACCGTCGGATTGTGACCGGGGGCTGGCACTGCTGCTGCCACTCAGACTGCGGCTGGGATCATCTCGGCCATCCCCCTGTCTTTGTGTCACTTGCTCTAGATTTAGAGTTCCAGACCGAGGCATCTGAACGACTGCGCCCACCATGCAGGTCGGAGCCCTGGCTGCCGGCGGACGGGATGGGAACTGCTTGACTTCTTCCAGCTTCTCCAGGAGGGAGGGAGTTTCCGGCTTCTTCACCAACCTCACAGAATGACAAAACTCTCTGAAATAGAAAGCAGGCTCAGATGCTGGGTAGTTGAAAATGATAAGTCCACTATGCTATTATTTTTATTAACATAACTGAATCAATATAAATAAATAAAAATGTATCCTATAAATACATGCTAAGTCTATAGGGCACATCATTTCAATGAAACTTCTTGATGAGTGCTCTGATGAAAGATAGAGCAAACTTGCACATTTGGATAGTGTCCTAGTGGGTTTTCTTCCCACGGGAACAGGTCTGTACAGACTTGTTTTGGTTTTAAGGACACAGGGAGAAGGACAGAGGACACAGGAAGAAGATAGACTGATTTACTGAAAATGAGCACTCTTGAGGAAACACTTAAATCCCATTGTTCATTTCCTTTTGGTTTGATGTGATATAATTTTTCACTAAAACTGGTGAAGTACAGTCACTTAAGATGATGTAGAAAATCCATAGGTGAGGGTTAACCTGGGGCTGGTTTGATTTTAGGGGGGATCAGTTGGACATAGTCAATAGCGATTTCAATCATTACTCTTTTTTAGAGCTGTGGTTTATTCAGCCCTTTTTTAAAAAAAAATTTTTTTTATTTATTTATTCATGAGAGACACACAGAGAGAGGCAGAGACACAGGCAGAGGGAGAAGCAGGCTCCCTGTGGGAAGTCCGACGTGGGACTCAATCCCGGGTCTCCAGGATGACGCCCTGGGCCGAAGGCGGCGCTAAACCACTGAGCCACCCGGGGATCCCGTTATTCAGCCCTTAATGGGAATTGCCTTATTTAATTCTCACAATCACCCTGTGGGAGAATTCAGAGGCTCAGAGGATAAGGCCAGTGTTCTCAAGGTCACTGTGTGACCTTTTCCACTAGTGAGTGAAAAGTTTGGGATTTGAGGCCAGGTTCTACCTGCACCGAATCCAAAGCTCTAGCTACAAGTGTAGCAGAGGACACAGCATGCACATGAATGTGGGGAGCTGGGCAAGGCCACCGTGTAAACGGGCGTGTTGGCCAGGTGGACGGAGCCTGAGGACAGAGGGTGAGAGGTGAGCTCCCCAGGAGTGAGCTCACACATACGAGTACATCCCCAGGGCCCCAGGGCCTCGGGCCTAGCTAGGGTGGTGGACTAGCCGTTGGTACAAGAGATGTTCTAAAAATGTGTTTGTTCTGCCTTAAAGACTTTCCTATTGTAAAAGATTAAATGAATATGTGCAAATATATAAAATATCCCCCTCTTTCCTCCCCCATCTTGCCAGGCTACCAGTGGTACCAGTTGTTATGCATCCCGCCAGAGCTCTCCCTGTGCACTCACAAATATAAGGTACTCGGCATAGATCTTTGTATTTATTACATAAATGGTATCATACTATATGTGTTGTTCTAACACTTCCTGTGTTCGCTTAACAATACGTCTCAGAGATCTTTCTGTGGTGGTATATATAGTTCCACCTCATTTTTTAACAGTTGCATAATTTTCTATAGTGTGACTACTGTATGAATATATCATAATTAACACTGTCTGTTAAAGATTTGAGAGCTTCCAATTTTTTTTTTTTTTTGCGATTAAAAAAACAAAAACTGCAATGATCCACAAGTGATTTGCAGCTTCCGAAAGCATATTCAGATTGATAGCACGTATCAGCCTGTTCCACCGGCTTACAGGTCTGTAGGTCTTCGAGATTTGAGACCTTACGGAGAAGCCTGCAGGTTTAACTCTGCTCCGGACCCTCCCCTGGCAATCATCTCTGACCAGATCCCTTCCCTTGAGTTCGTCGCCTTTTTCTCCTGTTACTTTTCACTCTGTACGCATCTTACTCACTCCCTATTGCTCTGAGATATAATTATTTCTATCTTTGTGCTTTTTCCTACTGGATTGTGAGCTCCTTGAAAGCAGGGACTACATTTTCTTTGTTTCTAGGCCCGGGCCTGGCACACGGTAGGATCAATAGGTATTGGTTAAATGAAGCTGAACCCCTGTGCTGAACACACCAGCAGTCCCCTCAAGACCTCTAAAGGCAGGGTCACGCTGTCTCATGCCACATCATACATACTATACAATGTATGTGCTGTCACAGAGAAACGAAACCGTTCTAGGAAATACTTGGATTTACCAATGATTAGAAGACATGGATGAAGCCCTTCTTTCTTGATCTAAAGAGAGTTGTTATGAATTCTCTGTATTAGTTTCCTAGAAGTGCTGTAACAAGGTTCCGCAGACTGGACGACTTAACAGAAATGCGTTGCCTCCGTTCCAGAAGCTAGAACTTCAGAACAAAGGTGTTGTGGCATTGCTTCCTTCCAAGGGGTTAAGGGAAGGTGTGTTCCAGGCCTCTCTCCTTGGCTTGTGGTTGGCTGTCTTCTCTCCATGTTTCTTCACATTATCGTCCCTCTATGTCTGTCTGTGTCCAAATTTCCTTTTCTCAGAAGGACACTAGTCCTGTTGGGTTAGGGACCACCCTCATTTTAGCTTGATTACATCTGTAAAGATCCTCTCTCTAAATAAGGTCGTGTTCTGAAGTGCTGTGGAGGTAGGTTGAGTTAGGACTTGAGCATATGAATTTGGGGGCAGGGAGACAATTCCATTCCTTACACTCTTCTTTTGAAAACCTTTTTTTAAAATCATATCAAGGAACTCTGATCCGGCATCTTCTGGGACTATGAAAATTAAATTATAAAAGGTCTTTGAGTATGCAATTTGCAGAGGACCAAGCCTTGTGAAGTGTCTGCCCCATTCTGGGCCCACAGCATCTGGAGCCCAAGCTCTCTCCTCCCTTGAGGCTGAAGGTGCTCCACTCACTGCTAATTACACTGCCAGCCATTCCCCATGGTCTTGAAAATATTTCTCCGAGGATATCAAATCTGGGATCCTGTTGCTGATAAAAGCTTTCAGTTTCACAAGAGTTTGGTTCTTCAGGCATTGTTTTCAGCTCAGGACCAATCTGGCAGATGAGCTGTGTGTCATCTACATGTACTTGATTTAAGATGAGGCCGTGCGATGGAGCCTAGCTTGGGGTCCAAGGGGGACTCCTGCCCTAAGTGTGGCTTATGGGCCCCTCCTCCGAGGCTCCACTCTGGGGCCTCTCTCTGATCCAGCTCTAATGCAGATGTAATCATCTCTCTTCACCTGTCTCATTCACTGTATTCCCTTAACAGCTGACACTGGGCAGCTGATTTTTCTGAATTAGTCAACAAATCCCAAACTGCTTGCGTAAGAACCCTGCCTCCAAGATAGTTCATGGTTTTAGCAACTAGGCCAACTGAGGGGAAAGGAGCAAGAGAGTAAGTCTGGCATCGAGCAAGAGCCAGGGAAGGTGTGCATGTGGGATTGAGGATGGGAAGGCTGGTGGAAATGGACGTGGAAGTCTCCCAAAAGGCTCATGTACCCACCCACCCGCCCACCGTCCACCACCCACCCATTCACCTACTTCCCCATCCATCTACCCACCCACTTATCATCCACCCACCCACCCACCCATTCACCCATCTGTCCGTGCATCCACTTATCCATCCACCCAGTCACCCAACAACTATTTCTAAGCACTTGCTATTGGCAATTGGCAGACACTCTGCGGGACATTAGGAACGAAATGGTGAGTAAGACAGAGTGCCTGTCTTCTCAGGGCTGACATTTAGTGTGGACACAAACAAAACTCAGATAAAATAATGCATAAATACTGTGTTTGGCGCTCCATACGCTACACACATGAGATGAAACCCAAAGCAGGAAAAGGGGTGTGTTCACTTCAGTAGGGTCTAAAGGGAAGGCTTTGAAGAAATGATACTTCACCAAAGGCCTACTTGAAGTGAGGGAGAAAATCATGTGACTATCTGGGAGAGAGCAGGTCAGGTGAGGAGAAGGGAGATGCAAAAGCCCCGGGCAGGCAGGTACCTCGAGCAGAGGGAGGAGGCCCATGAGGTGGGAGCAAAGGAAGGCAGCAGCAGATGATGACAGCATAAAGACCTGCTCTCTTCTAGGGCTTTAAAAAACCTCTTAAGCAGACAATTATTCAGAGCTTACTACATATTAGACTTTGTTTTAAGGACTTGTGAGCTATTCATTTATTTCTCACAAAAGAATATTCGGTATTATTAGCATCCCTATTTTATAAATGAAGACACGGAGGCACCAAGATTAAACAGCTTTGCCCAAACACGGCTGGTAAGTGACGGAGCCCAGATGCATGGCCCAGGCACACTATGTGACCGGGGAACACGGCGCCGTCCTTGGGTAGAGACTCAGCTCTGGTTAGCACCGCGGGAGCCACCTGCTCCCTCACGTGCTCCTGCCCCATGTGCTCCCCCGCTAGTGCTTCGAGGAGCAGCTAGTGTTCATTCACTCACTCAACAAAGGGACGTGCTCGTTAACCTCGCCGGGCACACACGAGGGCACTGGGCACACAGGACAAACAGGAAGACGATCGAGGTGAGAAGGCCGGAGAGCAAGGAGGCGATGGCTGGGCGCTCAGAGCCATGAAGGAGAGAAGCGCAGGACGTTACGAGGACTCGGGGGGCGGGGGGCATGTGTCCGTGCTTGAGCGGCTCAGGACTTGCAGAAGCCTTGCTAGAGAAAGGTGACCCGGGCCCGGTCGCCCCGCCTCCTGTCTGGTGGAGGGAACCTTGTCCGCAGCGAGCGCCACTGCTGACACGCCTGTCCCCACACAGCACGTGCCAGCAAACCCACTCGAAACTGTTCATGAATCACTGGTCATTACTCCCCTTCCCCAAACGTGCCCCGCTCCCCTCCCCTCCTGCCCGTCCCTCCCCCTCCTGGGGGCTCAAGTGTTGGAGCCCCTAAAAGGTGGCCGCTCTCCCCAAGGGAAGAGGCCCGGAGAGCTACCAAAGCTTTCATGGATGGGAGAGGACTTCAGATCCGCCAGCCTCTTTCGCAAGCCCCCTGAGGTCACGGCACGAGGGCAGCTCTGGTGAGGGTGACTGGGGGTGGGGAAGGCCCTGCCTATGCGTCAAGCTGGTCCTGGAAGGGAGACAAGCAGGCAGGAAGGAACCAGGAGGCCTTGGACGCACAAGAAAGGAGAAACCGCCGCAGGGTCCAGGAGAACCCCTCGGCCCGGCCAGCCCGGAGGCTCTCTATGCCAACAGCAAATCCTGGGGTGCTGCAGCCCACAAGCCCTGGCCCTCACTTTCTTCCTCAGAGAGGAAAAAAAAAAAGGTAAGGAAGTGGGTAGCTCTCAGAAGACTGTTATAATTTCAAAGCAAAAAGGAGTTGTTTTTGATGTCCGCCCAGAGATACAGCAGGTCCCAGGGGGCTACGCTTGTGGTTCCAGTAAAAGGAGCGATGTTGACATGGAATTCTTGGATTGGCCTCATTTCACGAAAAACAAGCTGCCAAACCAAATGGGAAATGGAGTTCAGCAGAGAAGTATGTGCTGACTCCCCCGCGCCCCCTCCGCCCCGAGTCGGCTGCCAGCGACCATCCGCACACGACTTAGTTCTCCGACCAGAGTTCCAGCATCCGCGACTCTTGCTGGCAGGTCCCCCGGTGCGCAGGACGCACAGTTCGCTCCTGACGGGCTATTTCTCAGCAGGGGCAGCTCGTGCCCACGGCCGTCACTTCTCCAACTTCCTGTTCTTTAATGGAAAAGAGAAAATGCTGGGCAGAGAGATGATTGGAACCAGATGAGCTGCCCTAAGGTGCCCGGGAGCCGGACGTATGTGAAGAAGTGCAGACTCGTGGCTCCCACTTGCCGGGTCCCCGGCGGGATACCTGCCGCTCCCCGGGTCTGCTTCCGTGCTAGGTCCGGCCAGCTCCCGGCGCGCCAGCCGTGGAGGGGGAAGCCCGGGCCAGGCCTACCTCGCCCATCCGCCAGCTCCGGGAGCTCGGACAACTGGCTTAAGCTCTTTACGCTTGGGCTCCCTCAGCTGTCGAATGCACATGAAAGACCTATATTGTAGGGTTCCTCTGAGGATTAGATAAAAGCATTCACATAAAATGCTAAGGCATCGTGCTCGTACACAACCACTCAATAAACTGCAGTGGCTCTTTTTTTATCACCATATCGGTCAGTCAACGTAGCTAGTTAAGATTCTTTATTTATTTTTTTAAGATTTTATTTATTTATTCACGAGAGACACAGAGGGAGAAGCAGGCTCCTCGCGGGGAGTCAGATGCGGGACTCGATCCCGGGACCCGGGACCACGACCTGAGCCAAAGGCGGACGCCCCTAGTTGAGATTCTTTTTTTGTTGTTGTTGTTAAGATTCTTTTGAATATAAAAAGTAAGATGAGGACTAAAAGCTGGCTTGAAAGAAAGATAGTGGTGCTACAGGAGAGTAGGAGGTGCCAATTCTAGGGATACAAATTACCTTGTGAAACATGGGGCAGGAGGCAGAGTTGAGGCTCGTGGGTTGGAATCAGAGATTGCAAACGGGGAACTAAGACTTCGCACTCTATCCCAGTGGGCCTCTCAGACCGGTGTCGGCCGATAGAATTAGCTGTGACCACGGGAGTGGTCTAGATCTCTGCAGGGCCGCTGAGGGAGTAAATTGTAAATTACTGATGCTATTTATATAAATTAACCTAAACAAATCCAATGAATCTATCAAAATTATCATGTGAGTAGAATAGAAAAGCCCTATATGGCTGCCAAGTTGGACAGCATCGTTCTAGACACAGCTTCCCTCTCTTGCACACACGTGTGCACCCCCCACCCGCTTCCTCTCCACCCTCGATGCCTGGTCCAGGCGTCGACTACCTCCCAGCCCAGGGCCCACTTTCGACTGTCATGACTCTGCTTGGCGGTTCCAAATCCTAGGGGAGTCATCTGATTGACTTCACTTACCTCTTCATGCCATGCTGCAATTAAAGGCCCCTCTGGAAAGTCCTTTGGGGCCAGGGTTCCCCGCTGACCACGGGGTCGAGGGACCTTACACCCTCTCCACGAGGGCCGGGGTGGGGGGGGTATTCCCCGGGAGGGCGGTGTGGGGCAGGTGGCTCTGGAGCCTGTGCCTTTTGTCTGAGGGTGGCCGTGATCCAGCGGTTGGCGTCCATGCCTCCGCCCGGCCCAGGAACTGGATGGCGAGGACAGGAAGAATGACGGTACCTTTCCCGGGCTTCGGAGGTGATTCAGGGCCTGTTTGTGAGGAAGGCCCAAAGGTCTCGCATTAGCTAGTGGATCTGGGAGGAAGCAGATAAAGAAGGAGCAGCTCTGCCCGGTGCCCGCTGAGCCACACCCGAGCCTGGGGTGCTCTTCTAAGCTGGGTGGTGACAAATGACTGAAGACTTGAAAACACCAGGTTTGAAAAAAATGTTTTGTTTTTCCTCCAGATTCCTGGAGGCACCGGGAGGCAGATTGGCATTGGCCAGAGAACAATGGGCAACTTGGGGACTCTGTGTCATTGTCAGCCCCTGGCTTCACCCGGTTGATTGAGCTTGACAAGCCTTCGCCGTCAAGCCTCTGGCCAGGCCTGTCCCGCAGCTGCCGAGTCTGGCCTTTGTGCTCCCGGCCAGTTAATTGCTTTGCCGGAGTCTGAACGCAGGGCGTCAGTGGGCTGTTGAACTTCCTAAATCAAACATCAGACCTTATTAAAGGGACAGTGACAAGCCACAAACTGTGTGTGATAATAGGATCCTCAGCAAAAACTGGGGGCGACAGCGCCCACCGCCTCCGGGCTGCCCCGAGGAAGACACTGCGACAAGGTGCCGGCAGCACAGACGTGAGCGGACACGAGGGGGCCGTGGGGGCTCTCCCTGCCCCTCCTGCCTGGCCCCTGGCCCAGTCCGCTGTCCACGCAGCACCCAGAGGAGCACCAAGGCTACTCTGCTGCCAACTCCTTCTGAGGACCCTCGGTTGCACTAAGAAAACCCCCCAGCTCTGACCCCTGAGACCCGGCTCGGGGCCCCCCACCTCTGTGGCCCTCTCCCTGCTCACTCAACCTGGCCTCACAGGCCTCTCGCTGCACTTCCACCTGAAACCCAGTCTCACCTTAGGACGTCTACACTGACAGGTCCCTGCTCTTCCGGAATGTTCTTCTCCTAGATCGGTTTTGCACGGCTGGCTCTTATTCCCAACGCACCCTCAGGTCTTTCCTGATCATCCAATTTAAAGTATTTGCTCGGTCACACGACTCACCTGGTGTTTTTGTTTGTTTGTTTGTTTGTTTGTTTGTTTTTATCGTAGCATTTACCCTTCGCTGCCAGACATTCTTCCAGCTGTGCGTTGACTTTCGTTCTTCCTCAGTTAAATTAGCCTCTTCAGTGTAGAAGGTCATTCAGGTGAGACTTTGCCTTATTTGCCTTAAAGGTTGCGATTTCCAGGACTGCACAAAGCACAGCTCAGTTCTCGGTTATTGTCTGGTGATCAATGATTAACTTAGGATAGACTGGTACAGGTTGGCAGGTTTGCAAAGATCCAGGGTTTTATGTTGTGTTTAATTGTATGATCTCGGTGTTAATTTAATTTTTTAGCAAAACTAAAGGACTAACCCTCTAACGTCCCTGACTGTGGGTTTTGGATCTTTCTGGGCTCCCTTTCCTCTGCTATAGACAATGACTCCCCTTTCACTAAACTAATGTGGCTCTTCCGAAGTGTACCTAGGTTCACTTTTTAAAAATGCTTTGTAAATAAATAAATAAATAAATAAATAAGCTTTGAAAAGACTCATTCTGGATTGAGTACAAATCCAGACATAGCCCCAGATATTCTCTTGAACTTTAGCATCTAGATGTCTTGCAGGTTCCTCCAACTGAGCGTATCTGAACTGAGATCGGCAACTTGCATGCTCTTCCTGCAAGTCGCTCTGCCTCTTGTTCTCTGCCTCCCAGAGCAGCTCAGTCCTCCTTCCAGGGCCTTCCAGGCCTGATCCTCAGCGCCCACCTCTCCCTCTCCCTTCCTGCTGAATGAGTGGATTCCAGCCCCAGCTTTCTGAACCTGTCCAAATCCATCTCCTTGTCTCCATCGCCAACCCTTACCACAGTCTAGGCCCTTTGATGCCTCGATTCGGTTACTGTAACAGCCTCCTTCTTGGCCTCCTTGACTCCGTTCTTTCTGCCGCCGCCAGTCCACTCTCCATTCCACACACATTATCAGTTAAAAAGCAAGTCCTAGCATCTTCCCCTCAGTGGTTTTCCACTGTTCCAGAATGAAAGTCAAAACCCCTTTGTGCGATCTCCAAGGCCTTGATATTGCTTATCTCACCAGGCCCACTTCTTCCAACTTCCCTCCCTTCTCCATCCCCAACCTCTTCCTGTTCCCCAAACTCTACGTGTCTCTCCTCTTCGGTGCTGGTGTCCACGTCGTCCTCTCTGCCCAGAACATTCTTACCCCTTTCCTTGCCTGAATACCTGTCGGTTCCTTCGATCTTGTATATGCATCAGAACTGCAGGTGCTCAGGTCTTAGGTGCTCCTGCTTCGCACACCGGAAATGGTCGCTACTACTCTGCTGCTAACAGCAATGAAATTAGGAAGAGGATTAGAATATGAGACAAGGCCTGGGGCTCAAACAGGATCAAAGTATATGGCTTTCTCAGGTCCAGTATCCTTCTACCTTGTTGTTTCTCCATCCTGAGGGACTGCCCTCGCTGGCGCGGTTCCAGATGGCTCACGGCTGCGTCTGACATCCCAGCCATGCAGTCAGTAGGGCGGTTGCTGTGGACTGAATATGTGTGTCCCCCTCCCCAAATTCATATGCTGAAATCCTAATCTGCACTATGATGGTATTTAAAGATGGGGTTTGGGGAGGTAATTAGCCCTGAGAGCAGAGCCCTCATGATGGGATTAGTGCCCTCTCAAGAAGAAACACAGGAAAAAAAAAAAAGAAGAAGAAACACAGGAGTGCCGTCCCTCCCTCCCCCCTCCCCTTCCCCCTCCCTCTCCCTCTCCCTCCCTCCCCACACTATGTAAGGACACAGTGAGGAGAGAGCCAGGAGTCTGTAATCAGAAGATGGCCTTCACCGAGAGCCCAGCCACGCTGGCACCTTGGTCTCGTACTTGTAGCCTCCAGAACCGTGAGACATAAGGATTTGTTGCCTACGCCACCGGCCCATAGTATTCTCTTGCAGCAGCCAGAGCTAAGTCGGGGCCAGAAGAAGTTGAGGGAGCAGGAGGGCGTCACCTGGGGGTAATGACATAATTACAGCCCAGAAGAGAACCGACTGCACCACCTGCCAGTATTTACGGAGCACCGAGCTAAGCCAATGCCTTCCCTCATTTGACTCTCCCCACCACCTTGCGGGGGCAAATGCTTATTTATTATCCTCCCTCTCATTTTTAAGCAAAGGATGTTTTATCAACAAGCCAACTTTGCAAATCTGTGAAATATAATGAAGAGCCAGTGAGCCCGGCACACCATGTGATGGCAGCTCCTTCTCAGAAAAGTTTTCATGTGACGTGCACATGACTTTTCTATTTGTTAACAAACACGGCAAGGAATTCCGGCACTTTCTGTTCTTATGTAGCTATTATTTTAAACTTAGTTTTATGATTGTCCAAGTCATATGTGCATGTAGTTAAACAGTCAAAAGATGCTTTGATACAAGAGGGGGGGCCTGCCTCGGTGCTCCCCACTCTTTCCCCAAACTATGCCGTGCAGCTTCCCGTGGTCCAGAGACAACCGCTTTCGGCGCTTGCCCCCCTTGACCCCGCGTCTCTCACTAACCGGCGGGTACTGCCATCGGTGCTTTGTCGATCTGACGCCTTCTCCCTTGACTTTCTACCCTGAGAAGATGAGGATTTAGCTGTGACATCTGGCCACCGCCCCGTGTGCAACCTACGCACATATTTTCTCTCCCTATCCTCCTAGCCCTCCAGTATAGATCTCACCCACTTCCTTTTAGCCAGGTCAGTATTTTCAAAGCTGTGTCATCAAGAACACTCCGCGTTTTACTTTTCCTGCACGATTTTTTATTTCCCCTGAAGTCATTTTCTCTTATTTTAGGATTGCTGAATTTTCGGCGTATTTCTGACCTAGCCTCAAACCTGTCCTCGATGGCAGAAACCTCTTACAAATGTTTTCAAACACAGCTGGCGTCCTATCAAGTTCATCTTTTTGAAGCAATCTCCCTGGGGGACTTCTGATCGGCTCTGATCTGGACAGGGGCCCCCAGGCCTGGGGGACAGCTGTCATCCCAAGATCCCCCCCACCCGCCTGGGCCTTCCTTGCACCCCTCTTAGGCTGAAACTCCTTGTCTGTGGGCCTCATGCTCTCCTCTTTCCTGTATTATTCTTTTAGCTGGGAGTGTGGGCAAGAGGCCATGGGAGATTTGTGTTTGTTTTGACCATATGTGCCACATGTTTCACGTGCCATCCTTAATAGGAATTCTTAGCCTCATGTCAGAGATGAAGCAATTGAAGTTTAGGAATATTAAGCAACAAGGGGCTTGTTCTGTGGCTGTAGGAGGGTCTTTCCCCAGTCGCAGCACGTGCCACGCTCGCTTTCTGACCTGTTTTCCCTCGTGAGCTGCAAGCCGCCTGGGGGCCGGGGACTCTCCCCTGCTCCGTCCTGCCCCTCCAGTGGCAGGGGCATCCTAGGTGCTCAACGATTGTTTCTTAAGTGAATTTGTTGGGTCTGATTTGGGGAAAATTATTTATTACATCCCTGCAATATGCATTTTGTTTCTAAAATCCCAAACCTCAACTCTCTGCACCCGCGGTTGTTATTCCCCACCCCTGCCCTGGTGTGCCGATGGCCATCCAGGAGAGAGCTAAGTGTCTTGCCTGCACCTAAAAGAGCTCAAAATAAATTCTCGGCACAGGTCTCGCTCGTGCTTTGCCCCTGAATCACAGAACACCCTTCCACACTTCATTTGTGTGAGGTGCAATAGCAGAATCACAAAATATTTTTTCCCTGAAAGAACAACTCACTCGACTGAAGGCAAATGCTATATTTATGGTATTTCTTTCCTGTTTTTAGGATAGCTCATGGAAACTGGATCGAACAAAGGAATTATTTTTATGAGGATAAATCTGTGTGTACCGGGTGGCGTTTGCTTGCTGCCCATTAAGTCTGAACGTTGCAGCTTGGAAGAAAACAACGCTCTCTGATTAACAAAAACAACCTGAAACAGTTCCCTTCAGCCTGCCGCCTCTGTATTATGTTAAACCCTAATGTAGCAAACACGCCCCGGTGCCCGGTGCCCTCCCAGAACCCAAACCTCCCACTGCTAAAAATAGCCCCCGGGCTTTCCCTGCGGCTCGAAAACAGGAACAGCATAACTTGTTTGCCTCATTATGTGTTCTGCACAGGGATCCAGTCCCTTCTAACATCCTGGCCCTCACACAACAGGGGCAAATCCTAATCTGCTGATTACGAGTCCAACAGGTCCAACAATAGGAAGTGAATTCCACACCACCTCGGCTGGCCTCGGCCCTTAAACAATGCCCGGCTCAGCCCGATTCCCAGGTGGGGGTAAGGACCACAACCGCCACCTGCAGAGGGCCCCCCTCAGTGTGTGCAAGGCCCTGTGGGTGCAGAAATAGGCGCTGTGTGTGTACTAACCCCTTCAACCCTTAGCCTCCTTGAGGGGAAGTCCCATGGTTAACCCCATTTCATAGATGAAGGAACTTGCCTGCTCACCCCCGACGGCATGGGTGGCGTCCGCGCCCAGCTGGGCTTGACTAATGAGCATCACGCAGCGTGACCTCACCTGTGCTTCCACCGGCCGAGGCGGCTCGGGCGTGGAGGGGGCTGAGGGAGGTCTTGTCTATGCAGCCAAAGTCTGACGGCGGTTGGCCCAGGAAGCTGAGGGCGGGACTACCCCCTCTCAGTCTGGAGGGCCTGTCAGGGTCGTCTGTCCTTGAGGATCTTTCCTTCTGCAGCGTATCTGACTAGGTCCCGCCCAACTCCGTGGGAAATCCAGGCTTTGGAGTTGGCCAGGCCTGTCCCCCAAGGGGGGAATGAAGGCCGAGGCCCATCCCAGAGGCCGGGCTAGGGGAACGTCCGCTGCCTGGGCCAGTGGCTGAGAAGGTGCATCTCGCCGTGGCCCCTGGCGCCGTGCAGCTGCCGCGTGCCACCTGGCACCTTGTCGCAGCAGGTGGGGGGACCCGAGGCTGCAGGCAGGCCGTCCGTCAGTCCGGCCAGCATCAGGGCCCTGCCACGTGGAGGGAGCAGGGCTGGAGGGCGTCCCCAAGCCAGCAGCAGCGTCTGGGTGAGGTCTGCAGCTCCCAGCAGGCCGGCCCGTGTGCGACAGTCGTGCGCTCTTGTCCCGGGCCGGCAGCCTCCCGCGGCCAGAGGCCCTTGGGGCAGGCCCCGAGCATCCCACGGGCCCACCTCTCCGAGCCTCCGGGCCCCGCAGACAGGCCGAGTGGGCAATCCTGCCCCGACAGGGAGGCCGGGTCCACAGCTGCTCGGGCACCGCGCCGCCCGCCTCCGAGCGCAGGCCGGTGGGGCCGCTGGGCCGCAGCTACACTGCCCGGGCGCTGCTCGGTCTCTGGGCGAGGAGCTGTGACATCCCTCATGCCGGTTAACGAGCGCCTGGCATAGATCCCCTCATTTCAGGGCCTAAGCTGTCTCTGGGCTGTGGACACTAAATTAGAGTCGGATAAATCTACTCCCCTGACGGCGGAGAGTAAACTTGACGTACAAACATGCATCTGGTCCTCATGGGAACATTTTTTTTTTTAGATTTTATTTATTTATTCATGAGACGCACACAGAGAGAGAGAGAGAGAGGCAGAGACACAGGCAGAGGGAGGAGAAGGCTGCATGCAGGGGGCCCCATGCGGGACTCGATCCCAGGACCCCGAGGTCATGCCCTGAGCCCAAGGCAGGTGCTAAACCACTGAGCCCCCCGGGCTGCCCCACAGGAACATAGTTCTAAGCCAATTGTGGGACATGCAGAATGATGCTGAGAGGCTCCTGGTCGACCATCATTCCTCGTCCACTCGTGATCGTCCTGGAGGGCCTGGTGCATGCCAGGCGCCTTTGCAGGCAGCGCGGGGGGTAGGAAAGGGAGCTCCCGACCCCGTGGAGCTTATGGTGCAGTAGGAGAGGCTCAGGGCCGACAGGTACCGTGTAAATACGTCCCTTAATGTCCAGTGGCGACAGCTCCTACGGAGGGAGGTACAGCCACGTGGGGACGGGGCAGCGCTGCCCCGTGGACGCGTCAGGAGAGTCGTCCAGCTTCCCAGGAGCCACATTTAGAAGAGGAAAGAAAACGGGTGAAACTAATTTTAATGAAACGTTTTATCTAAACGCATACACATCCAGAATGTTACTGCAGTAAATATAAAATCCATCAATGAGATATTTTAGATTCTGGTTTTCTAAGTCTTTGAATCCCGCGTGTATCTTACGCTGCCTCCGTAGCGGACCAACCGCATCTCCGTGCCGCTCGGGAACAGGGCGCAGGGGCCGCTATCGTGGGCAGCACGGGACTCGGGAAGGACAGGAGCCGCATCCTAGACGGGGCGGCCAGAGACCACGTCTCTCCTAAGGAGGCGAGACCCTGGTGCAGGTCCGCATGGAGCGAAGGAGCGAGAATATGGTTACCGGGAGAAGAGAAAATACCAAGAGCCAAGGGAAGGGCGTCTGGGAGGCGGATCCGCGCTGCCCGTGGTTGCTCGCCCCGTCGACCACCGTCGGGTTCCGAGGCCGTGTGGCAGCGGGTCAGGCCCAGCTTCTCCGGCTCACCGGTCTGGGCAGGTGCCCCGCCCCCGAGCGCCAGTCCCGCGCCCACCTCAGTCTCCCACGCTCACCCCGCGAGGCCCTGGGGGTCAGCACGCCGACCTCCCGGGCTCCGCTCAGAGACGCTGGTGCCCCTGCAGGCGGGTGGCAGGCCTGGCTCTTCTGGCTGGGCGAGCCCTGGAAGATGCCGGCAGCTGGTCGCAAATTGGCACCAGGGTCTGCAGAGACCGAACACCGGGGCGCACCCGTCAGGCTGGCTCCGGCCCCACCCTGCCCGGGGGCTAGTTCCGGGCACTCCCTGGGCCTGCGTCGCCGCTGCTGAGCCGTGTCTGCTTTGAAGTCGGAAATTGCACCCCAAGTCCTCCCTGCTTTAAAAAAATCCCAACAACTACCACCACCAACACACCTCTCTGTGTGGCCTGCCACGCGGGATTCAGGTGGTGCAGTGCTCGTCACGTCCCTAGGGCTGAAGGTGCGGAACCTTCCGGATGCTGCAAAGTCAGGGAGGTCCTAAGGCAGCTGGGCCGTTAACCCCTCAACTCCCTACAGTTCAGGTGCCAGACTTCACCTCATTTGACCCTCACGTCCTCGCAGGGGGATTCGTTTTGCTTTATTGTTAAGTCTAAAAACTGTGGCCACAGACATAGCACAACGCACTTGGCCGCCTTCAGGCCCGCGGTTCGGTCGTCTTAGGTCCGTGTGGTCGTGCGTGTCCAGACGCTCTTCCTGCGGCCAAACTGAAAGTGTACCCGCTGAGGGAGAGCTCGGCCCTCGGCCCCCCGCCCACGGCCTGGCGGCCCTCCTGCTGCCCAGCCTCACCCCTGCAGGCCCTGGCCGCTGGCAGCCGCCCGGTGTCATCCCGTGGGGGAGCGCGCGTCCTTCCACTGTGGGGCTGGGTGACGTTCCGTCGCTTGTGTGCACCAGACGCCGCTGAGCTGCCCCCTCGGCCGGCCGCCCGGGCTGCTTCCACGCTCTGGGCGCACACCCGGGGGGCTCGCTGGGCGCTGTGGCACTTCTTCCACTTTCCGTTTTTTGGCGGAACCGCCGAAGCCTCCCGCACAGTTGGCGGCACCGTCCTCCGTTCCCACGGGCGGCGCACAAGGGTTCCAGCTTCTCCACGGCCTTGCCAACATTTGTTATTTTCTTTTTTAGAGACAGTAGCCACGCTCACTAATGGGTGCGACGTGGGACCTCACTGTGGTTTTCATCCCCTGGTTTGCTTCCTTGCGATCGCCATCCTGCAGCGGAGAGGGCTGAGGCTTAGGGCGTGAGGGTGGCACCTTGCCCGGGCCCCGCAGCCCTCCTGCGGTGAGGCCCGCCCGCACCACGTCCTGTTCCCGTGCGGCTGCAGCCCACGACCTGGAATGCGGCCCTGGGCGCCAGGCAGTCACCCGTCCAGCCAGCCCGCCGCCCCGGCCCCCCGGAGGTGTCCCCCTGCTGTGCCTCGCCTTCCCCACGTGCACCAGAAGTGCTCGCTGAGAATGCCACTTCCTGGACGGCTGCGGGGCGAGCGGGGGGCGGTCACCAGCCCGTGCGGGGAAGGCAGTGCCGGGCCTGCAGACCCAGCCAGGCGGGCATGGGGCACTGCCCAGTGTGGGGAGGGGGGCGCACCACTAACTAACTATTCACACGAACCTGTGCCCGAGGGCAGCGTAGTAAGTGCGCCCAGGAGGAGGCCAGCGGGAACCGGTGCTCCAGTCTCTTCCCCCGTGTCCACTCGCAGCGGCCTGCACTTACATAACAGGTGGAACAGCCCCACACGGCTGAAGGAGGGAGGTCAAAGGACCTGGTCTAGCATTTTAAAATTCTCGGCGAGGGCAGCTGGGGTGGCTCAGCGGTTTAGTGCTGCCTTCGGCCCAGGGCTCCGACGCGCCCAGGAAGAGAACCGTCTCCAGCGGGTTTGGCCTAGAAGATGCCCCGCGGCGGGGCTGCCTGTTGCCGGGGGTCGGGGGGCAGCAGAGACCTGGGGTTCTCACCGTCCTGCTTCACGGCGGAGAAACGAGAACACGGCACCGTCCAGGCGGCGAACGGCCACCGAGTGTCTGGGCTGCGGGGACGAAGCGCCACGGACGGTGCTTCTGAAACCACAGACATTCGCTCTCTCCCCGGCCCGCGGGCTCCAAGCCCAAGACCAAGGTGTTGGTGAGGCGTGGTTCCCCCGGAGCCCGTCTCCCTGGCTCGCACTCGGGACCTGCTTGCGTGTCCTCACGTGCTCTGCCCCCGGGTGCACATCCCCGATGTGTCTCTTGTGCCCCAGGCGCCCCCTTGTAAGCACACCCATCGTAGTGGGTTAGGGCCTAACCCCAATGGCCACATGCGAGCTTAATCGCCTCCTGAAACACCTTCTCCCCAAATACAGTCATGTCCAAGGTACCGGAGGTTGGGGCTTCATGTGTGAATATTGGGGTGACACCATTTGGCTTAACTGTGCTTTAAAAAATTCCCTGTCTACCCACTTGCCCTCTGTAAGTAGCATCACTTCCTGTCCAGCTCTGGGAGCCGCAGACCCGGGTTCAATCCCTGCTTCAGCGTCTCCTAGCGGTGGGGCTTGAAGCAGGCTGTTAACACCTGGGCCTCAGTGTCCCCATCTGTAAAATGGAAATAGCCAGGGCATCAACCTCGGAAAGCGTTTCAGGGATTCAATGAGATCGTACAATACGCACCACAGTGATCCGCACCTAGGGGCGCTCGTCCATCACAGTGATCCGCACCTAGGGGCGCTCCACAGGAAAAGCGACCCCGTCCACCCTTCCCCGGTGTCGCCGTCCTCACTGGCATCTCCACACTGAAGCCACTTCCTTCAGGAAGCCCCCCGACATTCCACGCTTGGGCTTAACGACCTCTCTCATACCTGCCCCATCGTACACCCCACGCCCGGGGCTGCGAAGGTGACTGACGTCCTCCGCAGGGGGTCAAGACGCAGGTCCTCACTGCGGACCATCGGAGGTCGGCATGTGGGTCCTGACCAGCCGCTGGGAAACATCATAGAGAAGGAAGGGAGGGCTGGGGTGTGCGGGGGGGGGGGGGGGCGGGGGCGGGTGCCGCAGAGCAGGAAGGTCCCCCCCTCGGCACCGCCGACATCGGCTGGTAAGTCTGTCGGGTGGGGGCTGCTGTGTGATGGGAGTGGCCAGCAGCCGCCCGTGCCGCTGCCCCCCAGACGCCACCATGCTCAGGTGCCATGACCCACAGTGTCTACAGCCACCGCCTGCTGCCTCCCCGCGCTGGAGAACCACGGCCGCACATCTAACGCCTCCACCGGCGGCTCCGGCCCTGGCATCCTTCAGGAGCCCCTGCAGCGGCCCCCGACCGGAGCGCGTCGACACCTGCCCCTCAAGGTTCTGGTGTAAAGAGATAGGACCTTGGGGGAGTAGTCAGGTCAGGGACCCGACTGCGTGAGCCGGGGTTAGCCCCCTCGTGAGAGACCCCAGAGCCCCCGGCTCTTTCCACCCGTGCAGGTGCGACAGGAGGCCTCGACCCCGGGGAGGCCCCTCACCCAACAGCGCCGGCACCTTCCAGCCTCTATTGTTTGTAAGTCCCCTGGCCGGGCCCCTTCCTTACAGCAGCCCAAACACACTAGGCGATCAGAGCTTCTGGTTCGGTGGGACTGGGCGGGGGGGGGGCAACTGAGAGCTCGCGTTTGCCCCCCTTCTGGGGCTTCTGGTCCGGGGCCACCGGGAACCCAGATGAGACACATGCGCTGAATACTTGGGCCTCTGACCACATCTGGCGAAGTACAGAGAAATCCCTACTTGGGCTCTTGAGGAGGCATTTGCCAAGCCGGGAGACCGCAGGGACGGAGGCAGGGGAGGGAGGGACCGGGGGTCCCCTGTGTGTCGGGTGCCCCACTGGGCCGAGGCAAGGTGGTGGGAGGGCCCCGGCCCCATGCCCGCCCCCGCCGTTCTCCCCCACGCAGTCCAGCATCCACCAACACTAATTCGGTACAGATTTCCCGGGGCCCAGTCGGTGCCAGGGGCTCCCCTGGGTGTGGGGCCACGTGAGGGACGTGACAGGTAACAGTCCCCGCCCTCCCGGAGCTCAGACTCTGTGATGACACAGAGGAGCAGGATGCTAAATGAATTTTGCCCCATGTTAGAGAGCAGGAGCTTCCAAGGTAAAAATAAACGAGCTCGGTGGGGCCAGCGGTGGGCAGGGGCGGGTGGCTCGCAGCGCTGTACCGGCAAGTGTCGGGGGAAGCATCCCGGCTTCAAGCGTGCACACTGCGGTGCGACGTCATCAGACACGAGCCTGGGAGGAAGCGCACGCGGTAGCCCAACATCACGTGGTACTTCTACCACCCAGGTGCCTGCGTGCCGATAACCTTGAGTACAGACCCTGGTAAAACGTGGAATCAGTAAGTCTGGGTGTCTTGAATCTTGATTTCTAATCCGATCCAATGAATCACAAGTCTGCATAATTTAATTCACGTTGATGATCGTGTGTACCAACCGGCTTGCGGATTTTCTGAAAATGTTAACGATCCAGTCCCAGGAGCCCGCTCGTGTTGGCTCCAGCACAGCCCCGGGGGTCAGGGAGGCCTTGTGGAGACAGCGCCACCGGCACGGAAACCTGGAAGCAGGGAGGCCGGGAGACGTGTGGCTCTCTGGGGACGAGCACCCTGTCCTTCCCAGGAGAGTTGGCGTCCGGGGCCCGCTGGTCCCCATGGCAGTGGTCCGGCCCGTGCTGTTCCCTGGGCCGGGGACTCCCCGTCCTCACTGCCAAGCCTAGGGACAGCCTTCAGGACCGAGCTCACGGGTGTGCTCCCGGGCAAAGTTCCTCATGTGTCCCCGGTGTCCCCGGCCTCCTCGAGTCCTTTCCGGAACCACAGGCGGCCGTGAAGGTGGTGTGAAGAAGTGAACGGCCTCGGCGGACAAAGGCTTTCCCTCCACGACCCCACAGCACTGCAAACCAACTTCTTTTAGCCCATGTCGGTATTCCTGTCCGCGACGTCCTCCGGGGAGCCCCGTTTATCGGGTGTGTGACAGCGCCAGGCTCGTAGTTGGCGTCTCGAAGTGCTCAGCTACTGAGGGCGTCCACATCGACCCCTCCGCGGGACGGTTCCCCCTCGAGCGCTCCAGTGAGCGCCCTGGGGCTGGTGGACTCCTTCTGCTGCAGTGATGAGGTTGCACGAGCTCCCCGCCCGCTCCGCACGGCCACCGGGCCTTGGCACACACGGGGTGCACACGGGGCACCCTGCCTGCTCCGGCTGCCAGCTCGGGCTCTACGGAGGCCACGTTACTCGATCCTGACAACAGCCCAGCAGCTGGATGTTCTTACCCCGACTTTGCTGATGAGGACAACAAGGTCAGGTAAGTCACCCGAGGTCACTGGGTGGTAGGTGGCAAAGCTGCCACTTCGCCGCACGGATTGAGTAAGAACTGGTTCCAGGGCGTAAGGAGGTGAGGTATTAACCAGGACAACACAGGCAGCCGGGGGCACGGCGGAGGAAGGCCCTGAGCCCACGTGGGGCCTGCGGGAAGGCGGGCGGCGCCCCCACCGAAGACACTTCCACCCTCAACTCGGGCTTCTGGGCGGGAAGGATGTGGGGCTCCAAGCCCTCCTGTGGGGCCCGGAGGTAAGAGAGGAAACTCGGGCAAGAGGTTTTTCCTGAAACTGGTTTAGGATCAAGCACCTTGGGCCGGTGCCACGTGCTCATTTACTTACTCACCGAAACAGGCTGGCATAGTATGTTTTAAATATTAACCTATTTTTTCCCCTTTCCCGGTGTTTCCCCTTTGAGGCAGTGGACGGGTCTGGACGGGGGCTGGGAGAGGCACTGTGGGGGGGACGCACAGCCGCAGGCCCCTTCCTGGCTTAGTTTTCAAAGCCGGGCCCTTCAGGGATGGAGAGGCTTGTGGGGTTTCCCCAAACTGTTGGAGGAAAATACCCTAAAGAGAGAGAAACGATGCCCGCAGTGTAGCTGGGTTTAGGGGCGCAGAGGGGGCAGTCAGAGCAGCAGCAGGACAGGCTCGGAATGAGGGGCTCAGGCCCTGCCTCGAGGCAGAGGAGCTCTAGCACCTTCGCCAGGAGCCCAGGAGGAGACAGGAGCTTCGTGAGGGGCAGCGACAGGCCGACGCCGCAGCCACACGCACAGTCCTGTCCTGCAGGCTGGGCTGGAGCCAGACGAGGACCCACGGCCTGGGGAGGCGCGGCCAAGGGGGCTTCAGGTGGGCGAGGCGTAGGGACCCACCAGGCCCGGACCGTGGGCCGAACAAGGGCTGCCCTCTGAGCCCCCCGGCCGGCCTGGCAGCCGCTCCATTAACACTTCCACCTCCTTAACACTCTTTTCCATGTATTTTTTTTAAAGGTTTATTTATTCGTTGGAGACCGTGCAAGTGCGAGTGGAGGAAGGGCAGAGGGAGGGGACCTCAGGCTGACCCCCGGCTGAGCACGGAGCCTGCTGCCAATGTGGGGCTCGAGCCCACGACCCATGAGATCATGACCCGAGCCCAAACCAAGAGCCGACCGCTGCACGGACTGAGCGACCCAGGCGTCCCTAGTTTTCACTTATTTTTAATTGAAATCATCTCTACTTTTCTTATTAAAGACCTAACTTGGGGATCCCTGGGTGGCTCAGCAGTTTGGAGCCTGCCTTCGGCCCAGGGTGTGATCCTGGAGTCCCGGGATCGAGTCCTGCGTCGGGCTCCCTGCTTCTCCCTCTGCCTGTGTCTCTGCCTCTTTCTCCCTCTTTCTGTGTCTCTCATGAATAAATAAATAAAATCGCTAAAATAAAATAAAATAAAGACCTGACTCCAGGACCCTAAGATTCCACCTTTCTGTGTCCCTGGGAATTCGAGGACCCGGCCGCGTCCTCAGACCTCACGCCCTGCCTGACGTGCCTTCCGCTGTAGGCTGGTGACCCCTGGAGGGTTTCATCGCCCTTCGAGGGTGAGTTCCTCGAGTCCGTTCCCGTGAAGCTGTCCCTCAGCCAGACTCACTGTCTCCCTCCCTCTAACACCAACAGCAGGAGAACATTCCACATGAATCGTCTTTGATTACGGGCAAGGCCGTCTCCGTAGGTACCTCAAATGCTTCTTGAAGGCCCAGGAAGAGCAGGCGCTTTAACCCTCCCTACACCTGGATCTCCAGACTTTGACAGGATGCAGTTCCTTGCCCGTGCTTTCTTTTCTGGTCTCTGAAATTCACCTTCCCGTGAAAAAGCAGCATCTTCCGATGACTCTGTACTTGGCATCCATCCGTCCTACTAACAGATTTTCAGTCCAGGCAAGGAAAGCTTATCCCACTTCCTTCCCGTCCCCTCCTGCCCTTGGAGGAGGTTTTGTCGTCTCCGAGCTGGCCTCGGCAGAGCTGATGTGGCGGGTGAGCACCGGATCTTGGCATTTGGGGATGGCGTTGGTCGGAGACTCCTGTCTATACTGTAAAGAACACAAACAGAACGAACGCGTGCAGTCTGAGGCCATGGATGCTGTCCAGCCCCAGAGGAAGGCAGGGGCCCTTCAATCTGGGGTCGAGCGCTGGCCGGTCCCCAAGGGCGGAGAAGCCGGGAGCAAGGCCCACAGCGGCGGCGGCTGCCCACCGGCCCACCCCCCTTGACAGCCCCGGGACTGTGGAGGAGCTGCTGACCCGGCCCTTTTGCAGGAGCTGCGCGGAGAACTCTTCTCCTTTTTGGGAAAAACAAAGCAACCTCAATCTGGACAGATTTTCCTTGAGAAGAATCCACTCTGCCTTATGCCTCTCTGTGGTGACTTTCTGCCTCAGGCTTTGAAAACCAAGGCCACGTAATGGGTTGCTTCTCTGAGGAGCCTCATAGCTCTGAATTTTTACAAGAGTTGACCCAAGAAGCCTATGCTTGCCCGACCAAGGGGAAAGAGGGTAACTAAATACTCCTTTCTTTCTTAAATTCATTTTTAATTGAATTATAATTGACACGCGATATTATATGGGTTTGAGGTGTGCCTCGGTGACTTGATATTTTTACCTATTACAAAATGATCTCACTGCCGTCCGTCACCGTGCAGAGCTACTATTACGATATTATTAACCAGACTCCCTACGCAGGCACAATTTAACAAATATTCAAGGAACCTCCTACAGCATGGGTAAAGCATGGGCTAGCTTTGGGGTAGGGAGACATTTTTTTTCCTGGCTTTTTCTTTAAAGATGATATTTATTTTAGAGAGAGAGAGAGAGCATGCATGAGAGTGCAAGTAGCTGGAGGGGCCGAGGGAGAGAATCCCAAAGCATATCCTCTGCTGAGCAGGTCGGTGGATATGGCGCTTGATCCCAGGACCCTGAGATCATGACCTGAGCTGAAATCCAGAGTCGGCCGCTGCACAGACTGAGCCCCCCGGGCTTCCCACCTTCCTTGGTCTTCAGATCCTGGACCAGGCAAGTAGCACTTGCAATAAGACCCTAGAGCACAGTGACTCTGGTGAGATAGAGCTTCATGCACTAGTCCAGAGGCAGGTGGTCTAATGGGTGGTCCCGCCACGTGCGTAGGGTCCTCACTCAAGCCTCTGTATTCCAGTCGGGGGAAGGGAGGAAACTACATGCTTACCCCACGGTCCATGCACACCCCACTAGTCAGACGCTGGTGACATGGCCCCTCTAGTAATCAGGGATATTGAGGAATGCAGTCGCCAGTGGAGCACCCGCGCACCTAGCTAAGAATGAGAGACTCCTTCATTGGAAAACAAATACTGATGGACACGGACTAGTCTCTGCCAACCTTTCTTTCACTTATTCACCGACCAACCATTATCTATCGAGTGGCAGCCATCATTTGGCGTTGTTTCCGTACAGTTGCTTATAATTCACTGGTGTGTATGAACATATGCTCAGCTGAAAAGTCTCCCCGCGCCGTGCTCGCTGATAGGGAGTTCAGATGCTGCGGATCTTCAGGGAAGCAAAGGCTCGTCCTGACTAGAGAGATGCATGTATTCAGCATATTAACTGAGCACGGCAGCACAGCGAGCCTGTAAGATGGCCCTAGACTTCCACCTCCTGGTATTCACGGCCTTGGGCAATCCCCGCCCCTTGAGCGGGGACGCAACCTGGTGGCTTGCTTCTCAGAGATAAAAATACAGCAAAAGTGATGGAATGTCACGTCTGAGTTTCAATGACTGAAAGACTTTGACTCCTCCAGCTTCCTTGAACGCTCGCACTCTCTGTCTCCCTCCCTGGGAGCCTTGCTCTGGGGGAATCCAGCTTCCATGTTTTGAGTAACTCGATGGAGAATCTCATGTGGCAAGGAAATAGCATCCTCGGTCAACAGCCAACGAGGCCCTAGAGCCTGCTGGCAGCATGTGATTGAGCTTGGAAGCCAGTGTCCTGAGGCCTGCCAACAGCCTCATGAGTGAGCTTGGAAGCAGATACTTCTGCAGTTGACCCTTGAGATGATGCAGCCCAGCAGACGCCTTGACTGCTGCCCTGTGAGAGACCCTGATAGCCACAAGCATCCAACTAAGTGGCCCCCTACCCGAATTCCGGACCGCAGAAACTATGAGGTAGTAAATATTGTTGAAAGCTGCAGAATTTCACAGCCGTTTGTAATGCAGCAGTAGACAGCTGGCGCAGTACCTGCTGTTTTCAGAGATTGTGCTAGGTGAGAAGAATGTGAAGAAGGAGTGATGCCCGGTCACCGCATGCGGGGAGACGAGGAGACAGGTGTGTGTGCAGATGCGGCACGAGCGACCCAAGGTATAAGTGCATTGTGGAGACGTGCTGAGCGTGAGGCAGGAGAGCAGGGAAGGGGCTGCTTATCCAGGAGCGGGGCGAGGTCATCCTGGAGGGGCTGCTCTTCAGAGAGGGGACGTGGGCAGTGCCTGGAGGTGAAATGGTGCGGCGTCCGCCCGGGACCCAAGCCCCACAGCTTGTGCGCCACCCAAGACGGGAACAAACGTGGTCAGAGACTAATCTAGCCTCGCGCCAGTCATTAATCTTAAAGGCATCAACATTGGTTTGCGTGAACGGAGGCAGAAACAAGAGTTAAAAAAAAAAGGAACTGGCGTGTTCTTCTCAACAGACCAACACCTGAATTTTAAGAAGCCAAATGCAATTATCTAGAGAACACAGACGAGTGTAATTTGCCTCATTGTTCTTGCTCATAAAATTGAGCAGAGAACTGTTGACATGTTTCCATGGAATAATTGTGGTTCTTGCTAAAAAACTGGCTCAGGTGACATTTGATGCTTTTACAAGTGGGAAATTGACCCTTCCAGCTGGAGGATTTTATGAATCTGTAGTTTGAACGTCAGAGGGGAGATTTGGGAAGCACTGCATGTCTTCTTGTGTAGTTGATTGTTTTCCTCTTCCCGCCCCCTCCTCTCCTTCTTCTCTCAGTCCTTCTTTTTCTTTCTTCCCTACTTTCTCCTTCACTCCCTCCCCACCTCTCTCTTGCAGTTCTTCAAAATGTTGACGGTTTCATAATATCTCTTAGCTCTAACCATCAGCTTTGCAAAGGTTCAGAAGCACTCCTCTTTCCCCTGCCTGGAGGATTAGCTCCAAAGGTCCTTCAACTGTTCTTGGAAGGTTCTCTGGGTCACAACTGCTCATGAGTGAGTCCAATGATTCAGCAAATAATGCATTTATTTGAACCAAAACAGCTACAAAACTGGGCTTATGGATAGTGGTTGGTCTAGAATAGGAAGAAGTAAAAACAATGGTTAAATAAACTTTTAAAATTAAAATGTTTTATGATACCATTTCAAAATGATTTTCTGAATCTGGAGTCCATGATTACGCCCATGAAATAATGGTTAGTGCCCCCTTGCATCTGTATGGCACAGTTCCTTGAATCTGGAGTTTCTCATCATGCCCGCAGGGACAGGGGTTTTGAGTAGACGCCTAGGAATAAAACATCACCTGCTCTGCTGGGTTTTGCTAGAGGTCCACCCTCCAGGCTTCGTCGGGCACCATTTTCCTATAATGGAGTTATTTCTTCCTCTGATTCCCCATATATGAGTGTCTTGTGCTCCCGTTAACTACCTGCAGGAATGATAGTAAAGTATTTCCAACCAAAAAGGCAAAGGCCTCAAGCAATCGGAATGGGCATGATGCTGGATCAACATCCCGGAAATCCCTCCTTTATGCCAGCCACTGCCCCGCTCTGCAGGGAGGTCTGCGGTTCCGGAGGAGGGACCTGGTGGCAAGAGCGTCTTTGGGGACTACTCTGGGGTTTCTTGAGGCTCAGATTCCTATAGGCAGAATAATGGCTTTAATGCGTGTCTTCCCACCAGGCTGTGAGTAGCTGGAGGCTGGGCTCCCGCTCCCCTCGCCTCTCCGCCATGGCAGAGAGTGTCGCTGCACAATGGTGCTTAGTGACTATTTGTTGGGCAAAAGTGCAATGCGGCCGCTATTTGGGGGGTCAGGAATTACTGGACTCGGGCGCTACACAGGCACTGTGGGAAGCGTGAAGAGAAATAAGGGTTTTCCTTTACCTTCGCTGGGTTTTCTGTCCAGTTACTAGACTCTGCTGGAAACGGTGTCCTGCATCTTGGCTCCTCAGGGCCCAGGGCGATGCTCGGCGTGTGGCAGGCGTTCGGTAAACACGTGTCGATTGACCGTAACCTCACGTGTCCAAGCCAGAGGGTTGCTTCAGACAGCCCCAACCCCCCCCCACCGAAATGTGCCAGTGCAGCGGAGTCTGTCCCGCAGAACTGCTCCCAGCGATCCAGCAAACCATATGGTTATAGCCAGGAACAAAAGCCACTAGGAAAATAACGCATCGCTTTTCATCTGGGTGTTTCAAAAGGCACGGAGTTATTAAAATAAGGTCACAGCTGTCCCAATCGGATCCTTTTCAAAGGAACGACAGGCCTGGGAGCCAACGGTGACCACATACACCTTCGCAGTCCTCGGAACCAGTGTTCTCGACACTGAAAGCAAAATCGAGTAAACAAGGCTGTGTCGTGGACTTCCCTGACCCAGACTTTCAGGAAGGAGCTGACACGCTGCCCAGACTCGCGCTCACCCACATAGCTCCGAAGCCAAACAAACCGGAGAAGCTCGTGTTTTCCCAGCTGTGTGATGCGCTCACTTCGCCAAACGATTGGCCAGAAAACAAGGGAGAGAGAGAAAAAAGTACGCGTGGTTCAGACCAGGCAAGGAAAGACGAATTGCTTCAGCTGGCCTTTGTGTTTTTATTTTCACGAACTACCAAGAAATATAAAAATGTAGGAGGTTGAATCAATGGGTTTTAGGTACTAAAAAGGAAGCAGATGCTTCTGTTTTTCTTTTAAAGATCTTATCGTGTCATTCCTCTGCTTCAAAACTTCAGTGGCTTTACACTCGCAGGCCCTTGGGTAACCGTCCAGGTCGTGCACAACTCGCTCACTCACCACCTTCCCAGCCACATCTGCCCCCCCTGCCCCCCCAAAGCAGTCGGAGGTTCGCCAGCCTCTCCTTGCCTTCCGTGCGGGCTGTGCTCCCTCCTCCTTGCTTCTGTCCGTGCTGTTCCCTCTGCTTGTCACACCCTTCCCTGTCCTGATCTGCAGGGAAACTCTTACCGTGCAAGACCAGGTAAGGAGGCCTTTTCCAGCGCCACTGCCCCCGCTGCTCGTAACCGAACCAGCAGCTCTTCCATCCGTCTCCACCTAGGCCTGACCACGGGTGTGCACGGCTCTCTGAACACGTTCCTCGTATCGTCCACCCATTCGGGCAACATTCGTGGGCCTGCGGCCTCACCCCGGGCGCTCTGCCAAGCGGGGGGACCCGCTTACGGAAGCCCCGACTGGCGGGCACTCAGACAAGTAAGTCCGTTGTTCAAGCGGGAATTGAAAGTTCTCTGTAAGGGAAAGCTCAGGCTGCTTCGGGAGCTCAGAGAAGGGGCACGTGGCCCGGTCTGATTGGTGGAAGAGGATCTGGAGGGCGTCCTGGAGGAGGGGGCATCCGAAGAGCCTACAGGACAGGACTTTTTATGTCCATCCCCTCATTTTTGGCAGAGCACTCCTTAAGGGTCAATCACAGATCACGTTAAATCGGGTCATTTGTATGTTTACATGTTTACTGAGCTTTCTGCGAGGAGACGAATCCATTACCCCCAGAGCAGCTCGGGGACTAGGATGTAGCAGCCGGAAGGGAGAGGACTGGGTGAGGGAAATAGAGGGAAACAAAGATGATTCTCAGATTTCCGGCTTAAGTAAATGGGTGGAGAGTGGATGAGGGCTGCCCTGTACAGGTGCGCAGGTTGTAGACTCGTGACAAGCGAGGCAATGTGGAAGGAGGAGCAAATTTGGGGGGGAAGAGTCTTACTCTTCATACAATAGTAACCAACCCTCAGTATACGATGGTGGCGTGGGCTGGAATTGAGAGAATTGTTTTGTGCTCTTAAAGGTCTCCCATTCTTTCTTGTGTCCCCTGGAAAATCAACTCTCCTGCTACACTCACCCGACTCCTTGTTTTCAGATATGAAGAGTCCCTGCTGCGAATCAGTCAGATACCCCGTCTCCCTTCCGTCTTTACATCATTTTGACACCTCTACCAATGGAGATGTCAGGATTTGTGGCTTAAATGACGCTGAAAATTAGGCGTGAAACTGGATGATTTATTGTTATTAATATTACTTATTAACCAATAAACGCAGTCAATTAACAACATCTATCACAACTATTAACCAAGCGTTGGTTTTAGTTACTAGAATCGACTCAAGCTACAATCCGATCATCTCACAATAGCGGCAGGGCCATATCGCCCCCAAGTCTTCTTTTATCCCATTTTTTTCCTTTTACATAAGTGGAAGAAATCTAAGCAGGAGTCTTGATCCCCGATGATTCTTTACCAAAATAAAGATTCCCCCCAAAAAGTGTTTCAACCCATTCTGCGACGCCCTAAGGAAGTCCCTCGGGAGGAGTTTGACTCCTAAGAGATCCACTGGGTCACCATTTGACGTCCTGTTCCATTTGGGAAGAAACAAATCTTTTAATAAATGTACCACCTTACAGTGCATCCAGACCTTTGAGTACAGGCGGCTCTTCATTATTCTGGATTGCTGTTCTTTGCCTTCTCTATCTCTTTCTAGAAATACTGGGCCCCAGCATTCGTATCCCATGAAAGTAGACAACGTGTCCCGCATGACACAGCCGCGGCTGAGCGTGCACCCGCCACCCCCCTGCGCTGCCCATTTTTCCTACACGGCCCTCACCGTCAACCTATTAATTTTTTTAATTTTTATTTATTTATGATAGTCTTACAGAGAGAGAGAGGCAGAGACACAGGCAGAGGGAGAAGCAGGCTCCATGCAGGGAGCCCGACGTGGGATTTGATCCCGGGTCTCCAGGATCGCGCCCTGGGCCAAAGGCAGGTGCTAAACTGCTGCGCCAACCAGGGATTCCGTCAACCTATTCAATTTGCTCTCTCTGTTATGAGTTCTATCCTTTCTTCTCTTTTTTTCCCCTTGTATTTTGTTCCCCAAATATATCTCTATTAAGCTACTAGATTGTGGGCTGGATTGTCTTCTCGTTCACAGTTTAGATGGACTAGTATGATAGCCTAATAGCTCTGGATTCCAAACACCTGTCCTTGGTGATTAAATGGGAGAGACAGGAGGTGCAGCTTCCCCTTGCATTATTGGTGTGTCAAAGTGTGCAGGTACGTGTATAACACGCAAGGCAATGCTTTGAATTAGCCTCTGTAAAGACACCCGTGGTGGTAGAAGCACCATTTCTACTATAGCATTCGTAATTACTTGCAATTTTTAATCTACCCATGAAAGCAGATCCTCTAAGGCAATGATCTTTATATTTCTGCTGTACCCTTCCAAAAATCTTGAAAACTATACGCCCCTCATCCATGTATAAAGTAAAAATCTAATACATTTAAATAGTTGCAAAAGAGTTTGACATGATTTCTGACATAATATGAACATTGCCATTTAAAAATAAGGCTCAGGGCAGCCCGGGTGGCTCAGCGGTTTAGTGCAGCCTGCAGCCCAGGGTGTGATCCTGGAGACCCAGGATCGAGTCCTGTGTCGGGCTCCTTGCATGGAGCCTGCTTCTCCCTCTGCCTCTCTCTCTCTCTCTCTCTCTGTGTGTGTGTTTCTCATGAATAAATAAATAAAATCTTTAAAAAAATAAAAATAAATCTCATATTACTTAGACATATTACTTATATTGATATTAATGTTAAATAACATATTACTTAAATATTTCCCAAGGAATTCTAAATACCACCCAATTTGACACCAACTACTACAATTAGATACTCCATCACCACCTGGTTAAAAATACTGAACAAGCTTTTCTTAATAAACATTTTCACCACTCTCTCTATCCTATTTCTCTAACAGAGTTTTTTTTATTTTTTTAAGGTTTTATTTATTTATTCATGAGAGACACAGATTAAAAAGGAGGGTGCAGCTCCCCTCCCCCCCAGGACATGACCCCCGCTGGGTTGCACCACTTCGTAGCAGCCTCGGCCTGCAGGGGACCTGTCCACGTCCTGGCGTCTGACGGGGTGACACGGGTGGGGCCTACTCCACTTATTTCCACCGAATCGAAGAGCATCCTTGTCAGGTTGAGAGCTGACACCTCCTGGCACGGTGGCCCTGGGTGCCGCGTGCAGGGCCAGGAGGGCGCCCACATCCCTCCCGTCAGAGATGCACCCTCTTTGCTCTGACCCCACAGTGGCTGCCCTTCCCCCTGAGACTCAACTCAGAGCTTTGACAAGTGGCTTGAGGCTCGCACTGTCGCAGGCGGGTCCCTAACCCTCTAGCCTCACTTCCTACCTGCCTCCCCTCCTCAGGGCCTCTCCCTGCCTCAGGGCCTGGACACGTGCCTCCGCTGAGGTCACCTGCCCCCACACACGCAGACGGCCCCAGGACAGCTCCTGCAGAGCCTGGTTCCAACGCCACCCCTCAGTGAGGCCTACCACGATCACCCTGATTAAAAAGTTTACCCTCTCCCCACCATCTGCACTGCCAATCTTCCTTATTCCACCTTTTTTCTTTAAAGATAGAAGCGTTTCTTTCAATTCCAGTGTCAATCCATTAATTGGTAATCAATTCCATTAATTAATTATATAGTTATTAATTTCATTAATATAATGGAATAATATAGTATATATATAATGGAATATTGTATGTATATGGAGACATATATATATACACCATATCTTCTCTCATTTGGGCTCTTTCTATAATTTGACTATTGTTGATGATTCTACTATAACCATCAGGAGGCATGTACCCCTTGAAATTAGTATTTTTGTACCCCTTGAGCAAATACCTCGTAGTGCAATGGCTGGCTCATAGGGTAGTTCTATTTTTGACTTGTGGAGCGACCTCCCAAAGCAGTCTATGCATATCATCTATCAAAACACCACCAGCATTTTTCTCAGAACTAGAACAAACAGTCCTAAAATCTGTATGGAACCGCAAAAGACCCCAAGTAGCCAAAGCAACCTTGAAAAAGAAAAGCAAAGCCGATGCATCCCGGTTCCGGCCCTCAAGCCGCGTTAGGAAGCTGCAGCGTGGAGGACCGTGTGGTCGCGGCACGCAAACACCTGGATCGATAGGACGGAGAAGAAAACCCAGAAATGAACCCTCCTCACCCCACTTTACTTTCTCCCAGGTACTCACCGCCTTCCTACATAGCATAGAATTGATTTAGCTGCAGGATCTACAGACTGTCTCCTCCCATGTGGCAGAGAGGACAAGGCTCCCCAGATACTCTATTTGCTCCCCAGATGCCCCAGCCTCTTTGTCATCGGGTGAGGCCTGAGAAGAGGGTGGAAGGGTGTTTCCAAGCGGCGGTAGTGACAAACCATCGGCGAGTTCCTGGTCTGTCTTCCCTTCCTCTGCCATAGCAACCAGGCACCCTGAGCCTGAGCCTGCCGCGTGGAGTAGTCGCCCTGGAAACGCAGTGGCCTTGGGGGAAGGAGACATACTGAAGCACTGTCCCGTGCAGCCGCCGGTACTTTGCAGGTTGCACAGACTCTCCTGGTAACACACCCCCTGGATCCCAAGGTCCACAGAGTGGGCTCCGGGCCTGCCATGTCCCCTGCTGTCCCTGGGCACCTGGCTCGGTGCCCGGCGCACAAAGCCCCTCGGTGAGCCTGTTGAATGACTGAGCAGACTCCTGGACAGCAGCTCGGCATCTCTGGCCCAGCCCAGTTTCCAGCTTCCTCTCACGGAAGCCAAGGCTGTTGTCTTCGATCTCCCTCAGCTCCACCCTCTCTGACCTGAAATCCGTCCTCACCTCTTTGTTGGCCTCATCCTGGTCGAGGGCAGCCTTGGTGCCTATGCGGGCTGTACTCTTCCATCCACTTTCTTCCTTCCTGTTCAGACCTCAGCCCTTTTTTCTGGCCACCAGCGTGGTTCTGCCAAACTTCCTCTCGCCCGTGGTGCCCACGGCTCCTGGTGGCCAAAGCTGGGGCTTTCCTGTGGCACAAGATGTAACAGCACACCTACCTCCTGGTCGCGCTACCTCTTTGGCTCCTAGGGAGCCACAATTTCCAGGTTTTCCGTGATCTCCCCGACCTTTCCTGCTCTTCCATAGGCTTCTCCTCCTCTGTCCCTGCAGCACTGTCCTCAGGTCACTGCAGTTTACACTCAACATATTTGTCCATGGTTTTAAGCACCACGTGCACATGGATGATTCCCAAATCATTGTCTCCCGCCCTGGCCTCTCTCCAGAACTTTAGATGCTTTATACACAGGCCGGCTGGACGGCCTCTCCCGGATGGCCCATGGGACCTCCTGTGTACCGTGTCACAGCCCCTTGGCCTCGCCTCCACGTCTAGAAGCAGCTCTTGGGGAGCATCCTGCCCGCCCAGCTGCTGCGGAGACAAAGCAGCAGAGTTATTCTCTAGAGTCAATGGCCACAGGGTCTCTGTGTGTGTGAAAGCTCATCGCTTGTGACCTCACAGCACGCAGGTCACAGGACACACGGCACAGGGAGCAGGGAGTGGCCGAGGCACCTTGCGAGCAGGCCGCGGCTCTGCTGGAGCTTAGCGGTGGCCCCGGGGAAGCCGTTTCCGTGTCTTCGCCTCAGTCTCACCCCAGAGACAAGGGGCCCAAGCTACTCAGGGCTTTGGCCTGGGCCTCGCCAGCGCCGCGGCAGCCACAGCACGCTGGGTCTGTGCAGCGAGCTCGTGGGATGATCACAGGGCTCTCTGGCTCTGCCGGGCCTGCCGGCGCCCATGCGTCGAGGCCACCTCCCCAGCCCTCAGCGGCCGACTTGCCCCGGGTCCCAGGACAACGGGCTGAGTGTGTTGCGGGCCAGGAAGTTAGAGACATTGTTTGTCCGGCCGCAGTAACGATGAGGGTAATTCTGTCCAAAAAGGCAATCAAGTTTTTGGCATGGATAGTGCTCCTCACCCCCGTGGAGCCCGTCCGCTCCCGCCACGTCGCACAGGTTCACGTGGGCCCGATCACAGCCGGGTAGAGCCCGGGGCTGGCTGTCCCCTCTGGAGCCCAAGCCCGTGGCCCCGTGACCTCCACGCACAGTGGGGTCCTCCCCCGCGGGCCTTCCTCTCCCCTCCTCTCTCAGCCTGTCTCCCTGGGCGTCCGCGTTCCCCCCCCATCCCCCCCATCCCCCCCCCATCCCCCCCATCCCCCCCCCCCGTCACAGCCTCCAGTGCGAAGCAACAATACGGAGAGCAAACACCGCCGGGCGCTTCCGCCCTGCGCTCCTTGCTGAGCGTCGCACCCCCCGCGTGTGGAGTGATCCCTTCGTAGCCGCAGCCAGTCGTATGAGCGCGACCCCCGGTCACCCACCACCCACCTCCCAAGTGAGAGAAGTCAGACTAAAAGGTCCCATAGCGGATGTGAACTGAAAGACATGATTTGGCCATCGTGACGGGTGTGCAGGTGCCTCCAGGACCAAGGGGGCTCCAAAGCCAGGCAGAAGGATTGTCCTTTTTTGTCTCCGAAGTTGGGCATTCCTGGAAAGGGAGCCCCAGGCGGGTTTTCCTCAGTGGGAGAGCAGAAGGCAGGGGATCTGGGAAGACACCTGCCTTCACCTAGTCCTTGACACCTCATACCTTTGGCAGCTGGTTGGTACGAATTACCTGACTATCGGTGTGCAGGGCGGGGCGGGAGGTCGGATGGGGTGGAGAAGGCAATGCCGCCAGCTCTGACTTCCCCTCATGCGTCCACGTATGCATCCACGTGAGCATGAATAGGTCATACCTAAGAGCATCTTATTTAGTTTCTCCACGAGTAACAGCAAGCGCATACCGTGTCCGTGCCAGGCTCTGTGCTAGGAGCTGGAGGCATGATGCAGAGCGAGCCCAATGCCTACTCTGTAGGGGAGTCGTGTTCTAGGCCATCGGACCTGCCAACTGGACGTGGACAATGTCAAATGAGTTCTGGAGGATCCGGTCCCCTTGGATTCCTTACCTACAGCATTACTGCTGCTATAATTAAATAATTATTTGAGGAATGATTTGCTAGTGTTAGTCTCTCTTTTTAGAGTAAATGTCCAATAAAGACATGGATCCTGTTGCCATTATAACCCCTAGCATAATACCTAGTCCATCAGTAAATGCTCCAGAAATGTGCAGAAGAAGAAAGAAGACATGGAGGGAAGGATGGAGGGAGGGAAGGGGAAGGCAGGATGAAATAGAAAGAGAAAGAGAGAATGGGGTAGAGGAGGCAGGGAAGAGGAGAAGCGAGGAGAAAGGGGGGTTGGTCTCTTGGAAGATGGGTGAAGCAACGCTGTTAAGAAATGCAAAGGGAATGCAGGGCATGTAGAGGGAAGCTGGAATTGGGAAAGGAAGGACGTGGTTGGGAGTGAGGGGAGCTCCAGGCAGCCGGAGCGAAGCTGCACAGGAAGGGGGATGCGTCATCTGGGAAAACCCCGCGGCAGGTTATCTGGAGCTGCTCTGCTGGAGGCCGGGGCCTGGCCACAAATACGCTCCTCTGACCTGGGCCGAGGGACATCCTGACTGCAGAGGGCCGTATCTCTGGCCTGAACTGGTCACGACGGTGAAGCTCAGACCCGGGAGTGAGGCTGCGCCAAGGGGGGCTGAGGACCTAGACTCTGGATCCAAGCAGGCCTGAGTCACTTCCAGCCTGCGCTGCCAAGAACCTCACGTTAGGTTTCTCTAAAGGTCTGTTTGGATGAGAGGGTTGTGCTAAGGGGGGCCTGGGTGACACCTTGTGTTTGCAGGTAGCCCTAGACCCCCTTCAGAAAGACGCATTTAATCTTGGCTGGTTGGTCCCCACAAACCGTTGCTCTAGTTTATTGTTTCTCATCCTTATTGACAATAGCTCCCTAATTATATCTTTCTCACTGGTTTTAACTGCTCTGCTTTCTATTTCAAGTTGAATGTTGGTCTTACCAATATTCCCAAACATTGTGATAGATGGTCTGAAAATTGCAAGTGCACAGATAGGGAGAACTCTGGAAAAAAACCAGACAGCATTTACGGAGTATATAATATGCGCCGGGTCCTGTGCTAACTGCCTTCACTGCGAGATTTCAACACGCCTGCAACACAGGTGCTGTTATTGTCTCCAGTGGACAGGGAAGGAAACGAGCTCAGCTAGCCTAGGTCACCTCTCTGTGGCCTCTCAGCTGCTGATGGTGGAAACAGGATCCACAGGCGGAGCTGAACTTAGGTCAGGCCCAGACACCTCAGCCGAGGCAGGCACTCTCCAACGGCAATGAGCTGCGGTCATAGGTGAAACAGCGACAGGTGATTTTTACCTTAGTAGTTAAATCTGTTTTAAGGATGTCCTTTAGTTTTGACAGGTGATCCTCATTTTTCATTTTCTCTGCTGATATAACATTTTATTTGATTAAGTTAAAAGGCAGTGGGTGGGCAGCCCGGGGGGCTCAGCGGTTTAGCGCCGGCTTCAGCCCAGGGCATGATCCTGCAGACCGGGGATCGAGTCCCACGTCGGGCTCCCTGCATGGAGCCTGCTTCTCCCTCTGCCTCTCATGAATAAATAAATAGAATCTTAAAGAAAAAAAAAAGCAGTGGGTATGTGGATAAGGAAAGAAGAGTAAGGATGGACACAGGTAACAATCTGGAACGCTGAGGCCACCCTCAAGCCTTGGTTTTGCTCTTGGCCATTGAACTCTGCGACTGTTAGTGGGGCGACCCTCACGGAGCATACACCTGGGGCTTGTTGTGTCCCATTGGAACATTCCTAAACCTAATCTGCCTTGTCGTGGTGGGTCAGTCTGGCCCCTGGGTGCTAGCCACAACCTCTCTCAACAGGATAAACACAGGAATTAGGTGAAAGGTGGTTTGTCAAAGGTCGAGAAGGGAAATGTCTTCAGCTGCAATTGGCTCAGGGTATATAGAGGCTTGCTGAGAAGGGATGCCAGAGAGGAGGATCCCCAAGGCCCTCAGCACCAGGACCTGGAACAATCCAGAGAGGCAACTGGGTCAGTACATATTTTGAGAAAGGTCTCAGGAAAGAAAGTGCTGTTGGTTTACCAGAAGGCTGCAGCCCCAGAGATTTTTCTGTTGTGTCACAGTGAGGGTGACCTACTTCAGACCTTGCTTGGGGGCCTACAACTCTGATCTTTAGGCTCTTTACCTGGGCATGAGGCCTTACATGTCCAGGCCTTCGTTTAATGTTTTGCATTCATTCTCCTTGCCACTTGACTTGGAAACCCTTTGTAAGGACATTCTACGTAGGGTCACAGTTAGAGTTGATGGGGAGCCCAGCCTTGTCTCTCTACTACCAAAACCTAGATTAGCAGCAATCTGCTCCTCAGTGATTGCCGGAGGTTTCTTTTGCATGATCTAGTTCACCCGAGGCCATTCCCTGGGTCAATGGATAATCAGATCCAAGACCCGCAAGGCTTTAACCAGTTCTTGGAAGAGGAATTATAAACCTATCTCCTGACGTGCCCCTCCCCCACTTCCCCACCCCCACTCACCAAATAGCTGACAAAAAAACAAAAAAACAACAACACTGCTTTTGTGTAGTCCTATCAAAAGCAAGGATTTTCTTATGTTAGCTATTGTTAAGCCTTAATACTTAAGAGGCCAATAATGCTAAGTTACCTGGCTTGCTGATTTGAAAGTTGTATGTTCCTTGTGTATGTTTTCAAGGTCAGAAAAACTAAAGGTTCGAACAAACTTTTTTTTTAACAGATAATTCCTGTTGCTGTCATATGAACAGTATTATGCTTAAGAACATGGGCTCTACTTCCACATTAATTTGAGTTGGACTCTGCTCTTCCACCAGTGAGCCTCTCTGTTTCTCCGTGTGTACATGGGAATGCTAAGTCTCCTATGCCTCATGGGCAAGATTCCTTCAGCCACACTCCATGATGAGCCTCTGGGAAGGCCTGAGGGGGAGGCAGGCATCTCATGCAAAGCTTAGAGTAGGAACCACTCCGTCGCTGGGCTTTCAGAGACTGGACTTAGATTCCAGGGTATGAGTACGTGGACCCTTTTTCTGGTGCCCATCATTCACCTGACTTAGCCCTTCTCCAAGAGCTGGCTTCTTCTCGGGTGGTGCTTCTCTTCCCCGTGAACCAGTTTTTACATCTTTCTTCTGGGTATCTTTTCTGTACCTCACAGCTTCTGCTTACTGAGACCTTTGCCTACTCATGCCCTCAACTCACTCCGGCCCATCATGGTTTCTCTGGCTTCTCATCTTCCAAATTCATTTTCTGCAACTAACTGATTTCCTTTATATAACCCAACTTGAAATTTCTAGAAGCAAGAATTTATTCAGACAAGGCTTTCTGTGTTGCGGTACCCTGAACGCTGCTGGCTGGCCAATGGATTGGTTGGTTCCAGTACCACCTCCAACGCGACCAAGGGGTATGCACATGCGTGTGTGTGTGTGTGTGTGTGTGTGTGTGTGTGTGTGTTTGAAGATGATTAGGGTGGACAAATCAAAGCCACTGGGGGCAGCCCTCCTTCGACTGCGGTGATGGGCAAGGAAGTTTCTCTTAGAAGGGCTGGCAGATACAGTGATTGATATGTGTGGTTTAAAAAAATTGCATAAGTTTGTAAAGATTGAGATAAAACTTGAAGAGGATCTGGCACAGAGCTAGGATACATAATAAATGCTCAAAAAATGATAGCTATCATTCTTTATTATGTGAGCATTGTTGTTATTGTTGTTATAATCTACCACCAGGGCAGGCTTGGTTCCAAATGTGCAAGGTCATTTGTAGGCTTTTAGTGGACAAGGTGCTGGACAATTATTTTGCTTAAACATTTTTAGTTTGATTTCACTAAAGGCAGGGAGTGAGAAGGGAAGTAGGACCTCTCTGTGTACAGCATCAAGGAATAAAGAACCTCCCTGGAGCAGACATTATCGGTTCCTCTTTAATTTATTTTTTAAAACCACAGATGTGATCCTGTAAGCCTGCCTAAATTCTTTGAATGACTTCCTATTTTTCTTAAATGAAGAAAGTCTTCATAGGCCTTGTATGGTCTGCACCCCTCCCCCTACCACGGACGCACATGCTCTCTTTCTTCCCAGCTTTGGCCAGTACTGTGCACACGCGGCTTTGGGTGCTGCGGGCACACTGGCCTGCCTCCAGGACCCAGGACACCTTGTTCACATTGCACAAACGAACCTTGCAACATGCTGTCCTGCCTACAACACTCTTCTCCCTTCTCAGCCCTTTTCCTAGTTAGTTTCTGTTCCTCTTTCGGCTCTCTGCTCAAATATTAGGAAAGCTTTCTCTAGTACAGGATCTTCTGTGACGTGCTTTCACAGAATCAAGCATTTTTGCTCTGGTCCATTGTCTCACTGATGGGACCATGTGGTTCATGTCTGCTTCTCCCACTAGACTATAAACTCATAAAGGCAGGTAATGTCTGTTTTGGGACACCTTTGTGTCCCCCAAAGCCTGTGTTGGTGCCTAGAACATGAAGGCACTCAACAAATATCTGGTGAATAATTAGTCAATGATAAGTTTTGTTATCAAATGCAACTAAATGATCACCTATCTCAGAAGCTCTGATAAAACTGGAAGGTAAAAATAACGCAATATTAAGCTTTTTTTCCTCGTAGTTAAAAGCACACATACAGAGCTCACCAAATTTGGCTCTGTTCTATGCCCAAAGGAAATGGCAACATATTTTTAAAAACTGTTATTATACAGGCCACATTCACTGGCCAGAATGCAATAAATTTAGAAATTAACAAACAGGGAGCCAAAATAAGTCTATACTCCTGAAATATAAAAACACTTCTAAAGATCTCTTGGTTTAAAGAGGAAATAAACTACTTGGAACTGGACCACAATGAAAACAGCACACATCAAAGCCGATGGGAGATGGCCAAAGCAATTTTCAGAAGAAAACTCTAGCCCTACATTCGTTTATTAAAACATAAAAAAGATTGAAAAGAAAAACAAAATGAAGCCAAAATAAGTGGTAAGAAATTAATCAGTTGATACAGAACAGAAATTAATGAAATGAATAAAAAACTCAGCAAACCTGATCAAAAAAACCACAAGTTTATTTAAGGCAGAAAAAATTATTTTGCTAGAACAATTAATTTAAAAAATAATAGGCAATATTAGGCATGAAAAGGACAGATGTACACATAGAAAGGCTAATTTTTAAAGAGAACATTAGGAACAAACTTATGCCAATGAATTTGAGACCCACCGAGATTGATGATTTTTTTAGGAAAATATAAATAATCAACATTTGTTCAAGAAGCAGAAATCTTAAATGAATAACCATTAAAGAAATTAAACTACTAGTTAAAACTATACTTCCTTCCTGCCCCTGCAAAAGGCATCAGTTTGAAAAGGCTTATGCGCAAATTCTTCTAAAATACAGAAGAACAAACAATGACCTTCTTAAATCATAAAAACAAGAAGCTGTAAAGAAAAGATGAATGATTTTGGCACAAACTGAAAACTCCTCTATGACAGAAGACACAATTAACAAAATTAAAAGTCAAGTTATGGCCTAGGAGAAAATATTTGAAGATATATGTATAGGCACATACACATACACAAATACATGCACATATATGCGTGTGTGTGTGTGTGCAAACGTATATAACAAATTAATAGAATCCTGGTGCTGAGGACTCAACTATGCCCCCCCCCATTCATCTGTTGAAGCCCTCACCCACCATGTGATAGTTGGAGAAAGGGCTTTTAGAAGGTAATTAAGGTTAAATGGTCATAATCTGATAGGATTGGTGGTCTTATGAGAAGAGGGAAGTCTTTTATGATCCATATGCATGCACCAAAGAAAGGCCACAAGAAGACACAGCAAGAAGACTTTGTAACCCAAGGCGAGAGCTCTCACCAGATGCTCACCTGGCAGGCACCTTGATCTGGGCCTTCCAGCCTCAGAACTGCAAAAAAAAACCCCAAATTTCTGTTGTTTAAGTCTGTGGTATTTGGTTATGGCAGCCCAAGCTAATGTAGACATTTGGATATGGAAATCCATAAGAAGAAAAAACAAAAACAAAGAAGTCAAGATATAAATAGGAAGTTCATAGAATAGATATGGTCAATCAAGATAAGAAACAAATGCTTAGCAATACTAAAATCCCTTTTTAAGAACCATCATAGTGGCCAACTTCATAAAGCTGATAATCTTCAGAATTCACATGTGAGTGGGAAAATAAAGTATAAATTGTAATAGTGACTTTGGAGGTAAATGGGACCATCTTAAAATATATTAAGCCCCCCCCCCAACCCGTATCTGTTCCTGGAAAACACAAAATATGTTAATCAAAGCGTTATTTGAGAGCACAAGACTTCTGAAGGGTAAGGTGCTGGCACTGGCAGTGGGGTCAACCAGGAGGCTGAAGCCAGAAGGGGCCGAGAATTGGGCTGTGGAGAGGCCAGGAGGTTGTTGGATTTGGAGCGAGGTTGTTCAGGAGAGAGGGTTGCAACCTGACTGCCTGAGTCGTAGAGTGGCCACAGCACCCACCGAGATGCAGCTGAAATGGAATCGGGCCATTGGCACCAGGAGTACTGCCTAAACCCAGAGAGGAAAAGGACTAGTTATCAGACTCAGGCTTTAGCTACCAATGCCTGTAGGGCAAGCGGCAAGCAGGCCGACAAGGGGCATCGCCGTGGAGACCAGAGGAGGGATGGGACAGGGCCCCAAGGACTCTGGCTCTTCCAAATGTCCAGGAAGCACCAACAGCCATATCATCCCCTAGACCCCGAGACCACCTTAGAAGAAGGGAAAGACCAAGATACAGAGGATTTTACCCAAGAGACATAGTGCACCGTCTAGAAGGAACTGTTTGATCAGATAAATTACTCTTTTGATCAGATTGACTCAAGTAAATCTCTCCTCCTACTCACCAAAGGATACAATTTGGTGAGAAAAACCAGATCGGCATGGAAATGACACTTTTCTTTGAATATCTGAGTTATGAAGTGAGTGCATTTTGTGCTAGCCTCCGCTTCTTATTTTTCTTTCATGAAAGTACATAATGCAATCTCAAAGTTCAAAGAAGGCATTAAAGTGTTTCAATAAGCAAAATGCTGATTTCATAAAAACAAATAACAGAAGGCTCTTGCACTTTGAAAGTAAACGCCAAAGCCTGTGATGACCTCTCATTCCAAGAGCCACACCTCGGGAGGGAAGTGGGGGCTGGAAAGCCCTGAGGGTTCCCAGGAGGCCAGTCTTGGCTTGTGCCAGTGACAGTAGGGACGGTTGTGTTGGCTGCAGTACTCTTTGTGGTGATGACTAGCGAGGTACTGGTCTTGCTAAAGAAATAAGACCTGAATTTTAGAAGGAGACTTAACAACTTCCACTCTCATTGAAGTAAAATAACGATAATAATGATTGGAGTCATTAGTGCATGCCTTCCACGCATTATCACGCTGAATCTTCACTATAATATCATGAATAACTTATTATCTCCCATGTTGCAGATAAGGAAGCAGAGGCTCGGGGATGGGTTGTCTGCAAATGCCACCAGCCGTGCCCCATCCCTGTGTGCCCTGGCCCTCCTTCCACCAAAAGCGTCCCTCTCTACGGCATTGCTGCTCCCCTTGAGTCGCAGCCGGGCGGTGGCTGTTTTCAAGCGTAGAATAGCCTGGAAGTGACGCTGGGCCCATTCTGGGTGCGTCGTAAGATGACTGGCAATTTTGGGTTTTGTCTTCTTGAAAGCCAGTTGCCACGTAAAGAAGTCTCACTAACCTGGTGAGAGAGAGAGAGAAAGAGAGACAGACAGAGACAGAGAGAGAGACAGAGAGAAAGACAGAGAGACGGGGGGGGGGGGAGCTCGCAGAAAAGGAGGCTCAGATTTTTATGAGACTCCAAAGAGAGAGCAAAGGCCAGCCAGGCCCCAGCGACTGTAGCCCTCCCTGCCGGGGGCCCACCCATGTGAGCGGGGCCTTCGTGGTTACTTGAGCCCTAGCCAGGCCCACGGGTGAAGGCAGCCATGTGAGTGACCCCAGTGGACACCGTGTGGGCCAGAAGGACGGACTCCGCAGACTCACAGATTTCTAATGAATAATGAAATGCCTATTGTTTCAAGCCACTAAGCTAGAGGGTGTTGTTACGCAGCAATAAATACCTGAAACAAGAGGGTAGAACTTGCCTGAGGTCATACGCCTCGCGGGGCCGAGCCAGGACCCGGGGCCCGCCTTTGGGACTCCCCGGCCCAGCTCTTGACGCCGAGGGGTGCCAGGGGCAGCCGCCGACCTAAGCTCAGACGGCATTAGAGACGCAGGCGGCACCAGCTGAGGCCTCGTCCATCACAACGCGTGGGAGCCGAGGGAAGAGGAGCAAGAGGAAAAGACACACTAGGGGTGAAGCGAGCTTCCAGAAGCTCGAAAAATCAAGATTCATCAAGTATTTACGGAGCGCCGGCAGCGGCTTGCGGCAATTTTCTGGTGGCTCCGAAGGATGCGGAGGGGCGTGCCTCGATCTCAAGGAAGGATCCACTTAATGAGGAGGAAGAAAGGTGAATAAAAATAACATTATTAGATGTAAAATGGTGCAGCCACTAGTGAAAACTGTTGGCGATTCCTTGGGAAATTAAAGATAGGATAAAGAGATGATCCAGGGGTCCCTGCTCCACGCCGAAGGGCGGCTCAGACACCTGTACCCACGTTCATAGCAGCATGGGCCTGAGGCCACCCAAGCATCCATCGAAGGATGAACGGATAGGGCCCTGGGGACTCAGCGGGGGGGGGGGGGAGCGCCTGCCCTCGGCCCAGGGCATGACCCCGGGTCCTGGGATCGAGTCCCGCATGGGGCTCCCCGCAGGGCACCTGCCTCCCCCTCTGCCTGGGTCTCTGCCTCTCTCTATGTGTCTCTCAGGAATAAATGAATAAAAACTTAAAAAAAAAAGATAAATAACAAAATGTGCTGTGAACATACCATGTACTATTATTCAGCCTTAAAAAAGAAGGAAATCCTGACACATGGCACGATGCTGGCTAGAGGCTGAGGCCACGATGATGGAGCCGGTGGCAAGGGGAGGACTGGGAGATGCTGCTGCACGATCCACCGGGCCCCGGTCCCAGAGAGGAAAGCAGAATGGTAGTTGTCAGGGGCTGGGACAGCGGGGATCGGGGAGCGACTTTAAATGACGGCAAAAAAAAAAAAAAAATTAAAAAATAAATAATAAATGAAGGCAAAGGTAGGGAAGATGAGAAAGTTCTGGAGGCCGATGGTGGCGACCCTTGCAAAGCCGCGTGCGTGCACCCGATGCCACACCGGTTACTTACAAAAGGCTCAACTGCTAAGTTTTATGTTATGCATATTTTACCACAGTGAAAAAAGAGATGTTTCTTATAAAAAAAAAAAATTAACACTGTACAAGGTGGGCAGTGAGGGCTCAGCACGGGCCAGGCTCCCACCTCGCTTCTTCACTGCTTCTCGCATCGTCTCGTCTCCCCACCTGCTCGGGCAGGTGCACGTATTTACCTCATGGAATCAGACAGTAAATTTACAGATTTAATAGCCGGTACATTATGTCATAAACACAATTTGGCACAGTGTTATAAACTGGTTCAGAAGTTTTAGGAGTGTGACAGAGCCAGAATGAGTATTTGGGGAAAGGTGACAACGTTGAGGGGAGTAGAAATGACTTTGGGTTTGTTTTGTTTTTTTTTAATATTTTTAAAGTTAATTCCACAGAGGAAAGTGTACCTATTTTTAAAAGTTTATCGTTTTCTTTTTAATTTCAAAAATAGTAAACAATTACACAGAATATTGAAAATGTCCGCGAGAGAAGGGGGCACCTGGCTCGGTTGGTTCAGCATCCGGCTGTCGGTCTCGGCTCGGGGGGTGATCTCGGGGTCCTGGGGTCGAGCCCCATGTAGGTCTGGCACTCCGTGTGGAGTCTGCTTGAGATTGTCTCCCTCTCGCTCTGCCCCTCTCCGCCCAAGGGCACTCCCTCTCTCTAAAATAAATAAAATTAGTAAAAAGTAGTGAAAGAAGAAAATTAAAGCTATGTGGGGCTTCAGCCCCAGGGATACAGGGGTAATGCCGGTATCCATCCTCCCAGTCTCTTTCCTCTGGGTATACGGCTCTTCCATCAAACCGAGAACGTCAACCACGTGCGTTTTATACTCTGAGTCTTAAATCTTAATGTATAAGGGAAATGTTTTCCCACATCATTAAGTATTCTTTAAAAGTTTCTCTGTAAAAAAATAAAATAAAATAAAATAAAAAATGAATAAAAGTTTCTCTGTAATGATCTGTAACGATTTGCCATCACATAGACCCGCACACATTTCACCAAATCTCTCTTATTCAACATTTACATGGTTTGCATTTCTTTCTCTTTTAAGTAACATATAACATTTATATGCTATAAATCTTTGACCGTATATCTGATTATTTCCTTAGAATAGGTTCCTAGGGTTACACCAAATGTTTTAATGCCCCTGTCAGAGACAAAGAACTCTAGTTTTGAGCCAGGATGGTTAAGTATACGGTTTTATATAAAGATGCATCTCTGGATTACAAAAATCCAGAAATCTTAAAGATTTTCTGTGCCTCTTTCGTCTCTGAAAGTTCAGATAAATCCATACGTGATTTACTTATAGGCCGCTAGGTAAGTAAGGTGCATGCCGTTCAGGTGAGTCCATCAGTCTCTGGCTTCGCCTTGGCCGCGCGCTCGCTGGGCACACAACGGCCGTCAGGAAGCACGTGCTGAGAGTGTCTATGGGATGAAAACGTTCATAAGTAAAGATACTTTCAGTGTGAACGTGGGGCCCTAATGATTGCAAATGTGCGATGACAGTGCTGTCTCTCCAGGGCCCGATCCCGGGCGCAGGTGGCTCTGGGCAGGACTTTCAGGGGGCGCCGGGGAGGGGGCTGCAGTCTGGGGGCGGCCTCAGCGGCGCCGGGACAGACCCCCCGGTGCAGGAGGGAAGCCAGCAGCTCCCCGGGCTGGGGCCAGCGGCCCGGGCAGTGCGATGGCCTTGGGGTGGCCTCGGGGTGGCCTCCACCTGTGCACACGTCTATTTTGTGTTGCCAGGGCCCCGGGGGGCGGGGGGGGAGAACTCCACCCAGAAGTGTCTAACCACCTTGTACTGAAAGAGTTTTCAGGATGGCAGCGTCCGTGGAAATGACCCGAGCAGCGAATAGGACACGAGGCCCCTGAGGTTTGGCGTCCCGCTCACTTGCTGCTGGCATCAGAGGGCTCCGGGTTCCAGAACCACCTCCCAGAAGCCCCACAGATGTCCCCCAAGGCCACGGAACTCTCTCCCGGGAGGAGGCCCAGCACTGCAGGCCCCGAGCCCAGGGCCCTCCCGGCGGCCTACTCAGGGTCCAGCGTCCTTCAGTCTGCCAGGAGCCGGTCCGGGCTCCGTACCAGAGCATCACCATCCAGGAGAAATGCAGCACAAGCCACGTGCGTGATTTAAATTTTCTAGCAATGACTTTTAAAATGTAAAAAGAAAAAAATAATAAAAATAATAAAAAATAAATAAATAAATAAAAAGTAAAACGAAACAGGTGACGTTAATGTTAATGCGTTTTATTGAACCCGATATGTTCAAAATATTAGCACTGCATCGTGTAATCAACATAAAAAACTATTCATGAGATTGGTTTTTACATTTTTTTTCCTATATCAAGTTTTCAAAATCCCATATTATGGGCACATCTCAAGTCCGATGCTAAGTTTTTATGAGAAAGAGTCAATCTGTACTCAGATTTCATCGACTCGACAGTTGGAGAAGTAGATTCAGCTACCTGGGTTGTTACAAGCACACTTAAAAGTTTTCTAATAACTGAATTAGATTTTAAACTTAATTAAAATCTAAATGCAATTAGAAATCAGTTGTTCAGTCTCATTTGCCACATTTCAAATGCTCTGTCACTGTGTGTGTGGCTGGTAGCTGTGGAACTACGCTTCTAGAGGTCAGGGTGCAGACTTGCTTAGGACATCGAACTCTGTCCTCTAGATTTCTTTTTTTTTTTTTTTTAAGATTTTATTTATGCATGAGAAGGAGAGAGAGGCAGAGACACAGGCAGAGGGAGAAGCAGGCTCCCTGCGGGGAGCCCGATGTGGGACTCGATCCCGGGACCCCGGGGTCACGCCCTGGGCTGAAGGAAGGAGCTCAACCACTGAGCCACCAGGGCTGCCCTGTCCTCTAGATTTCAATCCAGTAGAGGATTCAGGCCAAAAAAGCTAACAACGACAATATGGGAAGCCCTCTTGCCTACAGCAGTCGGGTCTACAGACTGGTTCATTTTTAGCCCATCTCATTAAGGAGGAGAGTCATAGAAAGGGTACCTAACGTTAACATTTTTTAAACTTAAAACATATAAAAGTACGTTCATTCGCCAATTTTATAGGGTATGGCCAAGCGGGTTTCTCTGAATAAGGATTTACTGGCTGGAGTTCTGTGTAACTTCTCTTGCATAAGTCAGACCCATTTTGCAGGAACAATAGTTTTCAAGAAATGGGGGAAAACTTCAGAGTTGGAAATGAAGGCCAAGATCAAGAGCCATAGGTTGTAGCTAAGGAAGAGGCTGGCTGTGGCCACTGGAGAAGTGACCCGGGCAGAGACCCGGAGCTCTGGTGGACGTGGCAGATGCGCTCCCTGTCTACCCCCTGTCATCGCCACTCCCTCCCCTGCCAAAGAGAAGTCTGGTTTTGTTCAGAAAGTGAGCAGAGATCCCTTGAGCTCATGGAAGCTGGCCCGTCTAGCCCAGACGGAGGGGATGAATCATGAATGGCTGAAATCTTTGCCAGTAATTCGCCAGGGGTAAGCATATGATTCAATTCTGGCCAATGAGACTTCAGGGAAACGTGCTGGAGAGTTCGCCAAAGACGTTCCTTCTCGATGGGAAGACGGAGCCTCAGGAGGGGAATGTCCTTGGCCGTCGCCCCTTTCTTCATGCTTGAAATGCAGTTCTGTGGGGGGGGGGTGTTGCAGCCACCGTCTTGTGACTGTGGGGAAATTAGCCTAAAGACATGCAAAAAAAAATTCCACTGCACTTGGCAGAGTGGAGGAAATAGCTTGGGCCCCACACGATGTGTCTGGGAAGTTCTGGTAACCAGGGATTTCTGTTATGTGAGATGATTGAACTTCTTTATCGATGAAGCCACTGTGGGTCAAGCTTTTTGTTATGGAAGGCGATTGCACCCTAAGCCCATGGTTTTGTTCTCCAGGTCACAGAGCACACCTCCCACGCGGGTCCCAGGTAGAGACGCTGCAGCATCTGACCGCCAATCACCCCAACACCCAGAAACCACCGTTTGTTAGGGAGTCTTTATTCTTCTCTCATTTTGGGAAAACAGCAAAGATGTGCTTTGTTCACGGACCTCAAGAGAGCTCCTCTACAGCGTGTCATAGGTCACGAGAACCCACTGAACCGTCCGCGATTCCCCTTTTCCTTTACAATCTCACCTAGTGATCCAGGTCCCTGAGGCTCATGTTCCCCACGACGCCTCTGAGATGCCCTCCAGCTGCAGGAGCCTCCTCCTGAAGACACGGAGTACTTCCTTCCTTGGTGCTCAGTCACATTCTCCTTACCTTCCGTAGCCTTAGCCCGCTGTGAATTGATTATCTGGATTATTATTATTACTGTATTTTATAAGAGCTGATTCTGATACAGATTCTTATGTTCCACACCAATATTTGACTCAATATTTTTTCCCTGTTTTTTTTTTTTTAAGATTTTATTTATTTATCAGAGAGAGAGAGAGAGAGAGAGAGAGAGGCAGAGACACAGGCAGAGGGAGAAGCAGGCTCCATGCAGGGAGCCCGAGGTGGGACTCGATCCCGGGACCCCGTGGTCACGCCCTGAGCTGAAGGCAGACGCTCAACCATGGAGCCGCCCACGTGGGGCCCCCTCTTCCCTGATCCTAAGACCCTTGCCCGTTTGGGATTTGTGATATTCTTAACCATTTGACTGATGCTTTCATTTTCCCCTATATTTCTTTCTTCTTTTATTCAGATGGCAAAGAACTTATTCTGAACCACTTTCCATTCCCTTCTTGAAACCTCTCTCTTCCCACACTTCTGAGGCCCAGGGACAAGAATCCTTCAAACACTCCTTGGGATCTCTGTCCACCACCCCCTCCCGTTCCCAAACTTGACAGCCTCTGAAGGCCTGGACAGAGGGAAGAAGCCTCTAGATGCATCTAGAAGCTTCTAGAGTTGGTTCAAAATGGGACCAGAGCTAGCGTGGGGGGTTCTGCTTGGGGCGGCCAGGAATTAAACCGCCTGAGTCCCCAGGGAGTGCTGGCAGTACAAACACAGGAAACCAGGGCCAATACCGGTTTCTAGAGGCAAACAGAGGGATCAAAGGTCAGCAGCTCTGCAGAAGCTGGAATGAGGTGGAGGCAGGCTGCAGAAGGAGCGAGGAGGGTCCTGGGCATTTCCAACAAGAGCCTGGAGTGGCCCCACTTCCATCATCGGTTGGAAGCCCGTGGCACACGAACGTGTCGCCCTGGCACATGCCAAAGAACGAGAGGACACTTCCTTTTGTAGCTTCTTCGCCTCCCAGCCTCCCATCTTTACAGTTAATTATGTCTGGTTATTCTATTTATTAAGCAAGGTCGATTCCCCCCACAGCCTCTGAGGACCGGGCTGTCCCAGAGTCAGCGGGCACCTTGCCAGGCCGCCTGCACATTTGCAGTTGAAGGACACTGTCGCTTAGGACACTTGCGAGGACTCCAGTAGCACGGTGGGCTCCAGTAGCGCGGTGGCGTCCCAAGGCTGCCTGCCTCCTAAGTGCTTCTAACAGGCCGGGTCGCAACAGGAAGTAGACAAGGAGGAAAAAATAAATGGAAGGCAGTAAAATGTGGACGGCGAAATGGTATCGAAAGAGGCTACTTGGAGAAACCAACAGGTCTGTGTGTAGGCCTAGCACAGCGGCCGGGTCACTGGGCAGCCCCGAGCCCAGCGGAGCCAGTGAAAGGCAACGGGCGGCGAGCAGCAGGCAGCAACGGCAGGCAGGAGGGAGGCCAGGCAGCTACCCAGGGATGGGGCTGCGACCTCGGAGCGTGAACACTTGGGACGATGCCAACAAAGACTCGGGGCAAACGGGGGCACGAGACGGAAACGTGAACAGGGCTTCATATTTGCATAGATTCCAGATCAAAAAGACAGATTGGGTCATCAAGGAGAAAAGGAGGAAGATGGGAATGGATTTTTCAGTTCTATTGCTTAGAAAACTTCTGATTTTTTTTTTTTTTTTTTTTTTTACAAAGATGAGCTCAAAATGAGCCCGCAGGAGACCTTGCCACTGCAGCCCGCAGCTGTCAGAGTAAAGCAGGGTGAGGACTTCTGGAACCTCTAGGCCTGCTTCAACTCGCCGTGGGACTCCCTGAGGTCTTCGATTTTTGTTACTGGTGGCCCTGGACGGGGCTGAGTGGTGCAGTGACAGAGCGACGAGGCGGGACAAGGGAACATTCTAGCTCCCGGGGTCAACCTGGAAGACCTTGGTCGGTAAGGTGGGTTGTCACTGGCTGCAAAGACCATCCATCCAGGTGCAGAGGTTGTTCTCCCGGGGCATCGTGATTGCTGCAACGGGTAAGACGAGGGTGTCGGCGCAGGAGGCCGGGACTCCCCGTGCGGGTACCGGGGCGCCTCTGCGGGGCGTGGGGCTGCTCAGGTGCCGTCTCAGCACTCCCCTGGCATGCAGCCTCCCGCCCCTCCCTTGACCGTCCGCCACAGCCTCTGGCCCATTTCCAGCTCTGGATGGTTTCCAGTCTCTGCACCTCGCCCTGGAAGGGCGTGCCCCGGTCTGCCAGGCGCCCATCTGCCCGGGTGCTCCCAGGCACCCTATGGCCTCCTAACGACTTCTCATCCACTGGCCGCACACTTTCCATACACCCTGCCTTCGAATGTGCTTGATTCTTCTAGTAAAGAGACGTTCCTGCTACGTCCGCCACGTCTCCTCCAACACAGACATGCCACTAGGACCTTTTGCTGGTCTCTGTCCTTTGATCGTCTACGCTCCCACTGCCTTCTTCTCTGCAGCCGCTGGGAATCTCCCCTTTCCCCAAGCTCCACTCTCACCTTCGCCCCAGTCCCGGCCCCAGTCCCGGCCCCAGTCCCGGCCCCATCCCCGCTGTGCTCAGCAGATGACGTCACCTCTCCTGAAGGAATTGGGTCACCTGGAATCCTCTCCTTTTCATGGTCCTAGGTCTTTCCTCCATCTCTTCCGTTGGTTCTAAGCCACAGAAAATGCCTCCACTGCACGCAGGGCCCTCCTGACCTTCGCCTTGTCCCTCATTGCCCCAAACTCCCGTCTTCCCCATCAATCCCTCTACTCTCCTTGCTGTATGCATGGAAGGTCCTGAACCCTAGCTGCCTCAGATCACCCGAGGCGCCTTATGAAAGTATGGATGAGCGCCCACCATTTATACTGAGTGGCTGGAGCTGGAGGGCATGGTGCTGAGTGAAGTCAGTCGGAGAAGGACAATCATCACACGGTGTCACTCCTCCGGGGAATGTAGGACATAGTGAAAGGGACTGTAAGGGAAGGAGGGAGACTGAGTGGGAAAAATCAGAGAAGGAGACAAACCATGAGGGCCTCCTGGTCCCGAGGGGTGCAGAAGAGGAGGTGGGGGTGGGGGATGGGCGGCGGGCACTGAGGGGGGCACGTGATGGGAAGAGCTGTATGTTGGCAAATTGACCTTAAATACAATTCTTTTGAAAGTATGGATACACTCAAGACAATTGAAGCAGGGCCTTGAAAAGATGTCACCATGATGTTCACGGCGACGTTACTTAGAATAGTCGGAAGGTGGAGGCGACCCGGGGTGGGTCCGTGATGACCGGGTAGGCCACACAGGCCGCGGACGGTCCACGGAACAGCATCCGGCTGCCACGGGGCGGGAGCTCCCTCGTGGGCACCACGTGGAGGGACATCGGGCCTCGGGCTGCGGCCGCACCCGTCAGAAGTGGGGGGGCTGCAGGATGCTGCTCACCTGTGGTTCTGAGGGCGGCACAGTCAGAGACACAGCGAAACGGGGGGCGGCGGCCGGGGGGACTCTCGCTGTTTGCCTGCGGGATCTGCAGGAGGAGGGATGCTTGGCGGCGGCTGCACGCTGTGACCGCCCTCCACGCCGAAGAGCCGGACGCTGAAAGTGCTTAAAATGGGAAAAACGTTGTGAAAATGGTAAACTTTATAGTATGTATATTTCCCAGCAAATTTTCAAAAATAAAACGGGAGGCTGCGCCTTCTCCGCCCGGATGCCCACCGCTGAATCCCCAGGGTGGAGAGGACGGCGGTCACCAGCAGGCAGCATCGGGCCAGGCCCTGCGGGGTGCGCACCTGCCGCTCCCAGCACCCGCCTCTGGCTCCCCGCGCCGGCCTCGGCCAGGGAGGCAGCACATCTGCAGAGCGGCAGGACGCACAGGGCGGAGGCTGCCGGGCAGAGAGCACCCGGAGGGAGCAGACAGCTGGGCGGCCTGGGTGCTCAGTCCTTGCACCCCGGGCCCTCCTGGCGTGGACCGAAGCCCGGCGGCTCCCACCGGCCCGCAGGAGGGGCCGCAGAGGGGAGGAGCACAGCTTGATGGGGTGAAGCCACCAGCTGCTGGCCCTGGAGGTGGAGCTGCGGGCTCCTCCTCGCCCCCTGCTCGCCGCCCCCTTGGCTCTGCAGGATCCAACATCCTCCCTGGTTTGCCCCCGAGCCCTGGCCCGGGCGTCCTGCTGTTTCCTCCAGCTCCACGGTGTTGCTCTTCCCCTTCTCCCTCATTAAACCAAGAAGAAAAAGAAAGGCGTTTCCGAGTATATCGCCCCTGGGTCTGTCCTCGTGTGACACCGAGTGCCAGGCAGGGAGGGTCGGGGTGGATTGGGGAGCCCCGGGGTGAGGCGGGCGGACCCGGTGAGGGAGGGCAGAGGCGGGGACGGGGAGGAAGCGCCGGGCTGTGGTGGCCAGGCTGCTGAGCCCGGTTCCCACGTGGCCACCAGCACTTGGCACCCGGGGAGGGCTGAGTGGGCGACATCTGGGGTCGCGCCGTGGGGTGCGGGGCCCGGCTCTAACCTGGCCGTCCTAGCAACACCCCCACCGCCACCTCGGCCCTGGCCACACTCCGGGGGCTTCGGCTCCTTCCCCAGTGGCTGTGAGTGTGACTGCCCTCCGGGTCCTGCCCCTGTAGCCGGAGGCTGTGAGACCGCTGTAGGCGCCCCGGTGACGGCCCCGGTGATGGCCACCAAGCCCCAGGACTGACCGACCACTGGCTGACAGTATGAAAGGTGGGAAGCCGGACACGCGGGGGCACAGGGTCTGTCCGGGCCCAGCGCCAACACCTACTAACTCGGGCACTCGGGCAACTTAGTTAACATCTTCGACCCTCATCGTCTTGTCTATAAACAAGAAAGTGATTTTAATTGTATCTACTCTAAACCAGGCATTTCTTCTTTTTTTTTTTAAAGATTTTATTTTTTTATTTATTTATGAGAGATGCAGAGAGAGAGGCAGAGACACAGGAAGAGGGAGAAGCAGGCTCCGTGCAGGGAGCCCGACGTGAGACTCGATCCCCGGACCCCGGGGTCACACCCTGAGCCAGAGGCAGATGCTCCACCACTGAGCCCCCCCCCGGCGTCCCTAGAGCAAGCATTTCCCAGGACAACTCAATGGGAGCCACTGCCCACCCCAGTGACAAGCTTACTGTGATCATCAGCGAAAACCTTGGGTGTGAAAGCACGAGGCCACCTTTGTGCACACAGATCCCACATCTTTGTTTCTCTGCAGCCTGTGTCCCGAGTTCCAGGCTGGAGGCCTCCCTGTGATCACAGCAAACCTGGAAGCAACCACCCAAGCCCTCCAGTTTTACAACCGAGGAAAATAAGACCCTTAGAAAGTCAAGCATTTTGCCCGAAGGTCACAGATGCAGTTAGCCTCCAAGGTTTCAAATGCAAATCCAAATTCTGCAGGCTGGATTTTACCACACTGCATCCTTGACACGCGTGTGCTACCAACCAGACTGTAGGTGACCGGCGGGGGCGACCGTCCACACTCCCCACTAGAGCCGTCCCCGGCCCGGCACAAGTTTACGCATCAGCACATTTTGGTGGATTGACGGGTTCACCGCACGTTGGGTGGAGACCGACAAGCTCAGACAGACAGACCGACAGGCAGAGCCCAGAGTGCAGGCAGGAGGGACTCCGCGGGACATCGCAGACTCCGCTGTGGCGCAGCCCGGATGGCGGGAGCCAGGGAGGACCGTCGCGGAGCCGGTCAGCACTCAGCAAGGCCGGGGGCCACGCCTGGAGCAGGGCCGCCCCAGGAAACATGGGTCAGTAGGGGAGCAGGTGGCGGCCTGGAAGCGGCCCCCGCGGTGTTCCCGCTGCAGACCCGGGCGAGGAGGCTGCGGGGCGATGGCTGCATCCCCAGGGACTCCTACCGTTACTCAGCGCAGGTCCCCTCGGCCACAACCCCGGCAGTAAATGACCCGCAGCCAGAGGAGGCTCCCGTGCAGCTGGGGTGTGGACGGGAGGTAGAGGACGGTGCCGGGAACCGGGCACTGGGCATGCACTCCCGGGGGCCTCACCTCGGCCCCGGTGGCCCTGGCAGCCGTGCCCTCCAGCCTCCTGCTCCCCACTTCCCCGTGGCCCTAGCCCGTGCCCCACTGAGAGAATTGGGACTTTGAGGAGGAAACTGCTTCATCTTCCCAACACCAAGTTCCTAAATCTAACTGAACTGGTCCCCATCCTCTCCTTATTTGCTCTTTCCCATAGAGGAAAGGAGCCTCCTCTAGGCTCCAGAAGCCTTCCCCTCCTGCCCCGAGGCCTGCACTCCTGTTCTCTTCTTCTTCTGTCGCTCTCCTCTCCTCCCTTGGTGACTCATTCTCATAACAATACGCTCCAGGTCTCCCACATTTACAGACAGAAGCCTTGGCACCACATTCTTCTGTAGCTGCTTCCTTAATTCCCTAAGGTCATTTGCATGTGTCCACGACTCTTGTCCCCTCTTCATTCAAATCTGTCCACCCTCCATTATTTTTTTATTTTAATTTAGTATACAGAAAAATTATTAAAAAAGATCACCAGTATTCAAGGTTCTCATGTACACCTCACAGGCAGTCCTTGCATCTCCTCCAAAGTTAACCCTATCTGAATTTTGTTTTTATTATTCCCTTGATTTTTCTTAACCGGATGGTCTGCTAAATACTTTATATACAATAAAATGCACATAATTGAAGCGTACAATTGGATGGCTTTTGCTAAATATATGCCATCGTGTCACCACGACCATAACTATAATCTAGCATATGTCTTTCACCTCCCAAATTCTCTTGCCCCTTTGTAGTCAGTCTCCACCCCCACCCTCCGCCCCTGACAACCACTGATTTCTGGGACTGTAGTCGTACTTTTTCTAGAATTTTATATAAATGGAACCACAAAATACAGTCTTTCACGTTTGATTTCAAGCAGTTAGCATAATATTTTTGAGATTTATCCATGTCATCGTATATATCAATTGCTCATTCCTTCTGTTGAATAGTAATCCATTCTATGGATATGCCACAGTGTGCTTATCCATTCTCCAGTTGAGGGACATTTGTTTTTTGTTTTTTGTTTTTTTAGGTTTTGATTCTTATGACTAAGGCTGCTTTGAACATTCAGTTACAGGTCTTTCTGTAAGTTTTTATTTCTGTTGGGTAAACACTCAAGAATCAGTTCTATGGAAAGTAGATATTTAACTTTATAAGAAACTGCCAAGCTTTTTCCAAACTGGTTGCACCTTTCATCCCCACCTGTAATGTCTGAGAGTTCCACTTCTTTCGTATTCTCATTAACATGTGGTTAATGGTTGATCTTTTTAACTTTAGTCACTCCAGCATGTTCTGGTATCTCATTGTGGTTTTAATTAGCATTTCTCTATTGACTAATGATGTTGAGCATCTTTTTTATGTGTTTGTCATCCATATATTTTTTCCTTGGTGAAATATCTTTTCATATTCCTTGCTTATTTTTTTAAATTAGATGTTTGTCCTCTTATCAAGTTGTAAGAGTTCTTTGTATATTCTGGATACAAGTCATACTAGATACATGATTTGTAAAATTTTCTCCCGATTGGTGGCTTGCATCTCCATTTTCTTAACAACGTCTTTCAAAGAACAAATGATTTTAATTTTGATGAAATCTGGTTTATACATTTTTTTCTTTTATCATTTACAATTTTTGTGGTCCATAAAAAAAAAATCTTAAAAAAAAAAAAACCACAAAACTTTGCTACTACAAAGTCATAACAATCTTCTCCTAAGACTTTTTCCACTATAATTTTAGTGGAAATTTTATCTCTTATGTTTAGGTTTATGATGCATTTCAAGTTAATTGTGTGTGATATAGTGTATGAACCAATTGTTGTGGAGCCACTTATTAAAAAGACTGACCTTTCCCCATTGAAATACCTTGGCACCTTTGTCAAAAAAAAAAAAAAATTGACCAGGGGCACCAGGTGGCTCAGTGGTTGAGCATCTGCCTTTGGCTCAGGTCATGATCCCAGGGTCCTGGGATGGAGTCCTGCATCAGGCCCGTCGCATGGAGCCTGCTTCTCTCTCTGTCTGTGTCTCTGCCTCTCTCTGTGTGTCTCTCATGAATAAATAAAGAAAATCTTAAAAAAAAAACCACACACACAAATAATTGACTATATATGAGTAGGTCTATTTCTGGAGTGGGTCTACTCTTTTTTGTTGACCTAGGTATTTCTCCTGTGCCAAAATCACACTAGCTGTATAATATGTCTTGGGAGTCATGTAAGTTTCTTTTGCTTTTTGAAAATTATTTGACTATTTTAGGTCCATTGCATTTCTGTATGGGTCTTAGAATCAACTTGTCAATTTCTATTAAAAGAAAGCCTACTTGGAAGCTCTACTTTCTGTAATGCCATCATGAAGAAGAGAAGAAGAGGTAGAGGAATTCCCCTCTATAGCAAAATAGTAAAACTGAACAAAATTATTAACAACAAGCATTTCATACATCTGGAAAGTGGCCAAAGCTGGACGACAATATAAGATGCTTTATTCATGAGAATTTTACCATTCCAAATAAAAAGAATGAGTTTGTGGCCTTCATGCTGGTCAGGGCACAGGGGGCATTCCCATGAACAACAACATAGTTTTATCAGCTGGATAAAGTGGTTGTCTTGTTTGGGGGGTTTGGTAGAACAGCTAGTATGGGAAGACTTTAGAAGGATGAGAGTCCTACAAGGCTGACATGATAAAATCTCCACAGAGCTCTAGTGTGCTATACTACGTCACCCAAAGAATCCAGTGAAAATGGAAAGTCTAGGGAGACTTGTAACTTTGCTACACCTTTAAATGTGTTCCTCAGTCTACACACAACTCAGCAGAGAGTGACGGCCTCGCTGGCTTGAGATATCTGAGCATAAACCTATGCCCAAATCATTGATTTACCAATAAAATACATTCGTATAGGGTAGACCTTAAGGAACCAAGCACTCCGCCTCTAGGAGAAAACAAAACAAAACTGAGCAGACATGCCAATGGCTGCACACTCTAGAAGAGGCAGTGTTTACAATTGTGAGTGCAGATGAATTAGTTACCTATTGACACAAAAACCAATAATATAAGAAGAATAAAACAGACCCCAAAATCACTAAGCAGATGATTTAACATTTGCTTTTTAACCAAAAATACTGTTAGATATACAAACAGAAAAGTGTGACCCATACACAGAAATAAAAATCAGTCCATGAAAACTGATTCCAAATGGTCCCAGGTGTTAGATTTAGTACAAGAAGTTTTCAAGGCAGCTGTTATAAATGCCTAAGGAATTTTTTTAATGTATATATTTAAATAATTGATGGAAAATATGCTAATAATCAGTGAACAAATAAGGAACCTCACCAGAGAAACAGATCCTATAAAAAAGATCGGAATGGAAGTTCTAAAGCTGAGAAGTACCAAACTGAAATGAAAAATGTTTTAGCTGAGCTCAGCGGAGGATTTGACTTGTCGGAGGAAGGTCTGTGAGCTTAAAGATAGATCAGTAGAAATTATGAATCTGAAAAACAGAGAAAAAAGACTAAAGAAAAGTGAACAGAATCTCATGAAACAGTTCATCCTACGTGTAGTTGAAATCCTACAAGGGGAGGACACAGAAAATGGCAGGAAGTATATCAAAATGAACAAAGAATGAAAACATACAATTAATGGTTGAGTCCTTGTCAGCAACAATAGAAGCCAGAAAACATTGGAATGATGATTCAGATGTTAAAAGAAAAATCTGTCAACCAAGAATTCTGTATCCAGACTATTTTTTCAGAAATGAGGACAAAATAAAGACAATTCCAAATAAACAAACTGATGAAATTCGTTGCTTGTATGTCTGTGCCATCAAAAGTGCTAGAGGAAGTCTACCAGGCTAAAGGAAAATAACCCCAGATGGTAACTCAGATCCACAGGAAGAAATGGAAAACACTGGAATTGGTAAATATGAGCATAAATAAATATTATGCTTACTTATATATTTTCCTTTATTTTGTTTAATGTCTTTAAAAGATATATGAATCTTTAAAGCAAACATTATATACTTTATTATGAAGTTTACAACATATGGGGTAGTAAGAAATACTACAATAGGACAAAAGGAAGGGAAATGCCACTAGGCTGGTGATAAATTCCTATATTTTAGCAGAAGTTTATCAGTACGTACTTGATGTAGATCGGTAAAGATACATGTTGTATCTGTAGAGGAATGACTAAGAAATTAGGCAAAGAAATAAAGCAATCAAAGTTAACAGACAAATTTAAATGGAATACAAAAAAAGTAAGTATTTAAAGACAAAGCACAAAAAAGCAGTAAAGGAAGAACAGGAGAGTGGCAATGATAAAGAAAAAAAAAAAAGAAGATGAAGTGAATAGAAAAGAAAAAGAAAGAGCAAAATGAAAAAAAAAAAAAAGAAACAGCAAAATGGCCTACCTCCTCCAACCCTACGATGATCACATTAACGCAGGGGTCTAAACACTCCAAAATCCTGAGGTTGTCAGACTGGATTCTAAAGAGCAAGATTCAACATGTTTTCTGCCCGAGATGCCCTTTAAACGCAGCGACACGAATCTATCCAGTGTATCCTTCACTCTGGCTGCTACAGTTTTCATCCCCACAAGTTCCATTTGGGAACATTTTCACATCTTCCATTTCTCTCTTCACTACCGCTCTGTTTTCTTCCACCTTTTGAACACAGCACACGTGTAAGAGCTGTTTTCGTGTCCTTATCTACTAGTTCAATTGCTGGCATCTCCATACCTGTCTAGGTTCTGGGTCATTGTTTCCCTGCATCTTCCGCACACCTTGTCATTATTTATTTTTCTTAGATACGGGACCATTATGAATTTAAGTTACCGGCTGCCAGATTTTCTTGTATTCCTTTAAGTTGTGTATTTTTTGGTTTTGTTTTGCTTTTTGTTTTTTCCCCTGGCACTTATTTAGGTCGCACTTGGATTCTTTCAAGCTTTGCTTTAAGCTCACTCTTTTGGGTCCACGGCAGCCTCTAGTCAGATTTTAAGCCCACTGCTACGGTGTTTGATTTCTAAGGCTCCTCCCTGGTGCCCCAGATATTATGAGATCTTTTCACTCTGACTTGTGGAAACAAGAACTTTTACCATGCCTTTCTAATAGGCCTTTCCCTGACCTTGGGTAAGCCCGTCTCACTCAAGCGTTGATAGGTACTGGGCCAAAGACATCAAGGTGACCCCCCTGCAGATCTCTGGAGCTCTCTCCCTGCACACGTCCCTCTTCTGCCATGGCTGCCTTGCGCTTCCTTAACTCCCGTCGTTCTTTCCTCCACTCAGCAGGATCACTGGACTCCACCTGGGCTCCCCCTTCCTATTCCGCCACCTGGAAACTCCTGCCAGGGGGTAAGCGGGTACAGTTACAGACCTCACCGTGTTTGTTCTCCTTCACAGTCCTGCTCTGCTTTTGTTCAGTTTCAAATCTAGTTTCCGAGTTAAGGCAGACGGGTAACTTTACTCTCTGACCCAATATCGTGGCCAGAAGCAAAAGGTTCAATTTCTTTGCCTTTTAAAAATACTTTTACAACATAATATGCACCCACAAAAATATTTTTAAATTTTGGGTATTCTAAGATGATTTTAAATGTGTAGTAAATAACACCGCAAGTCGTTTTTTTAATGATTCGTTTTCTCCAAAGTAATGTTTGTAAGATTCGTCTTTGTTGGTCCCTGTCGCTACAGCTCTTTCATTTTGGAGGCTGTACAACGTTGCACTATGTGACTGTATCAAGACTTACTTGTCTTTTCTTCTGTCAGTGTTTGGGTTGTTTTCACTGTGTGCCATCACAAACAAAGGCAGTGCCACTAGGAGTATTCTTAGACGTGCCTGCTAGTAGACCCATGCAAGAATTTCTCTAGGATAAATACCCCTAAGTGGAATTACTGGACCTGGGGCTAGTTAATATCCACTTTTTAGGATAATTCTGTCCTTTTCATTGTCCAATCTAGTAGGCTGCATTTAGTTTCTCAACCCCTCTTTACCAGATCAGGGTCTTAGCACAAATCATCTCCCTTACCTGAAGCACTTTTCCCACTTGCCACTTACAAAGTTCGCCTTTTGCAATCTACAGATGTCAGCCTAAGTGTCAGCCCTGCAGAGAGGCCTTTGCTGACCACCCACTCAAAAGCAGGTTTCTCTCCTTTATTCCCTGTCATAGCATCTGGTTCATGTATTGCCTCTCTCCATCCCTGGGCTGCAAGGTTCATGAGAGCACAAACAGGGTCTATCTTATTGAACATTCTTTGTATATAGTGCCTAGCTTAAGAGCTGGGATGGAGTAGGTATTTTTTAAAAATGTTTTCTGGATGAATAAATACATAAGCAAACCAATATAAGGCATTATCGCCTTTTTATTACCTTATTTTTATTTTTTTTATTATTTTGTTATCTTACTGTTTTACAAATAAGGATATTGATGCTCAGAAAGGGGTTACGTAACATAGTAACATGATACAGATAGTGGCTGAAGAAGCCAAGATTTGACTGTTGGACATGTTTTTCAAAGCTTTGGATACTACATTTAAAATAACAGAATCTTCCAAGAGTTGTGAAGGTAATCCTTTGTTTCTGGGACTCCTCCAATACCTAGTGTTCCAGGACTTTGGGGAACTTCTTGAGCAGGAACTAACCAGATTTAGCCACAGGCTATTGGGCATCTTTTATTCTGCATGCTGAACGTAGGTATTCTATAAATTATTACCAATCATAGAGGAGTTTCCATGGAGGGTGGGGAACAGGATTACAAGGATATTTTTCACTTAATTAAGCCCACTGAATGGGTGGACTATTCCACCGATTTAAGATTAACTTTATCTGTGTTTTAAATGCAAACTAGAATAAGTTATTGTAGGTTCCTTGAGCACAGGAACCACATCCTTGTATCAGCATCATCCGTGTCCGGGAGGTCTAGCAGAGTATCCAGCTAAGAGTGGGTACTCAAATACATATTAAATAAGTAAAAAGTGGCAGAGACTGGGTCATGAGAGGAAACACCATTTCACCGTGAAGGTAAATGATGCCACTGAGATTATATACACAAGTTTTTCATATTACATATGTGAACATATCTACATATATATACATACATATGAATGAAGTAAAACAATAGTATTTCCTGAAGACTATTACAAAAAACAGGCACTATAAGTTATAATAAAATTAAGTTACATGACAAACCAGCATATCCTGGCAAGAAGACTCTTGGAGCTGTGGAATTGTTGGTAGAACTCTCCCTAATGGTAGGCTTAGCTCTAACCACATACTACACGCACACACACGTGCACGCACACACACAAGTATACCAGAAAAAATAACTAATAAATGCAATTTGGGTAGAGGCATGAGAGCAAAACTAAAATCTAAGGGATAGCAACATGATGCCAGTTGTTTTTGTAGAAGGCTATATGGCATCATGTCTAAAAATAGGGGCATGAGCATCAATGCAGATTCAAATCCAGTTCTGCCATTTAGTACTGTAAAAACTCAGCAAGGCCCAACTCTGAGCTTTACTGTTCTCATCTGAGAAATGAGGACAATAACAACTACTTCAGGGGGTTATTGTTAAGGTTAAATGATGTAATAGGAATCCTGAAAACAAACTCTGACACATGCTAAATGCTTAATAAATGAGAGTAATACATTTGTCATTATCTTTATATTGGTAATTTGAGTAACACATTTTAATGGTCAACTCATGGAACTGGAGTCTACTGCGTTCATGACAGTACAGAAGTGTCCTTTCTATACAGTTGCCGTGGCCTCCTTTTCTACTCAAACAGTAGATTGTTAGGAAGTACCTCGGTAACTGAATTGATCTGTTATAACAGTTTGTGCCAAACGTATTAGACGTATAAACAACAATATTAATGCCCGTGCTAAGGTAAGAATACTGCATCCTCATGATGATGGAGCATAAAGGTTCTTGAACGACAATTAAGACCAGAAAGACCTTGAATAGGGTTTGGGAGGGGGAGCACTGTCACGCTTGCAGAGCCGGGGAGGAGCAGAGTGCACATGTGCTTGATTTTAGCTCCATCCCACTACTTAGGATTTTTGAAGCTAGATATCCTCATGAGCAGTAGTTTCTTTATGTATAAAGAGAGAATATACCTGCTTCTCACATTTTTTTGGTGAGAATTGAGTAGTAGAATCTCTGTTAATTTGCCTCCTAGACTACCTGGCACAACCTAAATTAGGGGAGAAAAAGTGATCTTCTCAAATCTCTTGAGTGTTCTAGAGTCTCAGTGGAAGGAAGCTCAGGAAAAAAGTCCTTCCTGAGAGTAAGGGGAGCTGGGTGGGAGTGGGAGAGTCTATAGCAAACCAAGAGAAATTGCTCCTTGATCTTTCTCTGACTTAACATTTCTCATCTTCCTAATATACCTTCAATGTAGCTTAGATGCTTTTATAAGAAAATGTCTAGGTAACATGACCATGCAAATCGAGAATTGAGGGCAGCCCGGGTGGCTCAGTGGTTTAGCGCTGCCTTCGGTCCAGGGCCTGGTCCTGGAGACCCGGGGTCGAGTCCCACGTCAGGCTCCCGGTGCATGGAGCCTGCTTCTCCCTCTGCCTGTGTCTCTGCCTCTCTCTCTCTCTCTCTCTCTGTCTCTCAGGAATAAATAAATAAAATTTAAAAAAAAAATTGAGCTTTGAAGTTATGATAAGGGTACCAAATAGGCATAAATCTTCGGTGGTTATTATGCATTTTTGTAAGGATCAATAAACTCTGTGAAGCTTCATGTCTCCTTTCAACTCACCATTATTGAGTATTGATTATATATTAGGAGCTATGCTAGGTACTAGTGATACGGACATAACACCGTTCAAGTTGTTTGCAGTTCAAATCCTTTCCTTATGCCTTCAACCCCTGAAATGTAACTGCAAACAAGGTTTTCTACACAAAGACAAAACTCTTCCATACTGATCTGTGACCATTGTCAGCCTTTATAATGATGGGAAGTCAAGGAGGGAACGGCCAGAAAGCTACAGACAAAACAAGCAGACAAATAACGAAGCGTAAGGGGCGCCTGGGTGGCTCAGCCGGTGAAGCCTCTGCCTGGCTCCTCTGGTGATCCCGGGGACCTGGGATGGAGCCCTGCATCCGGCTCCCTGTGCATCAGGGGGTCTGCTCCCGCTCCCTCTGCCCCTCCTCCAGGCCCTGCTCATGCTCTCCCACCTGCTCTCTCAGATGAAAAAATAAAATCTTTGGAGAGAGAAAGAGAGAAAAAAAAAAGAGAGAGAGAAATCACAGGAATAAATGGCCCAGCATAGGGAATAAGTCAATGGTATTGTGATGGTGCTCTACGGTGACAGACGGTGGCCACACTTGCGAGCACAGCATAGGGAATAATCTTCTCACATACTTGAAACTAATATAACTAATATAATATACCTGAAACTAATATAAACTAATGTCAAATACATTTCAATAAAAAAAAGAATTTAAAATTTTTTTCCGAAAAAGTGAAATTTTACTCTTGATATCTTCATTGTTTCTTTTAATCATTTCTAGGCAGTGTCTGAAACATCTCCTTTTAGTGTTTTTACTTATAATAAATCAGATAAGTCAATTATTGCAGTTTTCTTTTTGGTACATAATATGAACTCAACTGTTGTTTGAGTGTCTTGAGATGCATACAAGTTCTCATATGTTGTGCATTAATCCCACTCATGAACTCTACTGGATTTTCTCATATTCAAATTTCTTTTGTTCCATCTTTTGTAGTTATTTTAAATCAATGTTTCCTTCTTATACTATTTGCACTGTTCTTAAATCCCCTGGGAATCAAGGAAAATAAGTAGAAATCTATACCTTCGGCTACTGTACTGGATTCGTTAAGGGCATCTTCCCTTCGTGTATTCCTTCAGAAGCACAGCTCCTCACAGTTGAAAGATAATGATTGTGGTTTTATAGAGTTTTAACCTATTCTTAAGAATAATAAGTTATTTATTTTAATAACCCCAAATTCAGAGCCCTTTCCATCTAGTTACAAATGGAATACCTATTAGAAATAGTTATAAAAACGTGTATCAGCATATTCATGTTAAAGGACATTATAGTGTTTCTTCCAATCATTTCCTTACCGCTTGATTTGTAACTAGCAGAATGGTTAGAGATTCAAAAAGCCCCTGGAAGTCTTTCTTTTGGGATCTGTCCAGCTCATAGCATGAAATATTATAGCTGCATAAATTATTAATACCACTTTAATCCCCTGTTTGAAACTGCAGCGTGAACCAGACTGTTTTACTGTGTAAACCACACCATGGGAGCATGTTAAGCACCTTTTAGATGCTGCTCTAATTCTTTCAGCACTTAGCACAGTGCCTCTGAGCATGATAGGCTCAGTTATGCATGTGTTATTTGCTGGGTTCAGATCATTTGGGTGCATTTGATACACTGAATCATTAATAGGTGAAGAGAGGCTCAGGGTCCGCTCCATTCAGCGAGCATTTATGGAACACCTATTATGTAATCTGATCGTGTCACTGCCGTACTTAAAATCTTTCGATTATTCCCTATAGTTTTCAGGATAAAGTCCAACCTCCATATAGCATATGAGGCCCTGCATAATCTATCAGTAATGGCAGACATGTGACATGCGGGCTCCGCTCCCCTCTTCTACTTCTCTGACAAATGGAACTAAGGTAGCTAATCACATTTCCCACAGACTAGACATGGCTTTGGAATTCTTCTCCACACAATATTCCAGGCAGCTACCAATAGACGAGAGCTAAAATCGATTTGCTTGTCCTGCCAGACTCTCTCTAGCCTTCCAAACGTCACCCAACACCGTTTGCTTCAGTGACATAAAATGACATTTAGTTCCCTAAACATGCAAGATTGTCACTCTTAGGTGTTCCTTCTCCTTAAAATAATCTTCTCCATGTTTGGCTAATTCCTACTCATTCTGCACAATTCAGATCAAGCTTCACCTCCCCAGTCGGGTTCGGATGCCTTTCTTCCGTGCTCTCAAAGTAATCTGCCCTCGGTAGTTTATCATGCTGGGCCATACCTGTTAGTTGCTCGCCTCTCTCCCTGTCTAAAATGAACTTTTTGAGAGGAGAGCTCATGTTTTATTTCACTCTGCATCTCAGGCAGCCGGCACAGAACCCAGTGCACAGTAGATATTCAATAAATGTTCAAGAATAAATGTTCTAGCCGTTGCACTACATCCCAGGAAGTCAAAAAAAGAATAACGTATAAGAACAGGAAGCATTTATCTAGCACTTACAATGTGCCAGGCCCTGACCCGAGCACTTTGGGTAGATCACCTTGTTCAAACCTCGCAGGAACGACCCTTCAGGACAGATTCTATGGTTATCTTCCTTCTGTTAAGTGAGAAAACTAAGACAGAGGCCAGGTGACTTGTCCAGGGTGACACCCAGACACACAGTCTGGTTCCAGGGCTCCTAATCATTATGTTCCAGGGCCTAGGCCTGCCTGGACTCCTTCCTCGAGTTCAAAGGTTGGTAGAGGGTGACAGGCGGGTAGGTGATTAATCACTGCATACAGCATGAAAGGACTTTAATAGCTGTATTTGCAGCATAAAGAGTGGCCTAGGGAGGGGAGGGATTAACGTGTAGAGCATAAGAAGACAAAGGTGCAGGGAAGGCTTCACTAAAGCAGCAGTGTTCAAATGAGATTTGAACGACAATGAACACCAATAAAAAATAAATTTATTTTAAAAAAAAGATTTGAACGACAACAAAGAGCACAGGAGATGGAGACACAGGAGAAGGTTCGCTGGGCAGAAAAAAAAAAAGAGTACACGCCATGCACAGAGGCGGGAAGCAGGATGATGTTTGGGCACCAGGACCAACCTCAGAGTTTGCAGAGCCTAGAACAAAATGGAAACGTGGGGCCCTTGTTCATAAATTATTAAGAATTTCAAACCATCAGATCAAATAGCCGTTGTAGGCACAGGGTCTTATACGACAGCGTAGGTCGCACCTCCCTGAAGCCTGACCTATCGGGCACCATAAATGCTCCAGCAAAGCTGGAACATGGAGTACCTGGGGCACAAGCACTTTATGAGACAGGAAATGACACTGGTGAGGCCCGCAGAGGGCAGACCTTTGCCCTGCGGTGCAGCCTGGACTTTGCCCCATAGTTTAAGGAAGCCCTATGAAGGTTCTCAGCAGTGATGCAACGTGATTGGATTAGTTTGCAAAAAGAAACTTCCGGCCCTCCCACTCCCATTGAGAGAATATGGAGGAAGGGGTAGGGTGGGCACCGCGGCGGTGGCGGTCACACGGGGCCAGGGAGGCTCAAGCCTTGAACGGGCGGGTTGCAGTGGGGATGCCTGGGGAACGAGTAGGGGCACCGCTTGGAGGGGTCACACTCAAGGTGCTCAGGAGCCTGTGAGGAAGGAGGAATGGACCCAAGGCTCAACCCAGGGTGTGGGGAACTCCCAGACCAATTTCGAGTGGTGCTTAGCATCATGCATATCAGGGACACCCCCAGTTTTGGAGAAGGCCAACGCACAGACTGCAAGAAATGAAGTTTTTGTGCAGATTTCCATTTCTCCAACTCCCACAAGCAAAGAGGCACATGAAGAGTCTGTTTATTTGTTTCTTGATCTCCTTCCAAAGAACCATGGTTTTTTGGGTCACTTGGGTTTTCCCATGAAATAGAGAAAGAAATAACCCTTAAAGCCTTCCGATGCGATTTCTCAATTGCCAAACTGTTCCCAAGAAGCTTCCTGCGTTCTCTTTGGCTCTCTGGCACTGTTTGAATGTGATCTCCAGTACAACAAGGATAACGTTAAATAACTCATTAGCGCTTTGGGAATGGAAGTTCAACGTAAATACGGCGATATTAGTTTCGTTCACACAAAGACAGCAAACATCCAGACCCTGGGAAGCTGACAATGGTTCACCCACTAAATTACTTCTCCTTAACCCTCTGATGCTGTGTTCTATTTTCTTCAAGGTTCCGCCCAATTTGCAGAAATGCTAATCATGTTAACCTCCCTTGTCACCTCTTTGCCGAAAAAATTTTCAAGGAAACAGAATATCAACATAGACAAGCTTAATAGTCAAAGCATGGACCTGCTCGCAAGCCATCATTCACTTTTTCAAAAAACAATTAAAAAAAAATTACGGGTTGTACTTGGGCTCATTCCCTGGTTCCAGGGCTCTCCGTCATTTTAAGCTGTTTCTTGAATGTTCTAAGTGCCCCTCAAGAGGACCGCAGTAACCACATGCTAAGAACGGGGCGGCCTGGTGTAGCCAGAAGGTCCTGGGCTTTCACGGGATGAGGGTTGGTACGGGTGTGATTTGGGGCAGCTTATTTCATCTCCTGCACCCTCAGCTCCCCGGGGCGTGAAGTGGGTTTGTGTCTGCGCTGCAAGCTCAGTGTAGGGCCGAGGGAGCTCTCAGACGTGTATATTGGTGTCCCAAGGCCCTTCCGTAGGGTGACGGTTCCTCAGCAGGACGTATGTACCTTTGATAAGGGAAATTACATGGTTGATACCTTTAAACACTCTACCCAATTCTTCTTGCTCGGTTCTGAGAGTACCTGGTGCGTCTCCTCCCTCTGGGTGAAACCAAGTGGTAAGATTCCAGCTTCAAAACATCAAGTCACTGAGGCTGAAACCTGCTCTGTTCGGGTCAGATCCTGAGCTAGCATGACCAGCACTGGGAAACTCAGAAACTGCACTTCTCCAACAACTGGGGAATAAATAAATAAATAAATCTTTTTGTGTCAGGAACTGCTTTTTAGCCTTTATATATAGTATTACTAGTAATTTCCTTGGAAGCCTTCCCCCTCGCCCCGCCCCCGACCTGCATGTGATCAGATCCTGTGCTATAAACTCTCACAGTAACCTGCGATTGTTTCTTTGTAGAACTTACTACGATTATAATTGATCAATTCATTCTGCAATTAGTTGTTGCGAGTGCATCTTCTTCAGTGGAGTGGGAACTGCATCCACGGGAGCTCTGTCTCGTTCCTCACGGTGGGCTCAGCTCCTGGGCACGCTGTTGCCTGTGCTCAACCGCCACGTATGACCGAATACGTGAGTGGGGTTGGGCCCGTGTTAGCTGATTTCGATAAACACGCATATTAGTCACAGACATAAATGATAGGAGTTAGTTTATTTGACTCGTGTGTGTACTCTTCGAACAAAGGACTCGTCTTTATGCACAAGGACACTTGTGATTGATAATCGGTATAGTCCACTTACTAAATCGCTTTTCCCATCACGGGGATGACTTGTGCAGATCTAGCCACGCTCTTCCTCAATCATTATTGTGCCCAAGGAGATATACCAGTGAAAAATGATCATGTAGGAGGCACTGAACCCACGGATATTAACATTACCCCCCAACTATAGTCGAAGAAACTGAGCTTCAGAGGGTTTTTTTAAAAAGATATTTATTTATTTATTTATTTATTTATTTATTTATTTATTTATTTATGACACTCAAATATTGAGACACTTGAGAGGCAGAGAGAGAGAGAGAGAGAGAGGCAGAGACACAGGCAGAGGGAGAAGCAGGCTCCATGCAGGGAGCCCGATGTGGGACTTGAACCTGGGATCCCAGGACCACACTCCGGGCCAAAGGCGGTGCTAAACCACTGAACCACCGGGCCACCCCATTCCATTACTTTTAAAAGGCAAAGACTCCAGATACATGGAGTGTAGGGGGCCGGGAAGCCCCACTTAGAGCCACAGTGATCAGTAATTACCTTAGTGGAGATGAGTTATCAGACACCTGAGAAGGTTATGAGCAAGGAAGAAAGGAAAGACTAAGAACACAGGCGAGATCAAGGAAAAGCACCCAAGGGCAACGGTGGTGGGCGCACACCCCCCCACCGTCACCATGTCGCCCTACAGCAGCCATTCTAAGTCACCACCTTTGTGCGTCAGGTGCACAGCAGGTGCGGCTTGGGTATGCAGGGTCACCAGGCGGGCCTATGAGCGTGGCCCCTTTGGCATAGTGACCTGAGAGAAACCAGGTCAGTGGTTCTTACCATCAGCAGCTGCTCCCTCCAAGACCTGGAGCCCTCCGGACGCCTCTGCTCAGCCGTCCATCATCCGTCACGGCCAGTCCCACGCCAAGGCTCCGTTCTACCTCCAATAGGCCTTAAGTCCGCCTCCCTCCCTCCCCCGCCCTGCTCTCAGGCCCGCCAGCCCCTTTCCCCGGTACCACCACCCTTTAACTGGTCCTCCTAGGTCGGCCCGCACCCCCATCCCAACCATCCTTGCTGTAACCAAGCAATGGGAATGGGGGGTTTCTCCAGTTTGGGAAGCACCTTGTTCTGTGCTGAGCAGGGGAGCTCCCGAGCACACGTGCACACGCGCACAGAGGAGGTGTCCGAGCACCCCCCCCCACCATCTTCTATTAAGAGTCAGACTGTTACTGTGAATACAGGAGGTCGGCGGTGCCCTTCGGTGGTTCCCTGTTCTTCTTGGGATAAAATATGAGCCCCACCCGACACCAGCAAGGTCCTGCCTGCATCACCTCCTGCCTGCCCGACTCCGCAGCTCTGTCTGCTTCCTCACCCGCGCTGCCCTCGTGTCCTCAGGCCCCCCCAAGAGCCAAGCTCTGGACTCCCCCCACCCCGTGCCATTCTGTCTGCTCCTAAAACACTAATACCAGTCTTCCCGACAACACGCACTGTAAGGTCCATGAGGTTAGACACCATGTCTATCATTTTTAGGGACCCTTGTCTCTCATTCTGTCTCCGGGGCTTTAGAACGAGCCGCGGCAATAGTGAGCGGGCAGCGAACACTGGCGGGAAGAGGACTTGCTGGCTCGTACCCGGACAATGGTATCCACTCATTCCACCCGCAGATGCTCCTTGAGTCAGCGCCAGCCAGGGAGCGTGCAGGTTGCTGAGCGTATAGTGGACCAAGTGAACACAGCCCCTGACCTCGTAGAGCTTACAGTCTAGTAGATTCCCCCCTTTTTCTATTAAAATAAAATAATGGATCTAAGATCTTATAAAATTCTATGAGAGAAATCGTAACAGGAGCACCTGTGTGGCTCGGTTGTTTTAGCATCCGACTGGTCCTTTTGGCTCAGGTCATGACCTCGGGGTTGTGAGATCGAGCCCCACATCAGGCTCAGTCCTGAGTGTGAAGCCTGCTTAAGATTCTCTCTCTCCCTTTTTGACCCCTTCCCTTAAAAAAAAAAAAAAACAAAACTAGAAATCAAAACAGTCGTTGCTTATGGGATGTGGGGATTGACTAGAAGGGGGCGAAAGGCAGCTTTCTAGGAAGATGGAAAAGTCATGTATCTTGATGGGGGTCACATCATTTTGGGGTATATCTTGATTGGACTTTATATTTGGTTGGGTTAAATGAGCGTGTATATTCATCAAAAACTCATCAAATTGTGTACCTGCAGTCTGCGTCTTTCACTGAAAGTTTTGCCTCCATTAAAAATACTTTTTACAAAAGTAACACATGCTTATTTTATGAAACATTATCAAATAAAAGTAAGCAAAAACAAGAAAATCGACATGACCTGTAATCCCACCCCTCAAAAAGGAACGTGTTTACATTGTGACGTATGTCCCTCCACATTGTTCCGTTTTTTACATGAAACACACACTATGGATTCGTGCAGGGCGCCCCGTGGCTCTGGATTTTCTTAGAAACAGCATACTGAGAGCGTACGTAAAAGGTTCTTTACAGTTACTTCTTAAAGGATTCATTTGCTAAAACTACGTAAAAATCAGGATCCTCCATTTGTTTCCAGAACTTTCGGAGCCCATTTTCCATCCATGACCATCAACAGTGCTTAGGGAGTGCAACAGGCCGTTTGTCAAGAGGTCTCTTGACCCAGCGTGACCCTCAGGCTGTGGGGCCGAGATCGCCAAGCCCTGACCCCTGGACCAGCCGGGGACACCGCATCCCTAACCGGTGCCGGATTGGGGGGAGTTTGACTAAGGACGTGCCGGTGACAAAGTACCCTGAACAGCACCTCCGAGTTCTTCCGTCCCTCTCAGGTGAGACGCTGCCCGAAGTCCAAGGTGTGCATGTCACCCTCCTAGTCACTGTGCAGACGCTCATTCTGCTGGGACCGTGCACCTGTGCGCACCTGTGCACCCAGCGCCTGCGTTCTCCTGCCCCTCACAAGCCCCGCAGCCTGAGGTTGTGCACACTTGCACATCTGGCTCCCGGCCTCAAACCGCATCAGCCGCGGCCCACCACCAACACTTCGGAAAATCTGCTAAATCCAGTTCACCGAGGAGACGTGGGGAACCGGCAGGTGGGCCCCGCGGCCTCCTGAGGGTGCGGCACAGACTCCGACAGAGGAGGAGCCTTTGGAGCGACCCAGAAGGTGAGCCGAGCAAGGGCCCGAAACCAGACTGCGGGAGGGAGGCCCTTAGCCCCACACTTCTGCCCAGCGATGAAAGGCGGCCGCGGTGACAGCAGCCAGATGGAGATGGAATGACAACTGAGCTCACCACGGCCTCCCGGTCCTGGGCTCGGCCTGGGACGCAGGGGCGGCCACCTGGGGCTCCCGCCCTCCCCGCGCCCACCGTGCCCCCCGGGGCGCTCCTGGCAACCCTGGTCCCTGCGGCCAGGGAGGGGGGACCCAGGGCCGGGTCCCAGTGCCCACCCGTGTCCCTCCCACCCTCCCTGCGTCCGCCCTGCCCCCTAGGGTGCTCCTGGCGACCCTGGTCCCTGCGGCCCTGATGTCAGGAGGTCACAGATGGAGGACGAAGGGAATGGGGGGTTTCTCCAGTTTGGGAAGCACCTTGTTCTGTGCTGAGCAGGGGAGCTCCCGAGCACACGCGCACACGCGCACGGAGGAGGGGTCCGAGCACCCCCCCCACCATCCACTTGCACCATCCATGCGGCTGTCCACGCGCACCGTCCACGCGCACCACCCACACCAGCCGTCCCGCCGTCACGACGTGCTTTGGAGCCCGAAGGGTTAGACTCGGGAGCCCGACCGGCGGGCGCTGCCCTGCGTTCTGGGTGCGAGGTTCAGCCGCCGGGAGCTCCAGCCCTGGGGAGGACCGAGGCTAGACAGCGCGGCCTGTAGCCCTCGCAGGTGCACCCGCATCCTCCGCAAGAGGGCTGTGACCCGCAGGTGCCCGCGCAGACACGACCTTATCCCAGCACCACACACGTGATGAGCATTTAACAGATTTGCTGTTTTATATTAATAAATCACAAACCATGGGCAGCCCGGGTTCAGCGCTGCCTGCGGTCCAGGGCGTGACCCGGGGACTCGGGATCGAGTCCCACGTCGGGCTCCCTGCATGGGGCCTGCTTTTCAGGCTGCCTGTGTCTCTCTCTCTCTCTGTGTCTCTCATGAACAGATAAATAAAATCTTTGGAAAAAAAAAGATAAATCACATGCTGAGTTAGAAATGTTCTGAAACATCCCTTTGTGACTTGCCCCGTTACACACGGATTTCAGGAGAAAATCTTCTAAAGAGCTACACATGGGTTGAAATTTTGACATCTTAGATTCTGCGCTAATAAGTATTTTAGGTGAAACATTAGGTTATGTTTTAGATATAAAAACGTAGACAAGAGTGAAGGGAACATGTCATGGATGAGAAGATGTAACTTGCAAAAAAGTAAAATGCAGAGAACTGCCAAAGCCTCATGTTTACAGCCAGAACCAAAGAAATCAGGATTTACATTGTGGTTGGACCGAAGGCGGTGTGGCTTCAGGATCACAGATGGGCTTGTTTTCATAGTTTATGTAAAAGATATAAATCCAAACTTATAAAATGGAGTAGAGGGTCCAGTTGCCAGGGATAATGAGAGACACGCCAAATTAACCAAACTTAATTCAAATGGTCATTAAGCAATGACCCCACCTGGTTTTCAGTCGTTTTACCATCTGTTGCGGCTGTTTCTGCTCAGATGGGAGAGTTCCCACTACTCCCAGGTGCGACCTGTTTAAGACCCAGTGCCAAGCCCTGCTCTGCCGCACTCGGTGACCAGGCAATACATTAAGCTTAGTAAGGCAGGTTGCCACATAATCTCAACTAACTTACGGAAATGGATTGAAACTGTTGAAAATTGATGTCAAAGCAGGAGAATATGAATGTGTTTTTGATTCTTGACAAAGAGTATTTGTTGATTAAATTGTTAGGGCCCAGAAAAACAACATTTTTGTGGTAAAGTAAGATAGAAGTTTTCCAGTGGCTGTGAAAATCATAAAATAATTACAGAATGACAAAATTATTAAGCAAAAAAAAAAAAAAATGTTACAGCTGGAAGTGTCTTATAGGGCAGACTTTTTAGTTTCCAACCGTGACCAATGTGTGTCTCAGAGACTGTGGGTTGAGTTGGGGGAGAGGGATGAGAGGAGGCTGAAATCTGCACAACCCTGCCTCCCCTGCCCCATCCCTACCGGCTGCTGCAGCCAGCTTTTATCTCTCCATATGTAAGGATTATGCCTACTATTTATTTTGGGGAGAGAGAATTCCAAAAAAAAAAAAAAATTAAAAATAGTTGACAGATGGGGAAACTGAGATATGGAGCAGGTGAGCAGCCTGCCTATATCATGTGTCATTCAAGCCACATTCTTGAAAGGACATCAAATTAGATTTACATCGGCTGTGCGTGCAAAGCAGCCACATAAATCTGAATTTTACAGCATTATTTCAAAAATTCCCTAATTCACAGATATATAAAATATCAACAATCCAACGAATCTATAAATAGGCCGTCTTGTATCTGATGGTGATGTTTTCCTAGAATAGGGAGGGACAGCTTGCCAAGGGTGATGTTTCAGCTGAGAAAGCAAAATTTCTGACACATTTCTGCTTAGTGGTCAGCGATACTAATATGCCCTCCCCCTCCTATCTCTTAAGGGCATGAGCTAGAACATATGGCAAAAATCCTTACAGGTCAACAACAGAATGTTAAACACAATCCATCACTTTGCCACAAACTGATATGGTCCACAGAGCACAGGAGTAAAGTGTTCCTAATGGACAGCCAGATAACAGTGTGCTTACCACATTCTCTGGTTGCTAAAAATGAGGCTACTTGGGACCTTTACAATATGAAGCGAAGCAGTAGCCAGAGTCCTGTCAGCCTCCCCGAAGAGCCATCCAGAAATGGGTGCTTCAAAACCCCGTGGCCGAGACTCTCTTCGAAAGATCAGCCTTATAGGGTTTAACAGTGAATTGTCTTCTTTTAATATTTAACACCTTCCAGACCTTGAGATTAACATTTCATTGCCAAGGTAAAAGAGAACCAAAGAGAAAGATAAAAATGCACATTATTCACAGAACAGATTTTCTGAGCAATTTCAAATTACAAGCTCTACTGGCAAAAATTTTCAGTAAATAAGGATTAAATGCTATAAGCAAGCACTGATGTCAGAGGAAAAGGTAAGAGTTCAAATAGTACAGGATGCTTTTATTTTCCTTTATGCCTTGTTTCTTTGGTTTGCAGTGTCTTGAATATATTTCTTTAATTTCATCTCCATTGTGTTTCCTGTATGTTGCTTCTATAACAAAACACCACATCTTTACCCTTTTAAATCTCCTACTTCAAAACTCACCTTCATAAAACCTTTCAAGGTCGTTTTCCTCCTCATTATAATTTCTTTATGCTACATTAAAAGAATAAGACTTGAAGCTTGGCAATTAAGCACCTTTTAATCTCCTGGGTTTTATATGTGTATACAGTACAGACTGGTAGAGGTCACAAGTCCTTAGTTTACAAAATGGACCAGTTTATAGCTCCTGAAAAAAATATTTTAAAAACTGTCAGGTTGGGGATGGAGGAAGTATGCAGAAGAATATAAAATGCAGATAAAGGTACAGAACCCTCTGTAATTAAAAAAAATGCAACCAACAAAAATAATGTTCAATCAAAACATCTTCCTTTCCAACACATAAGACCAAAAGTTTACTTATAGCTTAATGTTCTAGTTCATTAATTATACCTTTGAATCTACACAACTTATTCATTCAACGGGGTCTGATTTAATATTTACTGAGAGCGCACTCTGTGCCAGGCACTATTCTAAACACTTAGGGATCAACCAGTGAACAAAACAAATCCTACTGCATTGAATTTGTACCAAGGGAGTAGAGATAGATAGTAGACAACATACAGAAGTAAGTCAAGGGAAACAAAAGCAAAAATGAACTCCTGGGATTTCATCAAGATAAAAAGCTTTTGCACAGCATAGGAAACAGTCAACAAAACTAAAAGACAATGGACAGAATGGGAGAAGATATTGGCAAACGACCTATCAGATAAAGGGCTAGTATCCAAGATCTGTAAAGAGCTTGTCAAACTCAACACCCAAAAAACAATAAATCCAATCAAGAAATGGACAGAAGACATGAACAGACATTTCTCCAGAGAAGGCCTACAAATGGCCAACAGACACGTGAAAAAATGCTCAACGTCACTCATCTTCAGGGAGATACAAATCAAAACCACAATGAGGTAGATACCAGTCAGAATGGCTAAAATTAGTAACTCAGAAACAACAGATATTGGCGAGAATGTGGAGAAAGGGAAGCCCTCTTGCACTGTTGATGGGAATGCAAGCTTGTGCAGCCGCTGTGGAGAACAGCGTGGAGGTTCCTCGAGAAGTTAAAAATAGAGCTACCCTGCGATTCAGCAATTGCACTAGTAGGAATTTATCCAAAGGATACGAATATAGTGATTTGAAGAGGCACCTGCATCCCAGTGTTTACAGTAGCAATGTCCACAATGGCCAAAATTTGGAAAAGGCCCAGATGTCCATCGACAGATGACCGGATAAAGATGTGCTGGGTATATGTATATATATATATATATGTACACATACATGCCTATATATATATATATATATATATATATATATATATATAAACACATACAATGGAATATTACTCCACCACTAAAAAAAAATGAAATCTTGCCATTTGCAATGATGTGGATGGAACTAGAGGATATTATGCTAATTGAAATAAGTCAGCCAGAGAAATACAAATACCATGTGATCTCACTCATATGTGGAATTTAAGAAACAAAACAGAGGATCAGAAGGGAAGGGAAGGAAAACTAAAATAAGATGAAAACAGGGAGGCAAGAGACTCTTTAACAAGAAGGGAATAAACAAAGTTGCTGGAGGGGAGGTGGGTGGGAGGATGGGGTAACTGGGTGATGGGCATTATTAAGGAGGGCACTTGGTGTGAGGAGCGCTGGGTGTTCTATGTAATTGAAGAATCACTAAATTCTACCCCAGAAACTAATACCACGCTCTATGTTAACTAATTTGAATTTAAATGAAATCTGCCTATCTATCAGAAAGTGACCACTGATATAATTTGCTGAAGAGAGAGGGAACAGGGCTTAGGAGATCAGACATGCTGGATACGGCAACCTCAGTGGTCAGGTCAGGCCTCTTTAAGAAGGGGACTTGAGGGGAGTGAGCAAAGTGGTTACCAGGAGAAAGGATATTCCAGGCAGGCAGTACAAAGACCCTGAGGCAAAAGGAAAGTCAGTGTGGCCAGAGGGGGCTGAGCCCAGGAGAGAGCAGTAGAAGATGAGATTGGAGATGGGAGCTGATATATATTTTTAACAACAGCTTTATTGAGCTGTAATTCACATTCCATATAATTTACCCTACATGCACTATTCAGTTGTTTTTCATATAGTAACAGAGCTGTGCAATTATCACTACCACCATTCCAGAGCATTTTGATCATGGTGGACAGATTTTGTAGGTTCTTTTAAGCCATAGTAAGCACTTTGCTTTTACTCTTAGCAAAAAGAGGGTCTAATATAAGTCTGGGCCAGAGAATCGACTGTGACTTGACTTGCTATTTATAGAATCGCTTTGGCTGCTGGAGGTAAGCAGAGGAAGGGCAAAAGCGGAGGCAGAGATCATTTATTGCAGTGATCCAGATGGGAGATGATGGTGGTGGTGGTGGCAGCCCTGAGAATTGGTTGAATTATTTTTCATTCTGAGGTAAGCTGATAGGATTCGCTGATGGACTGGATATGGGTTGTGAAGGAAAGAAGTCAAGGATGACACCACAGTTTGGAGGCTGAACAACGGGAAGGATGGAATTGCCATCGACCTATAGAAGGATAATCAGAAGGTCAACTTTTGTCATTTTAAGTCTGAGATGCTTATTGTATATTGAGACCGAGATGATGAGTAAGCCTGAGGTTCAAGAATGATGACTGGCCATATTGGAAGTATATTTGGGAGTTATCAGCATATAAATGTTTAAAGCCACGGATGAGGTCACCAAAAGAGCGAGTATAGGCAGAGAAGAGAAGAGGTCCAAGGACTGAGCTGTTAAGAGATGGGAAGAAGAAAACTTTGCAATTAAGTCATAGGTGAAAAGAATGATCTGTCTTCTTTCAGAGATAGAAAACTCAGGAACCTTTTCAACTACCATTGGCCAGTTACCACCTCAGACCACCTCCCTGCCTCACCAGTGATTAGTCCACCATTCAGGGACATTCACAGAGAGACCGTTCCTACTAAAATAAATGCCTCCTGACACTACTTGACTCAGTGGGGAGGTGAGGAATGGGGTGAGGGGGTCCTTCTAGCGAAGAATGTTCTAGTGAGTCTCTTCATTTGACACCTCAACTGGCAAGCTCCTGCATGGCTGGTGAAATGGGAACAGGTGATGTCAACACAAGGTGTTTGGCATAAGGCTCAAAGCAACAGCATGAGTCCACTGCCATGAATATTATATTAATAACTGAAGAGTATTTGCAAAGGGTAAAGATTTATTGAACACACGACGAGATGGCAGTGGGGGGCTCATGTTAGGTTTCTGATGCTATATAACAAACTACCCCAAACTTAGTGGCTTCTAGCAACATAACTCAGGTTATGATTTCACAGTTTCTGCAGGTCAGAAGGTCAGGCTCAGTTTGGCTCCCTTCTCACAATCTTACAAGGCTAAAATCAGTGTGACCCAGGCCTGCATCCTCATCTGAGGGACTGAGTAGGAATGGTTCATTTCTAAAGTCCCTCCGGGTGTTGGGTACTGCCGAATTCATGAAATTTGGCTTCTTCAGAGCCCGTGATGGAGAGTCTCTGATGCTTCTAGTCTCTCTTCAGGGAAGGCCTAAGCCCTCTTTCAAGGACTCACTTGATTAGGCCAGGCCCATCTAGCCTAATCTCCCTCTCAATTAACTCAGAGTCAGCTGATTAGGTACCTAATTGCATCTGTGAAATCCTTTCACCTTTGCCACAGAATGTAATATGATCATGGATGTGATAGCCCAGCACCATTGCCATATTCAGTTGGTTAGAAACAAGGCGTAGATTCTTTCCACACTCAAGGGAAGAGGAATATACAGAGCTTCACACCAGGGGTTAGAGATCATTGAGGTCATCTTAGCATTTGCCTACCACAGGGATAGTCCAAGAAGCTAAACATTTATGTTAAATTCAAGTGGAAACATTGATCCTAAAAAACAACACATTTTTAGGTGACAGTAAATTTTGTCTGAATGACCTTCTCTGGGAGAAAAAAATAAAGGAAATTCACAGCGTGCCTTTAGAAACTAGCTACACCAGACTTACAGAAAAAATATATCAGAAATCTTACGATTTTTAATAATAAAATATAATATAGTTATACTTAGGTAACTGTATCATAACTTAATGGATCTCCTTTAATATATAAAATGATCTGTCTAATACTGAAATAATAAACATCATATTTCCTTTGGATGTTATAGGATTGACTAAGTTTTGGGGAAAAAAGTTTTTCTACACTATAGAATCAGTAGTAGGAATACACTACACATATAATAAAAGCAAAGAAAAATATCAAAAAGACTCAACATGCACAGTAGGTAGCAGTAGTAAAATAATCTAACAATTCTTGAGTACATATTTTCATCTGGTTTCCAAATAAAACCATTTGGCATCCTTACAAATATTACTACAGGTCACTGTAGTCCTATGCAAGTCAAGTACTCGGGGTTACTTGGAATAGTTTTAAAATGATTTCACATATTAGAGTTATTTTTTAAAAAACATATGCACACAGGTTCTATACTGACTGCAGGACATTCCTCTGATCTCTCAATGGATAGCAACACCCCCCCCCCCAGGGGCTAATAAGTGCTTATGAAATAAATCCTCATCTGTGATCATTCTGATATATAGCTGTAACCTAACTGTAGGGAAATGGGGGCTCCTACTTTCAGCCAAGAGGACCACGGCTGGAAGACAATCCCTGATGAAACATTCTAGGCAGACTCAGCAATGAGGTGAAATGATGTAACATATCTGAGTCAGAAAGCATGACAAATGAGTATTTTTGAATACTGGGAGGCTAGGCTTAGCTCACAGAGAACCCATAACACTTGAAGAAGTCCCTTTCCCATGAGGCCAAATGTAGACCGCAGTATAGTTTCTGAGTGAGGGACTAAGCCCATGTTAAGAAATAACCACGTTATACCACATTTTCACTGTATACAGTTGACCTGGGTGGGGCATTATCAGGGCCGTGGCTCATTTGAATTGGCCTAAACAATACATGGGTTCTGTCCTACAGCTTCCGTTCAGATGACTAAAGTCATGGGACTTTCAGCACAGCTAGCTGATGACAGTGCACACTATTTTGTCCCAAAATCCAGTCCAAGCATGGGCATACCAATTAGATGGCAAACACTTTAAAGGCAAAGGACCAGGGATTGTACAGTTCTTGGTATACAGTGTGATACCAAAATTTTTTTTTAATCAGTTACAGGTGCAATATCTTAAAGAAGAGTCATGCACCGCACAGGACTGTTGGATCCTGAGATCTCGTTCAGCTCTCGGATTCTAGTCAACTTAATAAAACGTTGACTGTTTTGTCAAATGCAGAAACTGCATGAGATGCTGAGAACACTAAGTTCAGGAAGTCACAGGGCCTGCTATCAATAAACTCACATAATTCCCTAATTCTTTGTCACTTGCTGTGATCACACTTTCTTCCAAAGAACCTGTAAGAAACACCTAGTGGATAGAACCTTGAAGTTCCATAGAACACATTCAACAGTTTCCGAACGATGACTCAGGCCCTATTTGTAACTCGGGTTTGGTTTGCAGAACTGAAAGTATTTCAGCACCCACCTAGATTTCAGGTTTAAGGAATTCTTTAACAAAGGCATTACAAGTTAGGATTTAGGACACAGGTATGAAATCCACATGCACCCCTGGGTAAATTAGCCCTTGGCCATGGCCATTCCTTCACTCAAACACGGCCCCTTGCTGACGGTGCAGTTAGGGATTAAGTGCAAAATGTCAGCTCAAATAAATGAGCCAGAAAACCAACATATCACTTTTCTTTTCCACTAAATTAAGATCAAGAGAGCTGGAGAATATTTTGTCTAGAATGATACAAACATGCAGGTGCAAAAACTCCTATGCACCTTTGCAAAAAATTACTTCTCTGACCTCTGGCTATCCAGAGACCTTAATAATGCAAAGCACTGTTTCGAATGAGAGCATATGGGAGGCATTTTCACCACTTTTGGTGACTTCAATAGGTTTAAGACTTGTTTCTGCATTTATCGCATACACTCATAAAACAAAGGCGAGAACTTTCAACCTATGAAGTCAAAGTCTATCCACTGAAGTCTGCTTTTCAGAAGTGTGTAACTTCTGCTTGCTTTCCACCCACAGGTTGCCATTATCTCAAAGGTGAAATTTTAGCGTATGACTAAAAGGTCCTATAGCTGCAGCTTCATGATTCAGCATCTAACATCAATAACTCACAGTGAGATCACAGGCTCTCTGTGGAAGGTAGTGACATACTTGCCTTATGAAAGGAAGCTCAGGGCATATTGAGAGTATTTTGAATTTAGACTTGTGTGGGCGTCAGACGTGTGTGTCTCTTAGCTGGGGCGGTGCAGAAGGGTCCTCCTTTGGGAAAAGCTCTCGGGAAAGGTGAATTTGGGTCGTAAGTCTAGCAATTGCACATGCGGCCCCCCTCCTGACCACGGTTTCCAGAGTCACCCTGGGCAGGTGGGAAGCCTCTCTGCTTTCCGTGGAAAAGATTCCTGCTTGGTTCCGTGCCATTACCAAACACAAATGTGTTGATTTTTCTTTTTTGAGCTTCCAACCCTTGCAACCTTCCAAAAATAAATCAAACCAGCCATCAGGGCACCGAAATAATACTACTACTAATAAGCAGCTTTGCCTAGACTTACATAAACAACACTTCTGAAGTCAACTTTGCCCCAGAGGTCTGAAACACTCTTTTTATGTAACCTGCTTACTAATAATTACTAGACTTGGGTGCATTAGCCCTGGAAATAGACTTTAATAGCAACTGCTAAAAACAAAAGACATGAAACGACAATAAAAAAAAAATGTGCACCAACCAGAAAAACAGTTGGCAGCCTGCTCGGGGCTCAAGTGGAAGGCACCCCTCTGCCCCGCCGCTGCAGAGACCCCCCACCCTCCTCGGAGCCTCCCACCGGATCAGAGTCGGCTCCGGACCCGCCCCGCCCTCCCCCTCCCCGCCCCGCCCTCCCCCTCCCCGCCCCGCCCCCTAGGCCGCTCGCCCCGCCCCCTAGGCCGCCCGCCCCGCCCCCTAGGCCGCCCGCCTTCCGCGTGGCTCCGCCCCCTTCCGCTCCTCTCCCCGCGGGTCCTGGAGCCGGGGTCACATGGTCGGAGCAGGCTGATTTGCATAACCCAATGGCTGTGCGCATGCAAATGAGGCGGGTGGTGATTGGCTGCGGTCGGCCCCATAAGGGCGGCGAGGGGGCCTTTGTCCCAGTGGCTGCGGCGGCGGCGGCGGCGGGCGCAGGGGCGGGGCGGAGCGGGGCCGCGGACGGGCGGACGGACGGGCTGACGGACGCGGTGCAGACGCCAGGCGCCGCGCGCCCGCAGAGGCCCGAGCAGCCCGCACGCCGCGCCCTGGGGCGGACCCGCGGCTGCAATATGACTTTGGAGGAATTCTCGGCCGCGGAGCAGAAGAGCGAAAGGTAGGGCGGCGGCCTCCCGAGCGCCCCCCGCCCGCCCCGGGCACCGCCCCCGAGGCGCCGGCGGACTGACGGACGGACGGACGGACTGACGGACGGGCGGGCGGGCGGACGCGCCCCTCCCCGCGGGCCCTGGCGGCGGCCTCGGGGAGGGCGATGGGGTCGGAGGGCGGCTGGCGGGCCGGGCCTGGGCTGACGCGCCCCGCGCTGGCTCCCGGGCAGGATGGACAAGGTGGGGGACGCCCTGGAGGAGGTGCTCAGCAAAGCCCTGAGTCAGCGCACCATCACCGTCGGCGTGTACGAGGCGGCCAAGCTGCTCAACGTGTGAGTGGGGCCCCGCCCCCCAGGCGACCCCGCGGAGCCCCCACCTGCCCCGGGGAGCCCCCCGCCTGCCCCCGGGGAGTGAGTCTTACACCTGCCCCCCGGAGACCCCCCCCAGGCGACCCCGCGGAGCCCCCCACATGCCCCCGGGGAGTGAGTCTTACACCTGCCCCGGAGACCCCCCCCGAGGCGACCCCGCGGAGCCCCCCCACCTGCCCCCTGGAGAGCCCCTCCAGGCGACCCCGGGGGAGCCCTTCACCTGCCCCCGGGGAGCCCCCCACTTGCCCCCGGGGAGCCCCCCCACCTGCCCGCGGGGAGTGAGTCTTACACCTGCCCCGGAGACCCCCCCCCGAGGCGACCCCGCGGAGCCCCCCCACCTGCCCCCTGGAGAGCCCCTCCAGGCGACCCCGGGGGAGCCCTTCACCTGCCCCCGGGGAGCCCCCCCACCTGCCCGCGGGGAGTGAGTCCTCCACCTGCCCCCGCGGAGCCCCCCACCTGGCCCGGGGGCGGGGGGCGGCGGGCGGGCGCGACCCTGGGACCCCGGGGCCTGCGCGCTCAGCCGCCCCCGCCGCCCGCAGCGACCCGGACAACGTGGTGCTGTGCCTGCTGGCGGCCGACGAGGACGACGACAGGGACGTGGCGCTGCAGATCCACTTCACCCTGATCCAGGCCTTCTGCTGCGAGAACGACATCGACATCCTGCGCGTCAGCAACCCGGGCCGCCTGGCCGAGCTGCTGCTCCTCGAGCCCCACGCCGGCCCCGCGAGCGAGGGCGCCGAGCAGCCCCCGGACCTGCACTGCGTCCTGGTGACGGTGAGGGGGGGCATGGGGGTGCGCGGGGTTGCACGGGGGAAGGGCCGGACCGTCCTGGTGACGGTGAGGCGGGGGGGGGGGGCGCGGGGGTGCACGGGGCTGGGGGTGGTGCGCGGGGAAAGGCCTGACCGTCCTGGTGACGGTGAGGCGGGGAGGGGGGGGGGTGGTGCGCGGGGGTGCACGGGGAAGGGCCGGACCGTCCTGGTGACGGTGAGGCGGGGGGGGGAGCACGGGGGTGCACGGGGCTGGGGGTGGTGCACAGGGGGGTGCACGGGGTCGGGGGGTGATGCATGGGGGGTGGTGCACAGGGGTGCGGAGGTGGTGCACGGGGGAAGGGCCGGACCGTCCTGGTGACGGCGGGGGGGGCGGGGCGCAGGGGTGCACCGGGTCCTGGTGCCGGTGAGCCCCGGGGTCGGTGGCGGGGCCGAGCTCCCGACCGCAGCCGACAGGTGTGGCCCCATCCCGGCGGGCGGGCGGGCCGGGACGTGTCCGAGCACGCGGGAGCCGCGGGGGAAGGAGCCTCGTGAGTCAGCAGGGCGGCCCCTCCCCACCTCCGCGGCGCTGCCTCCCGTGACCGACTCCCTTAGCAGGCAGATTAGGTTCAGCCAAATAAATTCCTGGCTCCCCCTCATTAAGGAGTCGGCTTCGTCCTCCAGCGCTCCAAGCTAAAAATAGAAGTGGTGTAGGAGACCGACCTTATTAATTCCCTAGAAATACACGAAGAGGACGGAATGGGGATTGTTTTTTATTTGCAATCTTGGATTTTTTTTTAATGGACCCCCCCCCCCCATGACTACCTTTGGTGGGAAGATGACTTGTGTTTCCAGAGATAAATAGGACAGTTTTGTCTTTTACATTCTGCTACTTATGGGCTGGTCTAGGTAAGTGGCGGCTTAATCATTTTGCGTGTCCTGAAAACTACCACCCTGTCTTTGGGGAGGATGACAGGTGGCAGTTCCAGCGAACTGTTAGGGGCTCGCCTCTCCCTGGGCTCGGGGCATGGAGATCTTTGTCCGAGCTGTTTCTCGCTCAGGTGGCTTCCAGGGGACAAGCCTCTGAATGCTACTCTGCTACTTTCCTGCAAAAACGCAGTAAACATTCTGCAGTCCCATGTACGCGGTGCGGAGGGCTGCACGCATGCAGGCTTGCAGGGTGTGCTTTAGAGCATTACGTAGTGGTTTCCCCAGAAATCAGCTACCAAGAAAAAAGTTGATCTTTTTATGGTTGTAACTGGTCTCTTGTCACACAGCCAAAGTACAGAATGCTCAAGTTGTCTTTCCCTCGAAATGAGTGTAATTATTAGCAAATGTTGCCTTTTTTTTCTTTTTTAATAGTAAATGTATTTTTCTCAATTTGTTTCCAGAATCCCCATTCCTCACAGTGGAAGGATCCTGCCTTAAGTCAACTTATTTGTTTTTGCCGGGAAAGTCGCTACATGGATCAGTGGGTTCCAGTGATTAACCTCCCTGAGCGGTGATGGCATCTGAATGAAAATAACTGAACCAAATTGCACTGAAGTTTTGAAATACCTTTGTAGTTACTCAAGCAGTTACTCCCCACACTGATGCAAGGATTACAGAAACTGATGTCAAGGGGCTGAGTGAGTTCAACTACAGATTCCGGGGGCCCGGAGCTAGATGACTTTGCAGATGGAAAGAGGTGAAAATGAAGAAGGAAGCTATGTTGAAACAAATACAAGTCAAAAGGAACAAAAATTACAAAGAACCACGCAGGAAGGAAAACAAACTATGTATTAATTTAGGATGGTTGAGTTACATTTAAATAAACCAAATGTGCTTTGTTAAAGTTCAAATGTGCAGCAGTAGCTTGGGTATTTTTGGTTTATATGCCCTCAAGTAAAAGAAAAGCAGAAAGGGTTAATCCTATTTTAAAACCATATTTTATTGTATTTTGATGAGATGTTAAATTCTCAAAAGTTTTATTATAAATTGTACTAAGTTATTTTATGACAGGAGAAGTTATTTATGCTATAAATTTTTTGAAACACAATACCTACAATAAACTGGTATGGAATAATTGCATCGTTTCTTAATGTGTGCTTTTGTTTCTTTTAACTCGGAATGTATTTTAAACAAGTTTTTTTTTATATGGAAAAATTAAAACCCTTCTGAAATCATCTATCTGTAGTATATGTGTCTCTACATGGATAACTAGGTGTGCATGTATGTATATATTTCTGCTTCTAGACGTTTGTGCTGGACGTGGCATAGTTTTATTACTTTAACAGACATTTTACTGGTGCCCTACTCTACACTATGTGCAAAGTCCAAAAACCAAAGGTGGTTTAAGAGGAGTTGGGGTTGCAGTTAGGGAAGTGTTAGAGATTACACTTGCAAAAAAAAAACCCAAAAAAACTGAATAATCGTTGTTTGGTGACCCTAATGTCCTAGGAAGCATATATGCAAAATGCTAAGGAAGCAAAGAGGAGCAAGTGATCCAAGTTACTTGCAAGACCAGAGAAGGCTCACAGTGGAGACATCACTTTCTGTGGGTCTTTAAACTCGAGTTTCACTTCCCCAGCTAGAGAGGAAAAGGATGTTGGTGGCAGCAACACTGGTCTGTGCAAAGGTGTGGAAGCCCTGAAAGACCAAACCCTGCGGAGGAACAAAGGCTGGTTGTGGGCGCCTCCGGTGCAGAGGGGAAGGCAGAGATCAGGTGTGGGGGGGGGGGTCGGTTAGGCCCCGGCTCCGAAGGGCATCCTGTGTCCCCCTGCAGCACGGGCTTCCTCCCGTAAACTCTGGGGACTCAGCAGAGGCCTTCACGCCGGGAGTGACGGGACCAGTGTTCGGGGGAGATAACACGGGGCTGAAAGGGGGGGTGCTGGGATAAGAGGCTGGAGGTGACGTGATCAGGGAGTGACCAGCAGTCCAAGGCTGTGCAGCTTGCAGAGCCGTGTTTAAGGAACAAACAGGGACGTGGCCTGGGAAGGCTCCTGGGGCCTCCTCTCGGGAGCTCCGGGTCTTTCTGCGGAACATCCCTGCCGCGGTTTCAGGGCTCTGCTTAAAGTAGAGGAGACGCGGGAGAAGAGCGCAGGACCAGAGGCTTCAGCAGGACAGTCCCCTCCAGCTGGAGCAGCCGCCCGATAAGCAGAGGCAGCCGTCCCCGTGGGCGCCGCCGAGGAAAGCAAAAGTGCTTACTGAGGAGAAGCCGAACATAGCTTTAGTCCGCAGGATTTTTTTGTTGTTTTTGCTTATTTGGCAAATGGCACCCCGCACGGCTCCCCCGCCATCTGTCTCCCGTCCTTGTCATGACCACTTGGAATTATAGGAAAAAATAGTCGGGAGAGAAACCAAACCAACTAATGGTAACAAAAGTTCCAAGTTTCTGCGACTTATGAATAGCCTAGACCCAGGAGCCCTTCACCTCGCAATAAAGTCTCCGCTTTTTCATATCTGCTAGAAATGTAGGCTTTTAGGCTTTTCTTAAAGATTGATTTATTTATGATAGACACAGAGAGAGAGAGAGAGAGGCAGAGACACAGGAGGAGGGAGAAGCAGGCTCCAAGCAGGGAGCCCGACGTGGGACTCGATCCCAGGACCTCGGGGTCATGCCCTGGGCCAAAGGCAGGTGCTAAACCGCCGAGCCACGCAGGGATCCCCTAGGCCTTGTTTAAGCTCATTGCATTTTATTTCAGCTGATGCCCGGTCCAAAACGGAAGTGGCATATAACACGTGTTTTATCGAAAGATGGAGCACAGGGAGTTTTGAATAGGATTTTCTTACCTTCCTAAGGATTTTCAATCCTCTTCCAGTTGCTTGAGTAAGAACCCTGGCAAAGGGGCGCCTGGTGGCTCAGTCTGTTAAGCGGCTGCCTTCGCCGGCTCAGGCCGTGATCCCAGGTCCTGGGATGGAGTCCTGGGGCAGCTCCCTGCTCAGCGGGGGCCGGGGAGCTGCTCTCCCTCTCCCTCTGCTGCTCCCCCTGCTCGCGCTTGCTAGCTCGCTCTTTCAAATAAATAAATAAGACTTAAAAAAATTTAAAAAAACAACCCTTGCAAAAACGAGTGACTTAAGCCAGGAAAGCAGAGATGAGAGCAGCAGTGTTGGTGTAAAGACCACAGAGAGCTGCCAGCGCCAAGTCCTCTGCGCCTCATCCCCATCTGTGAAACGGAGGTAAAATGACCCAGAGTTGTTCCCTCTTCTACAAAACCTTACCTCCCCTAGATGTAAGAGCTCATGTCGGCTTCACAACTGCAGCCCAAGGTCTAGTGCTCTTCTCAGCAAGCCGTAGGTATTGCATTAATATCTGTTGACTCAACGAATGATCTAGAAATAAATGCAAACCACCTGGCTCCTGAGCGGTGCTCAATAGGGCCCATTACTGAAACGCAGGTGACAGCAATCGGGAGCCTAAAGACCCTCACACAGGCTTCCCCGATGCCTTAAAACATATTTGTCTTGAGAAAGGGGGAGTTTCAAATCTATAAATTCATAGAGCTTAGAGATACGAAGCCGCAGTATCCGTTCTTCAGATTGTTTTGTTTCGGGAAGATCCCAACAGTAAAGCAAAACTGTTTTTTGTTTTGTTGTTTTGTTTTTTGCTTTTTAATTCTAACTGCTGTTATTCTGACAGCATAGCACAGAGTTAACGCGGCCTTGAGAACCCCAATCGTTGAAGCAGTGGAGTCGATTGGAAGCAAGCGTGCAATTCCCTGGGCAACGTCTGCCTCTGACTGATGTTAATATTCTTCGCTTGTTGCCTTAAGTGCTATTAAGCCCACTTATTGCAAGTAGGTGGAAATGTTACCGCAGGAACAAAAGGCCCTTCGTCTACCTCCGGGGTGTTGTATGTGGAAAATACCTATTTATCCCCCGCAACTTCACTTCAGTGTCCAAGAGGCGGCGGCGGTATTTACGACGATCAACCAAGGTCCTAAGTTAAACTTCTGTAATAAAGGGACTCCTGAAGGTAACGGATCTCCTATAATATATCATTTCCCGACTAAATAAAAAAGGGTTATTTCTAGGAAAGAGCACTTGGGTCCTGCCAACGGAAGCAGCATTTCCAAAGCATCTTTTGAGATGCTTTACTGTAACGCTTGTGAAATCATCGTTTCCTTAATTGTCAACTCTGCAGATTAAATTTTATTCTTTGACATGTGGCAATAGGCTGCAGGCAGGGAGACGGGTTTCTTTGAAATGAACAAAACTCCCGACGGCGTGATTTAATGTGGGACCAGCGTCCCTCAGATTGAATTGAATCTTTTTCTTTCTTTTTAACAATCCTTAGAAAAACTTAAGAAACTGCGAAAAGGCTGTGTTCATGAAGAACACCAAGAAATACGTGGGGAGTGTTCACTCTGGGCAAGGAACCGGGTGGTTATGGTGGGAAAATCGGGCACCTACTCTGGCCTCAAGGGACCTCAAGCAATGAGACCCGAGACCCGTACATCAAAGATCTAATCGAAAGCAGGGAGGGCGGGGTAACAGGAAAGGCCCAAGGAACTGCGAGTGGGAGAAGCCTCTGGAGGGCCCATGGGGATGGCGGGGAGCCCTCCCATCAGACGCGGGCTTTGTATTTTTGCAAACCACAGAAATTACTTAATTGACTACGGATCTGGTCCTGCGACAGGTGCCACAGAGGTCACGTAGATGTAGCCGAGGGGGCTGTTTGACCTTAGGGTTACAATCAAATAAGAAAAATCAAGGTCGGCCCATTTATTCCTTTAACACTATTGATTGAAAGGAGGTGCCTGGCATCCTGTGTTAGGTCCTGGGGTACGAAAGGGAGAAAGCAAGGTCCCTGCCTCTAGTGGCGATGCCTGACGACCGAGGCAGGGGTGGGACGTGGGATGTGATGATGTGAGTGCTCCCGGGGGGGGGGGCTTCCCAGCCAGTGAGCCCTGCAGGACGGGGTCCTCCCAGCGGACCCTGCAAAGTCCTAGGAGGGGCAGCTGCAGTCGGAAGGCATGGGGCGAGCTTCTGGGGCCAAGGACACGTTCAGAGCCTACTACGGGCTGAGCGTGGCTCTAAGCTCCTCACTCCCAGCGACTGTGAAGCAGGGACTACTTGGAAGATGAGGAGTCTGGGACGCAGAGGGGGAAGTCTGCCCAGAGCCCCGCTGCCAGGAAGCCCCAACCCCAGGACGCAGACGGAGGCAAGCCGGCTCTAGGATCCACGTTTTTCCAACAATAGGTGATGAACTGGGAAGGCTGGTGGGAGCCAGGCCACGAAGGGCCCTACAAGTCAGCCTTTTCAATCACTTAATTAAAAAAAATTTTTTTTTAAGCCTTTAAAGGTAACCGTTAACACTGGGGGAAGAGGCAGGTGCTGTCACTAGAGTGAGAGGCGAGGAAAAGATGCGATGGCTCCCGAGGTCCTCGTGCAAAACCTGGCAGCTAAGAGAAGTCTGGCTGGCAAATGCTTAAATTTTTAAAAAATCAGTTGTCAACATTCACACGAGGAGGCATTTTTTTAGAAGAATTCTGATTTCTATTACCATGCCGGGGAGGCGCCTCCCTTTAGAGGAGGACTTCGTGTTTGCCCCGGGCTTCACCCCTGTGGGGGGCCTGCTGGCCCCCTTGGGCTTCCCGTCCTAATCCTTTTGAGCACAGGATTCAACTTTCCCCCCAACAATTCACATCTCTCCGCCTGGGGCTCCGGGTTTTGCTGTATAAAGTGAGGTGTTTGCATTGTCAGATTTTCTCAATTGTCCTGCTGACAGTAAAGCCCCAGGGCTTCAGGACCCTCCTGGAGCTTCAGGTTGAATGGGGTCCAGAGCAGGCTCAGCTCCGGGCAACTCATTAGGGGAGCGTGAGACAGCTCGAGGCTCTTCCCCCCCCCCCCCCAGAAGGTCAGCAGGAGCCCCACAGACCCGGGGTTGGGGGGCCTCCCTGACGCAGGCCCTGGGGGCTGAGGGCCCTGGGGGCTGAGTGGGGCCTTCTCTGCCTGGCCCAAGAGATTCCGGGAGGAGCTGTAACCAAGAAGGATGTGCTCCCGGAGGACACAGATTTGCTAGTTTCCTACAGGGACTGTTGTGGAGTCTCGGGACGCCCCGCACCCTGAGCGGCCCTGAGCCACTGAGCAGCTATCGGCTGTGCGCTGGACGTGCCTCGGTGGGTTGGGAGGACCCTGCCCAGCTTGGCCCCGGCCCAGGATGGGGGACCCTGCCCAGCTTGGCCCCGGCCCGGGACAGGGGACCCTGCCCAGCTTGTCCCTGGGATGGGGGACCCTGTCCAGCTTGGTCCCAGCCCAGGCTGCAAGGTGGGAGCTGAGCAGGGAGTCAGTTCATATTTTTCTTTTTCTTTTTTAGTTCATATTTTTCTGATAGCACTTTGTGGCTATAACACACTTTCACATTTTACTTTTTTATGAAGATTTTATTTATTTCTTCACGAGAGACACAGAGGCAGAGGCTCAGGCCGAGGGAGAAGCAGGCTCCCCGCGGAGCCCCACGCAGGACTTGATCCCGGGACCCGGGTCACAGCCTGGGCACCCCCGCTGAGCCCCCCGGGGCTCTGCCTTCACATTTATTGACTTGGTTGCTCGCTGAAGCAGCTGAGGCTTGGAGAGGCTCCCCCAGGGTCACAGGGCGAGGAAGAGCGAGCCTCAGGGTGTTACGGTGAAGTCCGGGCGTCTGTCTGAGGCGGGAGGCCGCAGGGTCAGCCTGGGGGACGGGACCAAGTGGATCTGAGCCTCCCGGGAAGTGGGCAGCACCTCGGCTAAAGGAGCCCCCCCAAGGACACGGTCCCCTGCCGCCCTCTCCCTCGTCCTGGACCTCATCACAGAGGGGTGGTCCGCGTGCCCCCAACGTGCTTTATCCTAACACGACGCCTACGGCCAAGTGTCCAGGAGGAACCTACTACGCGCACTTTCTCGGCGTCACCCCTTAACTCCAACGGCCTCCCCGTTCGTCATTGTACTGCGGTCACCCAGGCAATCCTTTCACGAGCATCGGCTCACCTGGAGGGGAGCCTCCTGACCTCAGGTCGCCCCCGGCACGACTGTCAAGGATGGAGCTGGCCACACAGCCGGCCCGTACGGCCAGGAAGGCCTGGGCGAGGGTCCTCGATCCTGTAGCTGGAACCCGGGCAGGTTAATGTACCTTCTCTGGGCCTCAGTGATTTCCCCTGTAAAATGGGAGAATGAACAAGGCGTATTTCATTGGTTTGTTGCGAGGATTAAAGGGATCGTGTGTGGAAAACACTTAGGTCAGTTCCTGGAGGTGCCTGACACGTGTCACCTAATGACGATGACGCCTCCCACGAGTGATTTTCTGTGTATAGGTGCCATGCAGGTATTCTATGTAATACTCTGTATTTGCAAAGTAGAGAGTGAGTCAAAGAAAAAAGAACACCCCCCCAAAAAAAAACCTCGTAAGCCAACAGTGGGGACAATGAGAAGACAGCATCCAATTAGACTGTCTTCATTTCGACTAAGCTAGTTTCTCCTCCGTTTCTGTTAATTTGGTTCTTCGTCGCTCTTACCAATTTGGGTGCCTTCTGTTTCTTTTGTTGTCTGACGGCTGAGGCCGGGACTTCCAGTACCGTGTTGAACAGCAGCGTGGACGTCCCTGCCGTGCTCCGGGCCTGAGGGGAAAGCGCTCAGATCTCCCCCATTGAGGATGATGTTTGCTGTGGGTTTTTCCAGACGCGGCCTTGATCACGTTCAGGTGTATTCTTCAAGCCCACTTTGAGGGCTTTGATCGTGATTGGGTGTTTACTCTGTCAAATGCTTTTTTTCTGCATCTATTGAAATGATCATACGGTTTTTATCCTTTCTCCCAGGAAAAATCCCATTTGATCATGGTCCATGATACTTTTTACTGTATTATCGGATTTGGTTTGCTAGTATTTTTGTTAAGGATCTTTGCTTCTGTGTTCATCAGAGATCTTGGCCTGTAGTTCTCTTTGTGGCGTCTTTATTCTCGTTTTGGGATAGCTGACATCATAGAGTGAATGTGGAGGTTTTCCTTCTACTTTTTGAAATAGTTTGATTAAATGTTTAAATATTTGGTAGAGTTCACCTGAGAGCCATCTGGTCCTGGACTTTTGTTTGTGAGTAGTTTTTTGATTACTCATTTAATCTCCTTAATGGTAATTGGTCTGTTCAAATTTTTTGTTTCTTCCTGCTTCAGTTTTGGGAGGTTATGTTCCTAAGACTTTACCCATTTCTTCTAGGTTGTCTAATTTTTCTAAGTTAGACATATATTTATAATATGTCTATTCATATAATATTCTCTTAAATTCTCTTCATAATATTCTCTTAAAATTGTATTTCTGTGGTGTTGGTTGTTATTTCTCCTCTTTCATTTTTGATTTTTATCAAAATGATTTTATCATTTTTGATTTTCTATCTTTCTCTATTAGTCTGGCTAGAGGTTTATCCATTTTGTTAATTTTTTCAAAAAAAGAGCTCTTTGTTTCATTGACCTGTTATATGTGTGTGTGTGTGTGTGTGTGTGTGTGTGTGTGTGTGTGTGTGTTTTCTATATCATTTATTTCTGCTCTTCCTTCTTCATTCTGCTGGTTTTGGGTTTTGTTTTTCTAGTTCCTTCAGGTGTAAGGTTAAGTTGTTTATTTGAGACTTGCTTCTTGAGTTAGGCCTGTGTTGCTATAAACTTCCCTCTTAGAACAGCCTTTGCTGTATCACAAGGGTTTAGACCATTATGTTTTAATTTTCATCCGTTTCCATGTACTTTTTGATTTCTTCTCTTCTTTTCTTGTTTGATTCATTTATTGCTTTGTAGGATGTTATTTAGCCTTCATGTATTTGTGGTATTCCCAGGTTTTTTTTTTTTTTTTTTTTTTTTTTTTTGTGGTTGATTTCTAGTTTCATAGTATTGTGGTCAGAAAAGATGCATGGTATGGCTTTGATCTTTTTGAATTTGTTGAGGCTTGTTTTGTGGCCTAATATGTGACCTATTCTGGAGAATGTTCCATGTGTACTTGAAAAGAATATGTATTCTACTGTTTTATGGTGGAATGTTCTGAATATATCTTAAGTCCATCTGGCCCAGTGTATCATTCAAAACCACCGTTTCCTTGTTGGTTTTCTGTTTGGATGATCCTTCCATTGAGGTGAGTGGGGTGTTAAAGTCCTTTACTATTGTTGTATTATTATTGAATAGTTCCTTTATGTTTGTTCTTAGATGCTACATGTGTTTTGGGTGCTCCTATGTTGGGGACATAAATACTTACAATTGCTATACCTTTTTTTTTTTTTTTTTAAGATTTGTTTTAGACAAAGTGAGCACAAGCAGGGGGAGGGGCAGAAGGAGTGCAGGAGACTCTCAAGCAGACTCCGTGCTGAGCATGGAGCCTGACACAGGGCTCGATCTCACAACCCTGAAATCATGACTGAAGTTGAAACCAAGAGTTGGACACTCAACCAGCAGAGCAACCCAAGCACCCCAATTGTTATATTTTCTTGTTGATTTGTCCCTTTTATGATTTTATAGTGTCCTTGGCTCTTTTTACAGATTTTGTTTTAAAGTCTTTTCTGTCCAATATAACTATCTTGACATCCTTTTGCATGATAAATATTTCTCCATCCCCTCACTTTCAATTTGCAGTTGTAGTTAGGTGTGAAATGAGTCTCTATTAGGTAACATATAGATGGGTATTGTTTTTCTATCCATTCCATCATCCTTTGTCTTTTTTTTTCTTTTTTTTAATCCGTTGTCTTTTGAGCATTTAGTCTACTTACATTCAAAGTAATTGCTGATAGATATGTATTTATTGCCATTTTATTGTTTTGTGGTTTTCTTCTTTTTTATTTTTCTCTTTCATGGTTTGCTGGTCTTCTTTAGTGATATACGTGGATTCCTTATTCTTTGTTTTTTGCATATTTGTTACTCTTTGATTTGTGACTACCATTTGGTTTATATGTAACATCTTCTGCATCTAGAGATCTATATGAAGCTGATGGTTGCTTAATTTTAAACTCATTCTGTACCCCACTCCATGTTTCAGATATTTGATATCATATTTTACATTCTTCTATTTAGTGCTTCTCTTGACCAATTTTTACAGATATATATTTATTTTTGCTTTTGTGCTTCATATTTTTCTTACTCTTACTTGCAGCTTTTGTTTTCCATTCAGGCCCCCCCCACCCCCAACATTTATAGTAGGGCTGATTTAGTGGCCATGAGTTCTTAACTCTTGTCTGGGAAACTTTTTTATCTTTTATTCTGAATGATAGCCTTGCTGGATAGACTTTTAAGATTTTATTTCTTTTCTTTTTAAGATCTATCTATCTATCTATCTATCTATCTATCTAATCTATTTATTTATTTAATTTATGAATGATAGACCTAGAGAGAGAGGGGGGCAAAGACACAGGAGGAGGGAGAAGCAGGCTCCATGCTGGGAGCCCCATGTGGGACTCAATCCCGGGTCTCCAGGATCACGCCCTGGGCCAAAGGCAGGCACCAAACCGCTGAGCCACCCAAGGATCCCAAGATTTTATTTCTTTAAGAGAGTGAGAGGGTGAGTGCATGAACAGGGGGAAGGGTAGGGCAGAGGGAGAGGAAGTAGACTCCCTGCTGAGCAGGGAGCCTGATGTGGGGCTTGGTCCCAGGACCCTGAGATCATGACCTGGGATAAAGGCAGATGCTTAATTGGCTGAGCCACCCAGGCGCCCCTAGATGGACTATTCTTGCCTGAAGATTTTTCCCTTTCCACACTTTAAATATATTGAGCCACTGTCTCCTGGCCTGTAAGGTTTCTGCTGAAAAGTCAGGTGATAGCCTTATGCGTTTCCTTTGTATATAACTGTTTTATTTTCTCTTGCAACCTTTAAAAATTATCACTATTTTTTTTTTTCATTTTAATTACTATGTGGTTTGGTGTAGACCTGGGTTGAATTTGTTGGGGGGATCTTTGTGCCTTCTGAATCTGGATCTCTGCTTCTCTTCCCAGATTCAGGATATTTTCAGCTATTTCTTCAAATACATTTTCTGTACCCCACCTGCCTTTTCTCTCTCTTTTCTTTCTGGGATCCCTATAATATGAATGTTAATTCTGCTTGTGGTGTTGCTGAGTTCTCCTAAGTCTATTCTCATTTTGCAGCATTTATTTTCTCTCACCTGTTCAGCATGTTTCCCCATACCCTATGCTCCAGGTCACTGATATGCTTCTCTGCTTCCTGTAGCCTACTATTCCAACTGTTGTATTTTTAATTTCATCTGTTGAGTTCTTCATCTCTGACAGGTTATTTTTTTTAATCTCTTTGTCAAGGGTCTCACTGATGTCCTCTACCCTTTTCTGAAGTCCAGTAAGTATCTTTATGATCATTACCTTAACTTCTCTATCAGGCATATTACATATTTCTGTTTCCACTTATATTTCCTGCTGTGATTTTTGTCTTGTTCTTTCAGAACCAACTTCTTTATAATAGCATTTACCACATTCAGTAGTAATTTATCTGGTTATCTCCTACAGCCCAACCCTATAACTCCTTCCCCAACTATCCTGGGAGATCCTTGTCTTTTCTGGGTTTATCCTAGGACAAATTTAGCACAGGACTAGTAGGAACTACTACATTCCTCATAGGACTTCGACAAATGAATGAATTCTTCTTTGTCCTGCTTCTAAAAACCAAATGCCCTGTTATTCACCTTTAATATTTGAGTGAGCTATTTTTCTTTTTGCAGTTAGTTGTGTTTTTGAACTCTTATGTAGGCATTGTTGGAGTTTTGCTCTCTTAATTCTATTAATTGCCTATATATCAAATACCTTTCTGCAATTCATTTTTCCTTAAACATTTTTTCCAGTCCTGCCGGTGAGTCAGTAGCTGAAGTATCAGGAAGTGATTTTTAAAATATCTTTTAAATACCTATAATTACATACAGCAAGCAAGCCCACATATCCTTCCCTGACCCCATACTCTAGACTTTGATCCTCCTATTTTTAATTCAAGGAAAAAAATGTAAAATGACCTGGAGTGGAAATGGCAAAATGTAACTGAAAGTGCATTGCTCTCATCTCTCAAATTTGTATGAAATTTAAAGCTAGAAGAAATATTAGTAATTACCCAGGCTTCATCCTTTTCTCAAATCCTTTTTTTCTGAAAACAGGATCAGAAGTCCTAAAGGTCCTTAGGTTGCCTAGCAAATTAGTGGCAGTTGGACTAGAACTTATACTTCCTGATTCCAGGACACGTGTTCTTTCTTTTACATCATACTAACTGTTCATGAAAAAATTCAGTGTTTTTGAAAGGCCTACAAATATGCATTTGGATCTCTTCAAGCTTCTATTTCGTCATATGTAAAGCAGGGATAATAATAGGAACTACATCATGGGTTTGTTTTGAGAATTTTTAATTGAAGTGTGGTTGACACGTTACATTAGTTTCAGGTGTACAACATAGTGATTCCACATCTCCGTGTATTATGCTATGCCCGCAAGAAGAGCTGACGTCTGTGACTATATGATGACCTTATAATACTGTTGACTATATTCTTTGTGCTGTACCTTGTATCTCAGTGACCTATCAATTCCATAACCAGAAGTCTGTACTTCCCACTTTATCCATTTTTCCCCATCCCCTAATCATCAGATTCTTTTCTGTGTTTATGGGTCGGTTTCTGTTTTTGTTTTTGTTTTTTGTTTTTTTTTAATTTTGTTAGATTCCACATATGAGTGAACTCACATAGTATGTGTTTTTCTTTGGCTGGCTTATTTCACTTTGTGTAATACCCTCCTAGATCCATCCATGTTATTGCAAATGGCAAGATTTCATTATTTATAGCTGAATAATAAACCATTTTGTGTGTGTGTGTGTGTGTGTGTGTGTGTGTATGCTACTTCTTTATCCATTCATCTACCCATAGACGCTTAGTTGCTTCTCTAATTTGGCTATGTTGCAGCATAATTTACAATAGCCAAGATATGAAAGCAATGAAATGTCCATGGATAGATGAATATGAATATATTTATATAAAATGATGGAATATTATTCAGCTATAAAGAATGAAATCTTGCCATTTGCAACAACATGGATGGATCTATGATATTACACTAAATGAAACAGTGTAATTTCAAAGTCAGAGAACAAATGCCAATATGATTTCACTCATATGTGGAATTATGAACAAAGGAAAAAAAGAGAAACCAAACTGAAACAAAACCCCAGACTCTTAACTGTAGAGAACAAACAGATGGCTACCAGAGGGGAGGTGGGTGGAGGAATGGGTGAAATAGGTGAAGGAAATTAAGAATACACTTGTCTTGATGAGCATTGAGTGATGTATAGCATTGCTTAATCATTATATTGTACGCTTAAAAACTGTCGACTATACTAGAATTAAAATTTTAATAGTACAATAAACATAAGGGTGCATATATATTTTTTTATTTTATTTTTTGCATATATATTTTTAAATTAGTGTTTGTGTTTTCTTTGCGTAAATACCTAGTAGGGGAATTACTGGACGATACGGTATGTTGATTTTTAATTTTTTGAGGAACCTCCATACTGTTTTTCACATTGTTGCATTGATTTTCATTCCTACCAACCGTGTAAGAGGCTTCCTTTTCTCTACATCCTCACCCCCACACGTTATTTCTTTTGAGTCTAGTCATTCTGACAGGTGTGAGGTGGTATCTCACTGTGGTTTTGATTTACATTTCTCTGATGATGGTAATGTTGAGCACTGCTTCATGTCTGTTGGCCATCTGGATGTCTTCCTTGGAAAAATGTCTATTCAGGTCCCTTACCCATTTTTAATTGGAGTGTGTGTGTGTGTGTGTGTGTGTGTGTGTGTGTCTTGAGTTGTATAAGGTCTTTATATATTTTTGAACATTAATCCCTTATCAGATATATCATTTGCAAGTATCTTCTCCCATTCAGTAGGTTGCCTTTTCATTTTGTTGTTTCCTTCACTATGCAAAAGCCTTTATTTTGCTGTAGTCCCAATAGTTTATTTTTTTGCCTTTTTTTCCTTTCCCGGAGGAAAGGAAATGGACTGATGTTAAATCATTGCCTCTGTTTTCTTCTAGGAGTTTTATGGTTTTATGTCTCATTTTTAGGTCTTTAGTCCATTTTGAGTTTGTATATGGTATAAAAAGTAGTCCAGTTTCATTGTTTTTGCATTCTTTCCCAGCACGATCTAACAAAGAGACTGTTTTCCTCATTGTACATTCTTGCCTCCTTTGTCATAGAATGACCATATAAACATGGGTTTATTTCTGGTTTTTCCATTCTGTTCACATGCCAGCTTTTACTTAGGCTTGTCCTTAACCTGGTCCTAGGGGACATTAATGCTCCAGTCTATCATTGTCTGGAATGAAGCAGGTACTGCTGGCCAGGTTTTTCCAGGGTGTGACTGCCTTAGGCCTGCCCCTAATATATCAACTTATGGATCCACAGGGCCCTTATGATGTCACAGGATGACTATCTTATGGACCAGATTTAAAGTCTTTTAGTGAATAGGGCTGTCACTTTTCTCTAAACAGATTGTGTGTGTGGTAGGATGGGGACGGGGGTGGCGACTGGATCTAGAGACCAGCAGTAGCAACTTGACATAGATGTTTTGGCTGCACAGTTCTTAGACTTCTAAACCTGGGATCTTACCATTCTGTATCTCAATGATTTCAATTACTTGTTTTTATAATTGATGATCTAGAATTTATAGGCTATAGGTATGCTTCATGTGTATAATTCTCGATGATCTACAACTTCTAACTTTTGCCCCTTTATGCTAAGCTTTGCTCTTTCCATAGTTCTCTATTGTAGTTCTAGTGATCTTCTACTAACCATTAAGTCATTAGCATTTTAGGATGAATTTGTTTGGATTGTATTTTCCTTCAGGACAAAGAAAACACTGGTTTCTAAAAAAAAAAACCTGATAGTTGAGGTGGGGGTTCCTGAGACCAGCTGTACATGTTTGCCCAGGGCTGGCCTACAATTAAATGGCCTTAGTAGGCATGGATAGCTCTGATAAGGAGACAGTAACTGGAGCAACAGAAGGCCTCATCTGAAGGCACGATCATCATTGTTTGCTGCCTGGTCCATAACCAGTCACTGGCCACCTTTTTTCCCTTTCTGGATGACGATGTTCTTCCTTCATTCCATGGGAATCTTGGCCCTAGGAGAAGGAACTAAGGAGGAGTAGGGTACCTTTGGCACACACTTGGTGAATATGAGTCATTGGGAGTGTAATGGCCTTTTCATTTACCTGTTTCCATGGTCACAGTTGTGTCTCAGGACAGGAGACAGCCCTCACACATCAGATGTCGTATCATTCCTCTTTAATAACCTCCACTGCCTTCCAGTTGCTTACAGGATAAACGGGTACTATGGGAGCACCCTGCACCCTGGTTTTGAGGCCACTCTCCTCTTCTTCCTTCACTTCCTCCCAAGACTTCATTCCAGTGCTTACAAAGTTTCTCTTTTCTCAAGACCCAAAGGTTTCCTTTGGAAACCTTCTCAGGCTTCACTGATACGGAGCTGCTTCTCCTTCCTCTGGGATCCCACGGTACTGTACTCTGTTCACCTTCTCACATGGTACTCTAATTACTAGTTTATGCACCTGCCGTTCCCACCCACCTTACTCCGGACTGTGAGCTGTGCTCAGGCTGGTGTGAGTCTTGCTCATTCGAGTGTCAGAGCCTGTGTTCAACATCTGGTTCTCAGTAGGTGTTCAGAAAAGGTTAACTGAATGGAGGGAAAGGGAAGAGAACTGGTCTTCTATTAATTTATTCAGCAAACCACGGGAAGGATGATACAGTGAGGCACTGATCCATTGTTAAAGAGAACAACGTTTTAATGAAACTTCTTTCAAATCTGTGAAGTACATGTGAAGTAAGTGCTTTTATTCTTTCCATAGGACAGATTTCCAAACAATGATCACAGTGCTTAGGTTAATAAGATGCTAGACAGATGAGTAGCCAGAGAATGCTATGAAATAACAAAATCCCTTCAACCATATATCAAACGCAGATTACCGAGACATCAAGTGAATGATGTTTAGAGTTACATGACTAAAAACAAGACATTACAGTAATCAAGTCATAAAACTAGAAAAAGTTATGTAACAAAAAGGCCTTTCAAAAGCTATTAAATGAGCATACGTGATAGATGAACCAATTGTATATCTGAAGCAGCTTATAGCACCAACATGTTGGCAGGACCTGTAGAGAGGGTAGGCCGCTGGACCGAGGCATCGTTGGGGGGTTGGGGGAAGTTCCCACCATCATCTACTTTGAGCCTCCTGTTTTACAGATGGTGAAACGGGGGCCCAGCAAGATGAAGTGCCTTGTCCAAAGTCACATGACACAGGGACACAAGATTGGCTGGAAAACACTCCAAGGCTACGATCCAGGCCGCCCAACTTTAGGTAAGGGTTCTATTTTAATTTACACATAATTCTATTTGATGCATGTGTTTTGTTCCCATTAACAGCTCCACCATAAAAGAAATCAATACAATTCATAACACATTCCAGTATTATATTTTATTGAGAAGGACTGACACGTACTGCCCTTCATTTCTTGGGCCTCTAAAGATCTTCAGTCAATAGCTGGAATAATCGGATAACACTTCTGTTGGTTGTAAATTGGCTGAGAAGGTGGCATCTGAAGACAACGTTCAGCACCTCTTTTACTACCTAAACTAACCTATGCCTCAAAATTGCTAAATCATTGGTATAATTTCTTTGATAGTTTGAAGATTAGTAAAGTACAAAAACAGTACAGAAAGAGAGCAGGTCAGGTCCTTCCTTTAAAAGGTAATTATGGCACTTTGATTTTAATAAGGTAAGGAAATGTAAAAACCAGATTCTTTTTAGAAGAAAAAGTAACTACAACCTCTACCCTTGTGGACAACCTGGTGTAATGTGTTTCTATAAAATACTTTGGATTCAAGAACTTTTGTCTAGCATATTTTGCCATGGTCCTGGGGCCTCGATTGGACAGATTTATGCACTAACAAACATACAAGAATGAGAAAAAAGATCAGCGTTAACAGGAGCAGTATTAAAGACAAAAATATAATGAACCTATTTAAATAGCTTCCTAGATGTGAAGCCAAGAAGCTGCACGTATATTATGTGATTAGTGTGTCTTTAAAGTGGTGCTTTGGGGAAAGAAACCCACCGTATACGGGGCACTTGTCCATTATCATAAGCAAGCTGCTGCAGAACAGTTCAATCGTGGTTCATAAGTAGATTAAAGCCTGATAAATAAAAGTGACTTCTGCATATCCTATACATAGATTTTCTTAAATAGACATCTAGCTGTAAGTAAATCAACATTTAGCTACAATTTTTCCGCACTGGGTCCAGCGTCAAAGGATGGGATTTCACTTCTCTTGAACATGCCCTACGCCCAGTTAAGAGGTTACAGGACAGCCGTGCTCCTAGCCTTTATGATATCTGACTGGCAAAAAATGTAACCTCCCGGGACCTCAAGTCCATTCCTTACCCACTACAAGCATATCAACAAATAGAGAGCAAAACCTACGTGGCTCCCGTTGGCTAAAAAGATAATTTAGTACTAAAGAATAAACTTATGCTTGCTACTGAAAAGGTGCACAGATACCGAGTAGGTATGATAAAATTTCATAAAAATATTTAACAAGCTGCATTATAAATACTTAAGGAAAAATGTTAAAATCAGAATGAAAATACGATTAGTGTTCTGAAACCATCAGTAGAAAAATACACTTGTTAAAGGAAAAGGCCTCATGGAGTGAAGCGTTAAGTGTCATGTGTTTTTAGTGCACATTTCGAATGTCACCTCTCTTGCTCCTGAACAGGCGCCTGTAATTTTCTTGGAAACCGGGCGTGTTGCAAAACCAAGCGGGAGATGTCAAGGGGTTAAGGCCAGTGGCATGATTTTCCACATGATGTTGGAAAAGTGAGGGCAGTTCACAATGTTGAAAAGATAGGTGGCTGGGGAAGTCCTGACTCGGTTTGAGCAGCTTAAAAATAGCCCTGCATCTGTTCAGCCCCAGTCAGCTTCAGACTCGGAACCCAGACGTGCGACTGTAGGGGCGGGGGGGGGGGGGCTTGGGTGGCAGAGCAAGAGCGTGTAGGACTAGGGGAAAGCGCTGTAAATAGTTCCATCTTGGGGGTTGGATCCTTTTGGAAGGTGAGCTTTTAATCCTTCATTAGTAGATATTTTAAGGAACTAAAGATGAATTAAAATATCAGAGGCTTGTGTATGGCGTGCGCCCTTAAGGGAGTGTTTTTTGTTTAAAAAAGGGGGCCCTTCCTCCCTCTTTAATAAAACTAAGATACTCTGTGGCCTAGGAGATTCCTTGGGATGCCCACGGGCAAGCCCCAGGACTTGAGGGCTGAGTTCACACCCAGAGGAACATCCAGGAACCTGAGGACAGCTGCTGGCACCCTGAAGCCCAAGTGTACTCCAGGTCTAAGCCTGCCCTGGGGGGTGCGGACAATCGGGGAACACGCCGCCCCCCCCTTCCCCCGGGTATTTGACAAATCTGATGCCTTTGGTTCCTGTAGGGTTCTTTCCCACCACGGTCCACCCCGTTGGGGCCGGGAGGTGAGCCTCACCTCTGCAAACAGCCATCCTGGCCAGAGAGGCGAGCTGAAGGGCAGGGCAGAGAGGAGGAAATCACAAAGCTTGGCTAAGAAAAGCACACGGCTTTTACACATTCTCGCTCTCTGCGCCGGGCTCCCGTGGACCCTCCTTTACTTTAAGCATCAAGGCGGACCTTCCCCTGCAGGGCACGTCCCCCTCACTGCAGAGAACACGAGCCCCCGGGGAACAGCTGCCCACAGTCCTGCCCGGGGCCTCTTCCCCTTTTCAAGACCCGCGATCGCTGAAGCCCAAAGGCTCCCTTGGGAAAACCTCAGAGGAGGGCCTGTAGTTCGGTTTTTAATTTTACTTGGTGCAGTTGATGAGCTAAGAGGTCAGCAAGGAGTCTTCCTTACCCAGTTACAGTGGCTCCGACCTTAGGATGTTCTTTACTTTTTGTACGGGAACTCCGTACATAGGACAGGGCAGAGGCGTGGCTTCTGGAGCTGAGGAACTGAGAGACGTTTTAACAAGGAAATAAGCCTTGAGACGTGTATATACAAAGACTTATACACACGGCGCTCCTCACCCAGGGACACGGTGCAGGTCGGCACAACCCTAGGATGATGTAAAGGCTTTAGGACTTAAGTTATCACTGTTTTTTTTGTTTTTTTTTTTCGAAATGGCCCAAACCAACTTTTCTTAAGCAGTAACCCAAGAGGACACCATAGTTATCGAGTGGAAAAGAAGACCGTTATTCCGTATTAAATCAGAAAAAGGTGTTTTAAAGAAAAGGCAACTTGGAAAAATAAAGACGTCGGAGTCGATTATTCCAAGTTAGAGTATTTTAGTTATTAGCAGTGGTTACCAGATAAGCTGAAGGTAAATTTCTTCCAAGGAGCTGCTCATAATTTGCTTTGTTGAGGAGAGGCGAGGAGCCCTTTCACTGTTCCTCTATAGGATGATGCAAGTTTTTTTATCCTTGAAAGGGTTTTCTGAGGTCGGTATCCCTATCAGCAAAGGGTCGCTCCTGGCGTGCTCCTCACAGTAGGACATGAGGTCCGCTGATGCCTTTGAAACCTGACGTGTAGAAAAAAACCAAAGCAGACATTAAAAGTAGAGTTGAGGGGGGCACATGATGGGACGGGCACTGGGTGTTATTCTATATGTTGGCAAATTGAACACCAAAAAAAAAAAAAAAGAGTTGAATGCTGAATGCTGGCCCATTGGGTGGAAGACGGTGGGGTGATACTTTGAGAGCCAGCCTCGTTCTCCTCTATTACTTGTTAGTTAATAAGGGGAAGAGGCTCATAAATGGACAAATCTGGCAGCTCTGGCCTTGAGTGATCAGACTTCAAGGTCAGACAAAAGGACATCACGTGTCTCCTGGGGTGAGCACAGAGGACGTCCCCCCAGCTGGCACGTATTCCTGCCAAAGTAATGGGAATCGGATCATCGCACACAGGTGGTATCCAAAGCGAGGACCCTTCTGCAAAACACGCGGCCTGGATCCTTCCAAAACGGACTGTGTGCTGGGTTATCAGAGGATCCTAAATGTCATCGTTGTACTGTGGCCGTGAAGAAGGATGCCCTTGTGTTAGGAGCCAGGTGGTGAAGTAATCAAGGGGGAAGAGTGACCATGTCTGCGAACGACTTCCAACTGGTTTATCTTTTTTTTTATTTTTTATTTTTCCAACTGGTTTATTTAGAGGATGTGTGTTGTGTGGGTGTAGACAGAGAAAGCACGTGTGTCGAACTGTTAATCATTGGTGAATCTTGGCAAAGAGCATATGGGTGTTTGTTGCTACAACGGACTATCCATAGACTTGAAAGGTCTCAGAGGGTGGGTGGAGGGGACGCATACGTGAATTGGGGGACGTTGTGTCTTAGTTTGTATTTGATACAGGACTGGAATGCAGGACGGAGTTCAGGAACTGGATTCCTGGCTTGGAGTCAATACTCTTGAGAGAGAGAGAGAGAGAGAGAGAGCGCGCGAGCGAGAGGGGTCAAGTTCTAGAAGAGCTTCGACAGTTACTGTTAAACACTGGGCTTGGGAAAATAAAAAGGAGAGACCAAACCCAAGCGGGAGGACTCCGTGCCTTCCTCTGGCAGGAGTTAAAAATGGAAAATGCCATGCCTGGGTGGGATATCCCACAGAACCGTCAGCCCAGAGCCTCCAGGCAAGGAGCACGGGGCAGCTGGGGCCTGTCAACGGCATAGGCAGCCTCCTGTTTTGGAGACAGGTGACTCTCCCCAGGCCCAGAGGAATGTATCAGGTGACTGTTTCAGTCTCTAGGAAACAGCATTCGTCACGACATTCCAGGGCGTGCAATGCCGCGTTCCCTCTTGGGATTTGGGGGGCAAGGGCTGGGCAGCCAGGCGACCTTATAAATGCCTTCCCGTTTCTTCCAGAGCTCAACGAAGGCTGGCACTACTGCCCCTGGGTGCAGAACGTGTCCTTAAAATAGTCTACATGCATTTAAAAAGCAGCGGGCAAAAATAAATAAATAAAAAATAAAAATAAAAAAAAAATAAAAAGCAGTGGGCCCTACACAAAGGAGGCCGTGCGTGTTGGCTCGCTGCCCACGGCTACTTCACCTGTACGGATCACTCTGGAGCGCTCAGCGAACTCCAGAGGTACGACAAGGGTGTCCAGACAGCCCACCCGGACCCCCGTCGCAAGGCGGAACAGAGATCACGGGACCTGATGGTGCTCGTTCAGGGAAGGCAGGTGCCCATCTTCCCTGGGTTTTAGGTTTTTCCGTCCAAACAGGCTTAACTCTGACGCTTTGGGAGACTCCCCACTTGGCCTGGGAGGATCCCGAGCCCAAGCCGCCCTACGGGGCATTACCTTCCCTGAAACGTGGCCCAGCGTCTGCAGAGCAGAGGGGCCTCGTCCCCGCCAGCTTCTCACCTTTATTCTCTCGATGGAGGCTTCCATTCTCAGCTGTTGCACCGTTCTCCGTGCCTGGGCGATGTTGTTGGTGCTTGCTGTTTTGCTGGACATCTTCAACTCTTGTTTCTACCTGAAACCTGAAAAGACCACAACTGTTTAGACGGTCCCAAAGCCTCCGTTTCCAAGGGGGAAAGGGTGCACCTCCCCAGTCGTCGCGGGCTCTGGGAGGTAGTTACTAGAAGGCCCTCCCCCTGGAGCTCCTCCGTGAATCTTTTGCGGCCCAAGGCATCTAATCCATGTACCCCAACATACGGCACGATGGAGCCTCTTCTAGAATCTTTTTTTTTTCTTTTTTTTTCTTCTAGAATCTTCTAAGAGGAAACACAAACATCTGGGGTAGTTAGGGGCCTGCGGCGGCTGCGTCTGCAAGCCAGGCCCCGTTACCCGTGGTCTAATATCCCTGCTCTGCACCGTAACGGAGGGTTTGACTTTTAACTCATTTTGGCTCCTTCACCCAACTACTACGCGGATTCAAGCCCCGGCACCAGGGAGCGGCGCGGGAGGGCACCTCTGCGGAACTTTGCACAAAGGGTGCGTTTTTAGGCGCCATCGAGGTTTGCAGCCGCGTGAGGAATGCTAGGCCGATGAGGAAGTGTGTGTTCAAGAAAAAGTGGGGACCTTTCCGCTCAGACTCTCGGTGATGGACGCCCTGCGTCCACACCAATGTCGAAGGGGATCCGTGGAGTGGCTGGGAATTCTAACCCGACTCCCCCCGCCCCCCTCCAGTGGCCTCTTCGGGCACTGGAGCCCGGCCCCATTGGGGCTGTGGCTGACGACGCTCCTCCGCGGCCTGGGCCCTGGGGTCAGGCTGCTCTCCTGACCTGTCCCCAGCCACCTGGGAAGGGCTCGAGGGGACCTCCGGGGCCGTGAGCCCGTCTAGGGGCGGGTGCCCCCGTGTCTGGGGGATGTGAGCCGGCCAGACCCCAGGGTGGTGGCCTGAGGACCCGCGGGAGCAGGTGGACGCGAGGGGCCTCCCCCACCAGCTGGACTCAGTGTCTGTGCCCCAGGCGCCGGCAGGGACCTGGGCTGACCCCGCACTCCCGAGGCCACAGGAGGGTTGTGAGCTGGGGCCGCAGAGGCTGCAAGACGGGAAGCCACCCCCTTGCCCCCCCGACGGCGGCCACGTCCTGCCCCCTCGATGCCCCACTCCCCTGGCTCCTTGGTGGCCACGTCCACCCCCGGCCCCCGGCGGCACCCTGCCCTCCTCCCACAGCTCACCCCGTGCCCCCTGCCCCCTGGCTGAGCTCTGAGCACTGGCCCCGCCTCCAGAATGTGAGCAGGATTCCCCTGGACAGGGCCTGGGCTCCCGGGCTGCAGCCTGAGGACTCTAATGTCCCTGTGGCGTGAGAACAGCGCGCAGCACCCTCCTTGCCTCCAGGGCACGCGGGCTCCCAGGCCCGAGGCAGCTGTCCTGCCGCTGCTCCACCTCCCAGGCACCGGCTGGGGCCACCCCTGTGCCCCGCGTGGCTCTGAGCAAACTGCTCACCGTCAGGCTCCCTTTGCAGGAATGCCTGCGGGGGGCGGGGGGGTCCCGCGGAGCACCTCCTCCCGGCCTACAGCACCCCGCGCCCCTCTGAGCCTCCCGAGGGGGTGCTCTGCTCTTCCCTGGGGGCAAGGACGTCTGGCTGGCGTTCGGGCCACCAGCTGGATAACAGGCTCGCTCTCTTCTTGGAGAAGAGCTTCCGAGGCCTGGCGTCTGCACGGAGCCTCCGGTGCACATGCTGCCTTCGTGCGTGCGCAGGAGCCTGCGAAGCCGCGCCCTGCCCTCAAGGGTGGATTATGGTTTCATCCTCACCTTAGGGATGAGGCCCCCGAAGTTCAAGACCCTGGCTCCCGGCTCACAAGCCTGGAACCAGCCTGTAGGCCTCTCCCCGCAGCAGCCACGCTCCGCCGCCCAGGGAAGGGTGCAGTTCCCGTTCATCAGACTCACACGCGGGGCGAGGGTGACCCTGACACCGACGACCTGGAGTCGTGGGCTTGCTGAGTGCCCGGCGTCTGTGCAACGCCCCTTCTGCTGCGGAAAGCGTCTGTTGTTTAGTGCCCTGAACAGCAGACGTCCCCTGTCCTTTCCACGAGCTGAGCAACATGTTCTGGGTGTCGCGGGGAGGCAGGGCTGAGGTCAGCGTTCAGAGACCCCGGGCCACTAGCGCTGTCCCTGCCCCAGAGGCACAAAGGTCTGCACGGACCCCAGTTTGATTAAAAACTCCGCGACCTTGTCACTCCGCCTCTGCCATCAATGCCTCCCTGTCCTCGTCGTCCCCCCGTCTGTGGCAGGGGTGGCAGGCAGCAGCCCTACCTCACGGGCTGGCTGGGAGTGCTGCCAGGAGCGCGGGTGCAGGGCTGTGCCCCGTGCACACGGCTATTTAACGATCAACGAGCGCGGGTCCCGAGGTTCCCTGGCAGACGAGGATTCACGGCAACCCGATCGGCAGCGGCATCTTTCTAATACGGCCGGAGACAGGGTCCGTGAGCCCTCCAGGAACACGCATTTCACCCCGTGCACACTTAGCTTCAGCCAGAGCCTACAGGCTGAGGGCAGACGTGTTTGGTTAGGCCCTGCACAGGGTTAATGCAAGCGTGTGCACGTGCATGTGTGTCCGTGTGCGTGCACGTGCGTGTATGCATGTACAGGTGTGTGTGGTGTGCGTCTGCATGTGTGTGCACACATGCATGTGTGCGTGTGTCCATGTGCGTGTGTGTGTACACGTGTGTGCAGGTGTCCATGTGCGTGCATGTATAGGTGTGTGTGGTGCGCGTCTGCGTGTGCGCACATGTGTGTGCACACATGTGCGTCCATGTGTCTGCGTGTGTGCATGTGCACACGGCTGCATGTGCATGTGTGCGTGCATATGCATGTGTGTGCATGCAGGTGTGCACACATGTGTGTGTTTTAACTTGAAAGATGTTTCACTTTAAGATGAAGAAAGATTTCTGGAAAAATGAGAAAATCTTGCAGAACCGGGCTGGATCCGCGTGGCTGCTGCTGCTTTGACATTTGCCGGCACACCTGCGCGTCCCTCCATCTTAACCTGTCCCATGGCCTAGGTCAGGACCGGAGCTCACTCCTGCCCTTGCCACCACCGAGTGCTGGGGCCCCGGGGAGGGACTCATGACCTACTTAAGCCTCGGATTTCTCACAGGGAAAACGGGGATAATAGTACTTTTCTATTTCAAAGGGCTGTTGAGAGCATCAGATAAAACAAGCATGTGAGAGCAATAAATGCGAAGACTACTTGTGCTGAACGTGAGCACCTACATCCTCTGGTCACGTCCCCTGGATGGGCTCTCAGCACCCCGCGGCCCAGCACCTCGCACCCAGCACCGGGCTACCCCGCCCTCCCCTGCTGTGCCCTGAGCACAGCGCCATGCAGACAACACCGCCCCCCGTGTCATCAGCTCCAGCGTGCCTCCCCCACAGTGACACGTCGAGGTCCTAACCCCCAGCAACCCAGCTGCCTTTGGAAACAGGGATTTTAGGGGTACGATTCTGTGGGATGAGCTCAGTAGGCTGGGCGCCGATCCCATCCAACCGGGATCCTCACGAAAAGACCGTGGGCACGGGTCCTGTCGCTGCCTGACTGCAGACGGCTCGCCTCCCGGACAAATCTGGCCTTGCAGCCACTCGGGTCTGTGGGGCTTTGTGACGGCAGCTCAGGCCAACCGAGGCACCGAGGCTCTCCCCCAACTAGGGGTCCCCAGGGGTGCACGTGTCAGGATCTGGGTAGCGCGAGGAACAGCCAGGACTTGGGGCCTAGCTCACCGTCGGCTGTGCCCTGGGGACCGGGCGGGGGGTGGCATCCTGGCGTCCGTCAAGAGCTCAGGCTGCTGACAAAGTAGGTGCAGCAGCCTCAGGATTCCCGGTGCCCTGCCGCTCCGGGCCTGGCTGTGCTCTTGCTGGAAGTCAGCCCCTGCCCCCGCAGCCCCCGCAGCCCCTGCAGCCCCCGCGCTGGTTGCACAAGCTCCCCGGCCCCCATGAAGTGCATTGTGCTTGTTGTGAAGGGACACCGATGGCTGCAGGATGTCAGGCTGCTGCAGGGTGACCTCGCTGTTTCTGTTCAACGCCCCAGAGCCCGAGACTTGACAACAGGGACGTGGAACCCGACGCTGCCTCCTGCCCATGGGCACAGCCTGCAGCTGCAAGAGCAAGCATGGCCTGTGAGCGGCACGTCCTGCCCTCCTCCGTGCGGCTCTGAGAGCAAAGGGCACAAGGAACAAGGGCCGGGCCAGGGGGAAGCGAGAGGCGGGGCGGGGAAGGGTGGGCGCTGGGCGAGCGGCGCTGTTGCCGGGCTCTGTGGGCCCAGGGTCGGCGCAGGGAGGACAGCAAACCACTGTCTCTCAAGACCTTGAAGTCCTCTCAGGGTCATGCTCCGGGGGCGCCCGGGGGCTCCGTGGTGGAGCCTCGGCCTTCAGCTCCCGGCACGGCCCCGGGGTCCTGGGATGCAGCCCTGGGCGGCCCCTGCTGCGGAGCCTGCTTCTCCCTCCCTCCCTCCCTCCCACCCTGTCAAATAATAAAACCCTTAGGAGCAACCAGGTAGCAGGTTTTACACCTGCAGACGCTTGCAGCCCTGCCGGTAGAGGAGCTCATGCCGCCTGCTGCCCACGCACACGTCCTCGAGTCCTGATGACGACCCTGGACGGCGATGCTGCTGTCACGATGATTCCTGACGACTACCCTCGTGTACGCAGTAAGCGAATTCCGTGGATCCTTTCATTTAATCCTCTCAGAGAGGAGCTCTGTTCCCGTTTCGGTTTCACAGATGAGACGCAGGTCACAGGTGTCTTGCCAAAGGTCGTGCCGATGCCCGTGGCGGGGTGGACCGGGGCCCCGACTCCCGGGGCCGTCCTCTTCACTGCCTGCAGGGCCTGCCTCTGACCATCAGGAACACGTGGAGGACCGGGAGGCGGCAGGGAGCACTCCACGCAGGGCCTGCTGCTCAGGCACGAGGTCGTCACGGCTCAGCCACAGCGGCCGGGTCCAGCGGCCTTGGGAGAAGGCCCGAGGGAAGGAGAACTGGTTCTAGGTAAGACACAGGATGACCCCACGTCCCCGGGAAGCCGCAGGAAGCCACGAGAGTGAGCCCGTCTGGCTAATAAACCCGGAGACGGCTGCAGAGCCTGAGTAGAGGGTTCCTACCTCCCCTGTGTGTCTGCAGCATCTGGGGCACTTGTCATAAGAAAAAGTCTGATCCAGTCGGTCTGTGGCAGGACCCAGGAGTCCATGTTAAGCCTTCCCATGTGGGGCGCCCGGGGGCTCCGTCGGTGAAGTATCTGCCTTCTGCTCAGGTCGTGACCCCGGGGTCCTGGGTTCGAGCCCCGTGTCGGGCTCCCTGCTCAGGGGGAGCTGCTTCTCCCTCGGCCCTGCTTGTGCTCTCTCTCAAATAAACAAATAAAATCTGAAAACAACCCAAAAAGCTTCCTCGGTGATTCTGAGTCGGTTCCTAGAGAAACGCCAATACGATGCTCAGTCTTGCCTCGTGGTTCTACCTATGTGTGCGTTTGCTCGGGAATTAAAATACGTCCGCGTGAAAGAACGGCTCTTCCCACCCATACTCAGCCTTCAACGGGGTGAACCAGGCCCGGGAACCGCCAACTGCTCCCACGACCCGGACTTGCAGGGCCAAGCACCCGACGTCAGCGCTGACGGCCCCGCGGGCTCCCCTGCTGCACGGGGTTAGGCAGGTTTCCGAGCAGCCCTTCCCTCCGGGAAGTGCCTCCTCTTGGTGCCACTGGCCCATCCTGTCCTTGTCCCCTGAGGAGCCTTTCTACGGCTCCTGTTCCTTCCTCGGACTCAGTTTTTGGGGGCTCCGTCCCACAGGACAGAGGCAGCGGCATGGTTGGGACTGTGACCGTCAGGTCCGGCGGCGCCTGGCTCGTCCCTGCTGTGACCTGCTGCCGTCACTTCTCCAGACTCGGGCGTGCGCGACTGAGCTGGGACGGGACGACGGGGGTCCCTCGGGCAGGGCTGTCGGCGGGAGGAAACCGAAGAGCCTACGTCGGGTCCTGGATGCCTGCCTGACCCGAGGGCCTTCACGGGCAGATGAGGCTCCGGCCCCGTGACCCACGACTGCCAGCCTCGGGGGGAAGCCGCTGAAGGTCCCGCACACGGAGCGCCGCTGCTTCACCAGGACCCCGGAGGAGCCGGCGACACCCGCTGCCTGCGCCCACCCTCTTTCCGAAGCCCTGTCATCGGTGAGTGATGCCCTCACGGCCCTAATTCCCCCTAATTCCTGAGACCACGCACTGGGTACGGGTGCTGGGGGGGGGGGCTGCACGGCAGGTCCCGAGGGGCGGCACTGGGTACGGGTGCTGGGGGGGCAGGCAGGTCCCGAGGGGTGGCACTGGGTGCAAGGTGCTGGGGGGGGGGGGCGCGGGCTGGAGGGCGAGTCCCAAGGGGCAGCCCTGGGCTCATGCTGACTGTCCTGTGAGGGGGGAGGCCCCAAGGGTTTCTGAGCAGCAGCACCAGGCACAGGGAAGATGAGAGAACAGCAGAGGAGGAGGAGGGTGAGCAAGCGAGGGGCGCCGAGGCTGCAGGGGTGGGGGTGGGGGGTTATGAGGGCCTGAGGGAGGGCGGGGGCTGAGGCCGGAGCTCTGGGATGAGGCCGGGAGGCCCCGCAGGTACAGGGGAGGAGACGCAGGGGGGCGGGCGGCCAGCGGCTTAGCCTAGGAGCCCACACGCAGACCTCCTGCGCCAACCTGCAGGCGTCACACGGAGCAAAGGAAGCCAGGCTCGGGCGCAGGCGCCGTTGATTCTGGGCGCAGGACATCCGAGGCGCAGCCAGTCCTTGGCGACGGAAACTAGCCGGGCGGAGAGAGGGCGAGAGGACGGCGAGCTCACCTTCAGCCAGAAGGTTCTGGGGAAGGACGTCAGAGGACGCGCATCTCCGGCTCCACGTGTGCAAGGGCTCCGTGCCGCCCGTCGGCGGAGGCACCCGCGTGACACACGTCCCCGAACATGACCGTCGGGTGGGAAGGTGCTTCCGTGGAACGTCAGGATTCCAGGCGAAGCCGGAGAACTCACAACAGGCCCCTGATCTGGCACCGACGCCGCGGGATGGTCCCCCCCACCCCGTCCCCAGCCGTCCCCGGGGGCGTCTCGGTCTCCGGCCCTCCTGTCCCAGGCTGCCACCTGCCACCTGCGTCCTCCGAGTGGGGCTGTCCTGGGCGGCTCTGCCCGTTTCCCCGCCATCTGCCTCCAGGGCTGGCACAGGGCAGGCCCCGATGGTCGCAGGACCCCCACGCACCCCGCCTGCCCCCGACTCCCCTCCTGGACGCAGGGCCCTGCTCTGGACCCGCTTCTCCGCCTCCCCTTGCAAACAGCCTTCATCCCGGGTCTCCAGACCCCACACCTTGTGCCCCGTGCCCCCAACACCCAAGGAGGGACCGTGTGCCACAGGGGAGGGCGGCGGGGGCCTTGCCGAGCCTGGTCCCCCCCCCCCCCCCAGCTGCCCACCTGCCAGGCAGCTGCCACCCAGGAGCCTACATGACCGCAAAGCCACCTCCAGAATCGGGCTGTCTCGCAAGCCGGAGGGTGGCTGGGAGCGGGGCCGTGCCCCCCTACGGGCCGTCCTTCCGCCCCCCGGAGACAGGCCTGTGCCCTCCCGGCTCCTTCACACGCCGACCCCGCCGCCCTGGGCCCACGAGCCTTCCAGAATCCCTTGAAAGCCGCGGGCAGGGTGGGGGACAGCCCCAGAGTGTGTCCGCCAAGGCCACGCCTTGAGGTGTTGGGGCCACGCCACCCACAAGGGCCCCACGTGGGGACCGCGCAGGCGACGGCACAGCAGGGAATAGCCCTCGACGGAGCACATGACGCGGTGAGGACGCCCGGGCCCGGACACGCGCCCCGGACACGGTAAGGACACCGGAGCCCAGACACATGCACCCTGGACACGGTGATGACGCTGGAGCCTGGACACATCTGCCCTGGAGGGAGGAGGACCCTGACCCCCGGGGACACCGGCCTGCTGAGGGCGGTTGAGGCTGACGGGTGCCAGGAGAGCAGTGCCGAGGGCCCATCTGCAGTCCCCAGAGCCCCCGCCCGGCACCCGGTCCCCTGGGGGGGCCTCTCCGCTGCAGGGTCAGAGGGCGGCGGTGACTCTGAGGGCGCAGCGCTCTGCAAGTGTCTCCCGTCCGGAGCCCAGGGCCCCCAGGGGTTTGCAAGGGCAGCTTCTCGCCTCAGCGCGAGCTTGTGCTCCTTCCTCAGCAGCACCTCTCCTGTAGCCTCGGCCCGGGGCCGCCCTCGAGCATGTGGCGACGCCAGATAGCTGTCCCCCGTCCCAGGAGGTGTGCGTGCCAACCCCGAGCCCAGCCTGAGCTGCTATCTGGGCCACCAGACGCGAGGGCCCAGCGAGTCCAGGGGAGGGGAGGAGGGGGGAAGGAGAGGAGGGGGGAGGAGGGGAGGGGGGAAGGAGGGGGGAGGGGAGAGGTCCCCGCTGCGCCAGGACCTGCAGCCACCAGGGCCAAGGCAGAGGAGGCTAAGTCCCTGGTGGCCCCTGGGGTGAGGGGAGAGTGCGGGGAGCCCGGATGCGCAGGCTGCTTCGGCGGCGGGGCCTGCAGGTGCACTTGCGACCCGGTCCCAGGGGCTGTGCCGAGGCTCGCACGCGGGGGCAGAGGGAGCTGCGGGGACAGAGCTGACGCTCCTGCTCTTGCCACTCAATGGACCTCGCACACCCTGCTGACTGCCGGCCCAGCCTCAGTTTCCTCATTTGCAGGATGGGCGCCCCGGGGAGCCGCGGAGAGGCTGAGCAGTGAGCCAAGCTCCTCAGGGCCGGCCCTGACCGCTGCCGCCCGGCCGCCATGGGAACGGCCGCCAAAGAACGGCCCCAAGGGCCGCGAGGAGCTCAGGAACCAGGGACCCAGGAAGGTGCCGTCAGGAGGAGCACAGGCTCCCCAGAAGCACGGGCTGCCGAGCGGCGCTCCTCCCAGCAGCTCCTCCCGCCGGACGCCCTGAAAGCCTGTGGCCCGGAACCGCCCGCCGCTCCCCCCGCGGGGCCACCAGCGGAGGAGACACGAGGGAAGCGTCCTGGGCCACGGCCCAGGTGCACAGGCTCCTGGGGAGGACGCTCCTTAGATGGCAGGGTGGTCGCAGGCGAGGCCAGGCTGCCTCCACGGGCCCAGAGGCCTCGGCAGGGCCGTGGGCAGTGGGGCAGGGAGCACGGTGTGCACGTTGGGCACGGTGCGGGCGGGGAGCACGGGAAGCAGGGGAGCACGGGCCACACAGGGAGCACAGGGAGCATGGGGCGCACGGGGAGCACGGGCCACATGGGGCGCACGGGAAACACGAGGAGCACAGGCCACACAGAGCATGGGGAGCATGGGGAGCGTGGGGTGCACGGGGAGCACAGAGCGCAGGCCCCCCTGTCTGGGGGTCGCTTGGAACGGGGCTGACGCCCGCTTGGCTGGTAGCTCCCAGTCCCGCCCGGCAGGGACTCCCGGCAGCTACGCAGGGAGCATCGTGCTCTCAGCTCTGCCTCCACAGGGGCCCCGTGGCCTGCGCTCCGGGCCCAGCTCCTGACACCCACTCGGGCCTGCAGTGCAGCCGCAGTGGGGACCCTGGGTGGGGGTCACGGGGCCTCCTCGGGGGACCCCGCACACTTGGCCTGTGTGCCCCGGCCTCCCCGCCGTCCCGCGCTGCCCCCCTCCGGGTCTCCAGCTCCCGCCTCTCCTGGGCCTCAGGCCTCGGGCTCCACGCCTCCGTGTGGCTGCGCACCTGCACCTGCTGCACACCTGCGGGGCGGCCTTGGCCCTGCCCTCCACCTGCCAGAACCTTCCTCCCAGGCAGTCGCCCTCCCTCGATGGGCCACACCCTTGGAGGGGCTCCGGCCATCCCACTCCCCTCGCCTGCCCCCCCCTCGCCCCAGGAGAAGGTGCTGCTGGCACCACTTACAACCCACCCTGGTGCCAGGTGGCCATGGGCGGGCGACCCGGCTCGGTCCCGGCCACACAGCCCAGGACCATGCTCCAGGATGACCTGTGCTCGTCCCCACCCCCTGCTGCCCTCACAAGGCGACCTCCATGGTGACCCGTGCTCGTCACGCTCAAGGACACAGAGGACCTTGTAGGCTTGCTCTCCTGCTCGGGGCAGGCCTCCCTGGGATCTGGTGCTTCAGGGTGTGGCCACATGAGGCGCAGCAGGGCCGGGGGGGAGTGCGTGGCCTCAGCAAGGGGAGGTGAGCAAGACAGCTCGCTGGGCCGTGCTGCGCCCCGAAGGCCTCCCGGACCCGCATGTGCAGCGACCTCGGGCCCAGCAGATCCGTCCCTGGACAATGCTCAGTAAACATCAACTGACTGGGGCGACGTCCTGCCTCCCACGAGCGCATCCTGTACTCAGACGGGGGCCTGCGGCGTCGTTTCCGCTAACAGTCAGGCCAGGATCACAATTCTGGGCCGAGCTCTCCTGCTGAGATCCCGTCCCTCCGGTGACCCCTGGGCACCCTCCCCTCACTGCGCTGGGGGTCTTGCCGGCGTGAGTCCCCGAAGGCCACCTTAATTCCAGGCCCTGCTGGAGGGCAGGCATCTCTGCAGCCTCCTGCCCACTGACCATCAGGGCGCAACAGACTCACCACACGGGGACCAGCAGGACCCTGATGCCGGCAGCGTGTCTCAGCTGCTGCGTGCCGGGGCCAGGGACGGGCAGCGAGGGCGGGCTGGCATCACACAGGCGACAAAGCGTGCTGGATGTCATCAGGGCCGTGGCTACGCTGGGAGGTCACAGAGCAGAGGGGTGCGCGGTGCCCAGGCACAGGGATGGCCTCCCAGAGGGGGCGTCTACACCTATGCCTTCGACGGAGGAGCCTGCTCCAGGGCCGTCTACAGAGAGTTAGATTCACGCCCAGTGATCCCCCCACCGCGAGGAACATGCGGCGGATGAGCCTCAGGGGTGAGGGAAGCGTGTTTCCACTGCTGTTCGCTAGAGCAACGCAGGGCTGGGCATGGAGACACTCGTGAGCTCAGACCTTCCAGGTCCCGGCGGCCCGCGTGAGCGAAGCCTACCGTGGAGCCGGGACTGCTCTGGGCAGTGGCTGGAGCTCTTCCAGAGCCGCCTCACAATCCTTTACAAGGAGCCTAAAAAAATATTTATCTTTAGAAACCAATAACTGTAACCCAGGGCATTTATCCTAAGGAAGTAACCCAACATAAAAGGCATGTGCATATAGAGGTATTTAGTATTATTTGCTGAAAAGTGGAAAATGGAGAAAACAAAATGCCCCAAACACCGAAGCGGACAAACTGTGCTACGTGAGCAGGAGGCAGCTTCCTACAGCCTTGCAGGTTCGATTCTGAAGGTCGTGTTGCTGGGTAAGAGTGTTCAGGATATCACAGGAAGGGAAACGCTGGTACGTGTGCCCCTGGCAAGGTGTACGAGACTCACGGACGCGGACGGACAGCGACCAGGACTCGGGGGGGTGAGCCCGGCTGCCTCCGCGGGACTAGGAGCGCGCTCCTGCTATTGCTGTTTGAGCGGTAAGACCAGCGAAAACTCCAACCATACGGTCGAGGCCCCCACATTTCTCCCTCCCGCCGCCGGAGCGGAGGCCGATCGCTGCCCGCGGGCCGAGCCCAGGCTGCCGTCAGCTGGCGCAAGTCCGGTCTGGGTGCGACACGGACACGCGCGCGGCGGCCGGGCCGCAACCGACGGCAGGGGCCCCGGGGCCCGGGGTACCTGCTCCCCGGCCCCCCACAGAGGAGCGTGGTGGTCTCGGATCCGGAGTCGGGACATCGGGGCTGCATTCACCACATGGAAAATCTGCCAGGCACTCCAGGAACACGGATGGGTGCACATTAGGACAAGTTATCGAAAAAATACTCTTACCTAAGGACGAACTCTAAAATCAAGGAAGCAAACTCTAAGTCAAGACTCACACTGGCAGCGGGGGTGGGGGGCGGGGGGCGGAGTCGGCCTGCAGATCTGGTTTATGGGGCCCACAGAGAATTAGTTAAAACAGCAACAACAAAGCAGCGCCAACGTTTAGAAATTGAGAGTTTGCACATAAAAATCCAGATTCCTGGCTTCTTTCCAGAGAACACGTTCCCATATGGTTGCCGAGCTGCGGCCCAGGCGCGGCACATGGTCCTGGGGTGGACGGGGCCCACTCACTGCCACGCTGCTTGGCCTGGGGCCTTCAGCCTCCGGGGTTTTGACCAGGGGGTAAAAGCTCTTTGGGAAACTCGTTCCAATGTTTCAAGTCGGTGGTGGGACCAATGACAAGCTTAGGAATCAACGATTTTAAGGTCCTGAGATAACTTCAGTTCTTTCTCCTTCTCCTGTGAGAGGTGGCACGAACAGGGGGTGACTGGCCGGACACAGACTCCCCAACACCCCTTCAGAAACCCCCTGGACAAAGCCAGTCACCAAAAGACTCCTTCACAACAATGTGCATTAATATTAGGACACATTCTGGGCAGCCCGGGGGGTGCAGCCGTTTAGCACCATCTGCAGCCCGGGGCGTGATCCTGGAGACCCGGGATCGAGTCCTGCGTCGGGCCCCGGCATGGAGCCTGCTTCTCCCTCAGCCTGTGTCTCTGCCCCCGTCTCTCTGTGTGTCTCTCATGAATAAATAAATAAAATCTTTTTTTTTTTTTTTTTAAAGACACATCCTTCTGACCCCGGTCTCTGTTTTTTACCCCTGACTATTCCCCGACTGCCTGGGCTTTATTCATTTATTAGGCATGTGCCGGTTTCTCCTGGCGGCGAGCCACTGTACCTACACCACACACTCACAAGGAATTTAAGAATTCTGTGATCCCGAGGATTTGATAAATTCAGCTGAGCCGAAAACAGCCACGGGGACCAAAGAGGTACGCACGACTCTCAGCTCTAACTCCGTGCCGGGCGCTGTGCTCAGAGCTTCCGTCCTCGTATCGCGTCGTGAGAGAAGGATGGTTATTACCTCAAAAGGGGAATATGGTTAGAGCCTTAAAGACAGAGTCGAAAAGTTGAAGAAAAAGAAGAAAAAGTGTGTAGAACAGTGTGCACAAAGTGACACACGCTAAAAAAAAAAAGAAATATTTTTGGTTATAAATAAAGACTCCCAGTGAGAGAATGCTAGTAAATAAAAAAAAAAAAAAAAAAAGAAGGCTAGTAAATCATACCATGTGATTGGCCTCCCTGGCAAAGTGCTATTTTCTCCTCTTTGGAACATTCAATGACCTGGTGGTGGCAGACGTAGATTCCTTAATGATAATAGCTAATGTTTATTTTAATGTTTGCTAGAAAAAGATAATTACGCACTAGACCAATGGCTTTCTGGATGATACCGCTTAAGAAGAGGCTGACTTAATCCGGTCAAGAAATGGGCAAAACGCATGAACAGACATTTCTCCAGAGACGACGTACACGTGGCCACAGACACAAGAAAATGCTCCGCGTCCCTGGCCATCAGGGAAACACAAATCAAACCCACCACGAGACCCCCCCCCACAGCAGTGAGAACGGGGAACATTAACAAGTCAGGAAACAACAGGTGTTGGGGAGGATGTGGAGCAAGGGGAGCCCTCTGTGCTGTTGGTGGGGACGTGACCTGGCGCAGCCGCTGTGGGAACCTGTGTGGAGGGGCCTCAAGGAGGTAAAAATAGAGCTGCCCTATGACCCCACAACTGCACTGCCGGGGATTTGTCCCAAAGGACATGGATATAGTGACTCGAAGGGGCACACGCACCCCCGTGTTTATGGTGGCAGCGTCCACAAGAGCCGCAGCATGGAAACAGCACAGATGTTCACCAGCTGAGGAATGGATAAGGAAGATGTGCTGCGTAGACACGATGGGATCCCAGTCAGGCGTCAGGGCCCCTGGGGTCCTGCCCGTGCAAGGCCGGCGCCGCCACCCAGGGCTGTTAGGGGAGGGAAGGAGGTCAGAGGAGGGGCAGCGCCATGTGGTCCCGCTCATCCAGGGAATCTCAGGCACAGGGTCATGGGGAGGGAGGGAGAGAGGGAGGGAGGATACACTAAGCTGACGAGGGGGGGGTTGGGGGACGAAGCACAAGAGACTCGTAACCCTGGGGGACAAGCTGGGGGTCGCTGGAGGGGGTCACAGGGGATGGGGTCACGGGGACGGGGTCACGGGAGGCGTGGTCACTGGGACGGGGCCACGGGGGATGGGGTCACAGGGACGGGATCACGGGGACGGGGTCACGGGGGATGGGACCACGGGGATGGGGCACGAGGATGGGGTCATAGGGGATGGGGTCATGGGGTCATGGGGATGGGGTCACAGGGACGGGGTTATGGGGGACGGGGTCACGGGGGATGGGACCATGGGGATGGGGCACGAGGACGGGGTCATAGGGGATAGGGTCATGGGGTCACGGGGATGGGGTCACAGGGACAGGGTTACGGGGGATGGGGTCATGGTGACGAGGTCACGGGGGACAGAGTCATGGGGGATGGGGTCATGGGGACTGGGACACAGGGGATGGGGTCACAGGGATGAGGTCACGGGGGATGGGGTCATGGGGATGGGTCCAGGAGGAGAGGTCATGGGGACAGGATCATGGGGACAGGGACACAGGGGATGGGGTCACAGGGGATGGGGTCATGGGGTCACGGGGATGGGGTCACAGGGATGGGGTCACAGAGACGGGGTCATGGGGTCACGGGGATGGGGTCACGGGAGTTGGGGTCACAGGGGACGGGGTCACGGGGGAGGCCCGTGGCGGGAGGAGCACTGGCGTGTCTGAGCACTGCCCTGGAACTAATCATACTCCGCGCACTAACTTGAATTTAAGTAGAAATTTTTTTAAGAAAGAGGCGAACTTAAACACGGAGTTAACTTAAAATACGTTCAAAGGAAAACAGGAGACCCGACACCAGGGCTGCTCGCAGCGACGACTACCCTGACGGCGGCGAACCCCGTGTTTTACTCGAAGGAACAGCAGGGACACAGTGTCTACTTCATCAGGAGAACAAAGGTCTCTGGTCCCCAAGGGCAAAATTCAGGTCCCGCTGGGTCACTGAGGTCGGGTCTCCGGGTGGCTCTGCCCTGAAGCGCCTCCCAGGGTCCGACGTGGGGAAGGGGAAGGGAAGTGCGGCGACCACAAGCACGGCCTGGTGCGCGAGGAACCCGAGGCTCGGCCCCCCCCGGACGGCCACCGAGCATGTTGCACCTCGGCCCTGGCGCAGCGGGGGGGCCCGCTCACCGGCTCGGCCGGGCAGGCCAGCGTCGGCAGACCCAGGTACGTAAAGCCAGACGCGACGAGCTCGTTAGCGGGTAACGCGGCCACCTCGTCCCGCGGCGCGAACATCTCTCCGTCCAGCACTCGAGAGTTTCCCCTCGGCAGCCGGGACGGCGTGAGGCCGCAGCCACTCGTGACCCTCGGGGGGCCGCTGGACCAGGAGGGACGAGCACGGGCAGGACGCCTCCCGCCGGAGGCACACTCGGCAGCTGAGGCCTCGGGGAAGAGGGCCGCGTGGGCTCGCGCCCATCTAGCGACCCCTGAGCTTGCTTCTTGGCTCTGCCACTGAAACAAGACCCCAAAGACAGACAAACGGAGAAACCAAAAAAAAAAAAAAAAAAAATTTAAATTTAAAACATGTATTTTTCAAACTTCAAAAAGCTCCAAGAGCAATGAATCCAGGTGGCGGCAGGGTGGTGGCGGCGGGAGCTAAGCCAGGCGGCGGGCCGGCCCCCGCCCCCCGTCCTCGGCGACGCTGCCCTGGGGAGACGGGGGCGCAGCAGGTGGGCGCTGCATAGTCTTCTGCAAATGTATCGAGGGGAGGAAACGGTGTTTGCCCGTAAGTAGGGTGCTGAGGCCGGCCAGCTGCCACGCTGCGCTGAGCCACTCTGGCTGTGGGGGGGCGGGGAGTCCCCAGGGACGTGGGACGGCGACTGGGCCCGGGGACTGGCTCAGCGGCACTGGCGGGTCCCTACCAGGTACCGGGCCCTGCCGAGCGCCGTGCAACGACCGCCAACGCTCCGGGGGCGGCCCGACTGTCCTCACCCGGCAGAGGGAGAAACCGAGGCATGAAGTGATGGACACGGTGGGAGCCAGGGGCACCCCGGTGCTGGCATCCAACCGGGAAGGATGCGCCTGAACCTCGGCTGCACCGGGGCAGGGCGGCTCCGGGGTGCGCGGCGGGGCTTGGGGTGGCCGTCGCTGCGTGCGTCAGGGGCCCAGGCCCAGAGCTCGGCCGCGCGAGGAAGGCGACAGCTGCCCAGGGGCTGCTCCTCGGACGCCAGCCGTGCGGGGCGCCTCTCTGACTGCCGGGTCCCCGACGCGCACCCGTTCCCGGAGAGGGACGCCAGCCTGTGACGTCGGGCAGCCCGGCCGGCATGGCCTCCCTGGAGCGGGCGCGGACACGTCGGGCCTTGCTGTCCCCACGGCCTTGTGGCCCCGCGTGGCCCCTCTCACAGATGGAGGAAGCTCCTTGGGGGAGCGTTCAGTCCTGCTGGGGGCAAGGGGCGCCTGGACCCGGCGTCTCCCTGCCGTCCGCGGCCTGCAGTAGCCGCACCAGCCGCCCGGCTCCCCTGCTCGGGCCGCGCCTCCTCATCAGGACAGGGACCCCGCGGCCGGCCGTCTGCACCGTGTGCTCCGGGGCTACACCCGCGGGCCCATGGCGACCAGGATGCGTGCACGGCACGACGTGGAGGACAGGAATCCACCCAGGCGCCCCAGCTCCTGGCCCTCCTGCACGGGAGTTTCGGGACTTTGGACAAATGGCTTCATTTCTTTGAATTTTCATTTTCTCTCCTCAAACGGGTAGGTGCGTCCCCCTTAACCCCGCGGGTGATGGTGAAAGGCGGTGGCAGCTCGGAGAGAGCCTCTGGAGGCCGCAGAGAGGCCGCGAGCACCTCCCCGGTCTAGGTCTAGGTAACGGGGCCGCCGCCGCCAGATCAATATTTGGGGAAATGGCTGCATCACTGACCACGGCTGGAGTGAGCCCAGATCACCGGTCCGTCCCCTTAGAATCTAGGGTCTCTCAAGGCACGACAGCTCGACGTCCCTGCTTGGTAAACAGTAAGCACTTACTCTTCATTGAATTTGTGGAATGTGGTAATACAGCCGCGAATCCGCGACTTATAAGTTGCTTGAGAAGCAAAAAAAAAAAAACCCCAAAAAACCCAACAAAGTGACCTAAAGATTTCAGCTCTCCTGCATCACCGCAGGCCTCCGGATTCTTTCCCGGGAACCGGTCGGTGCAGGAAGGGGCTGAGAGGCTGGAGGCGGAGGCCGGTCCTCAGCAGGTGCACCGACCGCCCGAAGCCGAAGGCCAACTGGGATAATTAAAGGCCAGGCCTTCTCCTTGTTTAAAAAGCGGACTCCCCTCTCAACTCCCTGCTGACAAAGGCACAATTAAGTCGAGTCCTGTAGGAACACAGAAGGCAACTTTTCTCCTCCATTCTTAATTAAAAAAAAAAAAAAAAGGTCTCCACGCCCCCGCCCCGCCCCAGCTCAGCGCTGGAGGGAAGGTCACAAAACACTTCTTGTTTTTCTCCTCCTTCTTCTTCTTCTTCAGAAATTAAGCTTGCAACATCCTTTCTTCCCAGGATCCCAGGAGCCAGAGGTCTGGAAGCAGCCCTGCTGGGGACGCATCGGGGAGGCCGCTCTTGCCTGAGGGATGGAGCCGTGCCCAGGAGCCTCCTCCGTGGCTGTCCGTCTCTCCGTGTGGCCTAAAATAAAACCGGCGATTTTTTTTTTACACGGTTCTAAAAATAGGGGTTTGGCTCGAATCCACCAGTTGGTGTTTTGATTTTTAAATTAGGTGCCAAAAGAAAAAAAAAATCATGCTTAACCTCGTGAGTACCGCGAAGTAACTCCGAGAGACCGCAATGTTATCTTGATTTCAAGGTTCTCAAATATTCATTCTTTTAGAATCTGGGCAAAGGCGAAAGGAGATACACGGAAGGTCGGCGATGATGACGCGGAAGGCGTGCAGCCCAACGTGGAGGCCAAAGGCCGCACACACCCCTAAAGCAAGCGCTACTCTAAACGCTGTCTTGGGGCACGGGAGCTGGAGTTCAGCGATTCACTCAAAACACATGGAGGAACACTGGTGCGTGCCAACTTCGATCTCTCCTGATGTGGTTTCTGACACCAACTTCCAACGGCAGCTCTGGCAGCACCGAGAGCTCCCCGAGTGGCTGGTCCGCGACTTGGGTCCTCGGGACGGGACCGCTAAGCCTCCCTGCTTGGACGCCAGTCAGTGTGTGTCAAGCAAGGTGGGCGCCCGCTGCAGCCTGGACGCAGGCCTGGTCCTCAAGGGAGGCTGCACGCGCCGCTGCTGCAAGACTTGCTGTGGGCAGCACCATATGAGCCCCCGGAGGGCCACCATGTCCTCCCCCCTCGCCCGGAACAGACACCCACGACCCACCGAGATGCTCTGAAGGCTCCCGGCTACTTCAGTTGTCCAGGAATGTACGCTATGCCAGCAATGTGGGCCGCCTGTGCCAGGGCAGATAGCGGCCTGGAGGCCACAGCCGGGGGGGGGGGGGGGCTGTGTGCATGGGGGGGGCAGCTGTGTGCACGGGGGGCAGCTGTGTGCATGGGGAAGCAGCTGTGTGCACAGGGGGTCAGCTGTGTGCATGGGGGGCAGCTGTGTACATGGGGGGAGCCATGTGCACGGGGGGGGCAGCTGTGTGCACGGGGGGAGCTATGTGCACGGGGGGGCAGCTGTGTGCATGGGGAGCAGCTGTGTGAATGGGGGGAGCTGTATGCATGGGGTGGGGAGTCACAGCTGTGTGCATGGGGGGAGCTGTGTGCATGGGGGGGCAGCTGTGTACATGGGGGAAGCTGTGTGCACGGGGGGCAGCTGTGTGCACGGGGGGGCAGCTGTGTGTACAGGGGGGGCAGCTGTGTGCATAGGGGGAGCTGTGTGCATGGGGGGCAGCTGTATGCATGGGGTGGGGAGTCACAGCTGTGTGCATGGGGGGAGCTGTGTGCATGGGGGCGCAGCTGTGTGCACGGGGTGGGGAGGCACAGCTGTGTGCACGGGGGAGCAGCTCTGTGCACAGGGGAGCAGCCGTGTGCATGGGGGGGCAGCTGTGTGCATGGGGTGGGGGGCACAGCTGTGTGCATGGGGGCGTAGCTGTGTGCACGGGGTGGGGGGCACAGCTGTGTGCACGGGGGGAGCAGCTCTGTACACGGGGGAGCAGCTGTGTGCACGGGGGGGAGCAGCTGTGTGCATGGGGGGGCAGCTGTGTGCATGGGGGGAGCAGCTGTGTGCACGGGGGGAGCAGCTCTGTACACGGCGGAGCAGCTGTGTGCATGGGGGGAGCAGCTGTGTGCACGGCGGGGGGGGGCAGCTGTGTGCACCAGGCCGCGGAGGACCCGCGGAGTGCAGTGGCAACAGTCCCCGTCCCCATCTGCCAAACCCAAACACGTCCAGAACTTCCAGAACTCGCTAAGTTAGAAGCAGAGGCTGGTGGTCGGCCGGGGGAGGGCAGGACGGCGGGAAAGCGGCGCCTTCCTCTAGGGGAGCAGGGAGGGGAGCGGTGAGAACCCGCACTCCGGACGACAGTCCACTTTTCAAAGGCTTCTGCTGCTGCAAAACGGTGCCTTTGCAGGGGGCGGCCCGGCATCCGGGCATCTCGGTGAGGAAAGGCCAGTGAAGGGAGCCCTGGCTTCATGATGCTCCAGAGGCGGACGCAGGAGGCGCTGCCAATCAGGGCCCGGCCTTCCGGGGGGCACTCAGAGGCCCGGGTGCCCGGCTCCCGGGAATGCGCTTTACAAAGTGTCTCCTTGACGCGTGTCGTTTCCTTCGGAGACACGGGGATGTGGGGTCTTTGCTCTGCCCCTCGCTCGCCCACCACCTCCCGTCCCTCCGCAGGGTCCCTCCCCATCCCCACTGACTGTCTCCCCCACTCGGTCCCTGAGGCGCCTCCCCGTCTCCGGCCAACTCCACGCGGCGTCACCAGCCCCCCTGCAGGGCACGTTCCTCTCTGCCTATTTTTCCGGGGCCTCTCCCTCTCCCCGTGCCCCCCGTCCCCCTGCAGGAGCAGCGGCCGGGCCCGGAGCCCCCTCCTCCCAGAGGAACGCAGGCCCACCGCGGAGGGAGGGCTGTAGGAGACGGGGCTGCGCAGCGGAGCTGCGCCCAGGCCGTGACCTGGGTCCCGGGATCGAGTCCTGCGTCGGGTCCCCGCAGGGAGCCTGCCTCTCCCTCTGCCTGCGTCTGCCTCTCTCTCTGGGTCTCTCATGAATAAATGAATAAAATCTTCATAAAAAGAGAAAAACAAACAGTGAATACACTCGTGCCCAGGACGAGGGAGACCGGCAATGACTGCGGGCCGGCCCGTCCGGGCAGCGAGGCCCCACACGGGCCACCTACCTGCCCTGCACCTCAGCCGCCGCTGCGCGGACACTCACGCTCCGACTCCCCGGGCCGCGACGTGAGGCACACGAGGCACGTCCAGCTCCCGGAGCACACGCACATCCTCATGTCCCCACGAGGACCGTGTAACACGCTCCGGCTAGAAGGTCGGGCCTCGGGCTAACACGGGCGGCTGCTCCCAGAGAACAGGACGGCACCCCAAGGGGCTCGGCGCTCATGGGGCGCTCATGGGGCTCCCCACGGTCCCCAGGACCACATCCCACAGGCTGGGGGCTCCGTGCAGCTGAGGGCCTCCTCTCGGGGCTGCCAGCAGCGCAGGGGTTGGTGGGGCCCACGGGAGGGCGGCCCCCGCTGCAGCCCCCGCCTGGCCCCAGCCCCGTCCCCCTGCACATCCCCCATCCATCCCCCCGCCCATCTCCCCGTCACCCCCATCCCGTCCCTATCCCCTTGTCACCCTATTCCCCCTCCGTGTCCCTGCCGCTGCATACCCCCACCCATCCCCCATCCCCCACCCACAGCCCTTGTCACGTCTGCAGAGACACGACAAGCCACAGCTTCTCACAAACAGGCAGGGGCTGTGCCCGCTGTTGCTGAGTCACTGGCCAAGGCCCGTCCCCTGTGCAGACTCTCCCAGAAAATGCCACAAACACAGAGTCAGGTTGCTCGTCCCTGCAGGGCCGCGTCACCGGCGTGCTCCGGGCCCTGCGACGGCAGCCACAGCTCAGCCGAGCCCCCCAGAGCCCGTCTCCCCATCGCAGGAGGAAGAGAAGGGGCAGGAAGGAAAGAAAGGACGAGTCTGAAGGTCTCCTGACAGGTGACGCCACAGGCCCCAGCTCCAGAGGCTCAGGCGGGTTGGGGGCCAGGCCCGTGGCCCCAGGGGTGCAACGGTCACACTGGTGCCGCCCTGCAGGCCTCCCCGCATGGCTGGGCTTGTTTCCCTCCACCCCCGCCCCCATCCCGACTGCTCCAGGGTGGACACCCTGCGCCCCCCACTCACACCTGCTGGGCTCCCTGCGCCCCCGGCCCGCACCTGCTCAGGTCCCCGTGGACCCCCCTACCGGCACCTACTGGGCTCACCACACCCTCCCTACACCCCCCGCACCTGCTGGGCTCCCCACGCCCTACCCCCCCGCCTGCACCTGCTGGGCTCCCTGCGCCCCCCCACCCTGGCACCTGCTGGGCTCCCCACACCCTACCCCCCCGCCTGCACCTGCTGGGCTCCCTGCACCCCCCCACCCTGGCACCTGCTGGGCTCCCCACACCCTACCCCCCCGCCTGCACCTGCTGGGCTCCTGCGCCCCCCTACCCTGGCACCTGCTGGGCTCCCCACCCCCCCCACCCGCACCTGCTGGGCTCCCCGCACCCCCTGCCCACACCTGCTCGGCTCCCTGTGCCCCAACCCTCGACCGCACCTGCTGGGCTCCCCACGCCCCACCCCCCGCCTGCACCTGCTGGGCTCCCTGCGCCCCCCCACCCTGGCACCTGCTGGGCTCCCATGCCCTCATCTGCACCTGCTGGGATCCCCACGCCCCACCCCCCACCTGCACCTGCTGGGCTCCCTGAGCCCCCCACCCTGGCACCTGCTGGGCTCCCATGCCCTCATCTGCACCTGCTGGGCTCCCCACACCCCACCCCCCCCGCACCTGCTGGGCTCCCTGCGCCCCCCCACCCTGGCACCTGCTGGGCTCCTGTGCCCTCGTCCGCACCTGCTGGGCTCCCCACGCCCCTGCCCACACCTGCTCGGCTCCCCGTGATCCGCCCACACCTGCTGTGCTCCCCTTGTCCCCCGCCTGCACCTGCTCAGGTCCCCGTGCACCCCGCCCGTGGGACCACAGCGCCAAGGGCCTCAGGGGCCCGCGCCCCCACCCACCACAGCCTCAGCCGTGCCACAGCGGGACCTCAAAGCAGACAAAACTGGCGGAGATGCCCCGTGTGCAAGCGCGCCCCGAAAACACCTGCCCTAGGAACAGCCCGCTTCCAGGAAGGCTTGTCCTGCTTGTCCGCAGGAGGCTGCTTGAGAATCCCGCTCAGAGGGAGGCACACGGCCCCGCGGGCCAGTGGAAGCTGGCAGATGTGTGGTTTTGGGTAAAAGGAGGAGGAGCTGCACAGGGGGCGAATCCTGGCCCGACCACGCACCCCATGAACACTGAGCAGGACCTACGTGCTCAAAGGCTGCGGGGATGGCGCGGTGCGTGGCGAGGAGCCAGCTGTGTGCACTGCTCCCCCCTTCCTTCCACGGCCTCTCGGCCGCCTCCTCGGGTGAGCAGGTGCCACGGGTACTCACGGCCCTGGGGGGAGCCCGGCCCTGGGGGGAGCCCGGCCCACATTGGGGAAGCAGGCAGGGCTGCGGCCTAGGGCTATGGTCACCGTCTCCGCGCCTCTGTCCCCTCATCTCCGTCCACAAAGGCCTCAGAGGCCGGCGCTGCCTCCTCACGGGCGGTTGTGAGGCTCGACCAGAAGGACGTGGGGAGACCTAAGTGTGCCATGAGCGCTGCTCCTTACCCCCAGAAGACTGTCCCCAAAGGATTCTAGAAACCAGACGCTCCACCTGCCTGAAGGTCCACGCAACAAACAAATCCTCCCTTTGAACCCTGGCAGCGAGGACGGTGCGGGTGCCCGGGCCCCCCTCGGCGCGAGCGCCCCCGCCTCCCCTCACCCACTGGGCCCCGCGGCTCTGGAAAGCTGGGTGGCCGAGGCCTTGAGCCTCCACGGGCGGGGGGCATGGGCCGCGGCGCCCCGGGGTCTCAGGGACACCCCTGCGTCGGGGCCCGCCTTCCGGGGTGTGGGGGGCCCTCGCTGGCACGAGCAGGGCCCTGACCCAGACCCGCACCCGGACGTCCCGGGGCGGGGCCCCCAAGCACCCAGGGCCCGGGACTGGGAACTGCAGCACCCGCTGGCCCTCCGCTCAGGGAGCCGGGTCAGGGCGACCTTTTCCCCTCGTCCTTCCCTTCCGCTCCTTGGGCCAAGCGCGACACCTAGTGGCACCAGGGACACGCTGTCCTCAGGGCGGGCAGGGCGGGCAGGCGGGGAGCTGAGGCCCCGGACACGTGGGCAGCCTAGACCCGGGGGCTGGGACCCGGATCCGGATCCGATTCAGACGTCGCCTGGATTCAGCCCGGCCCCGCCGGCCAAGGCGACTGCCCTGCTGCTGTGTGGCCGAGCCCGAGCTGCCCGGGGCGCCGGGTCCCTTCCCAGTCCCAGGGCTGCGACTCCTGCTTCAGAAAGGACGACGGGGACAACACTTAGGCCTCGAGCCATCGCGGGGGCTCTTTCTTCTATCTCTTAAGGTCCTGAAAAATGAGCTTGTTGGAGCAGATGCGAGCGGTGGAAGGCCTCTCCCCAGCTCAGGGGCTCCTCTAGGGTCTTGGGGGTAGAGCCGGGACTAGGGATGAGGTTTCCTGCCAAAGAACCCCGTGCTCGTCTTCACACACGGTGCCAGTTGGTGACCGGGAGCCCCGAAGCTCACTCCTCGCCATGTCCTGAATCTGTGTCACCTCATGCGATCCTGTTAAGCACCTGAGGGGGCACCTGACGGGATGAGCACTGGGGGCTGTACTGCATGTTGGCCAATCCAACGTCAGTGAAAAAAATACACAAAAAATAAAAAAATAAAAAATACAAGAACCTATGATGCATCTTTAACATGAAAATACCCCAGTAAAAAAATCGTGCTCTCAAATCATTACAAAAAGGAAAATAAAAAGGTCCCAAAATAAATGGAGAAGCTTTCGACCTAACCCAGTTATGGGCTCTTAACTGCTTTGCCCCTGTTGGATCCGGTTACACGATGGATCCGAAATATTCATGTATCAGTGTCCTCAGGCTCTCACAACTGGCATGAACCATGGGCCCAGGCGGACAGTGGTTCAAGGATGAGTTACTATCCAGGGAAGCAGGGGACACGTTTCATGACATCACTTCGGGGTAACTCTGGGACTCCAGGGACAGCGACGCAGCCTATAGGGCCAGGTGCCGGGCAGACCTGGCCCTTTACTTTTATTATGATTCCAGACGAATCACACACATTCCAGGAGCGCCACTGAGTGGTACCTCAGAGAGCAGCACAGGCAAAGCCCTGCCGGGACTCTGCAGGTGGAGGGGACCCGGCCGCCGGCCACACGCAGCCTCTCCGGGTGCCTGGACCACTTCTTCCTGCACCTGGGAAAGCAGCCCCTGCGGGATCTGGTGCTCCCAGGTCTTGGAAGGAGCTCGCCTCCCTGGCCAGCATCTCCAGAACGACCCTGAAGGGCCGCGGTGACAACATATGCTGCATATGCTGGAGTGTTCAGCCCGGAACGCTCCGCGCCCGTCCCTGGACGGCACCATCTCACTTAACGCCCGGGTCTAAGGGTCAACGCCAGCCTGGCCTACACTCCCATCCCTGCCCCGGGCCAGTCTGCCTCTCAAGGGAACTGCTAGGCTCCCACGGGACCTACCACAGGCGCGGGGTCACGGATGTGTCCGTCTGTGGGACCATGAACCCATCTGTCCTTATGTGCTCAGTACCCAGCACTGCGTCTGGTTGCAAAGGTGCCGACTTCCAACGAACTAGAAAGGAAAGCAAGGAATTTGGGGCTGGGAAGAGGTTTAAGAGGTCAGGGTGTTTGAATTCCTGCCCAATACAGAATTTCCCTTAAAATATCACTACAGAGAAACACAACTTTTCAAAGGTGTGTGTACACACATGCGCACAGATCGTTCTCGACGTACCACGGCGTTATGTCCCGATAAACCCATTGCAAGTTGAAAATAGTGTTCAGTGGAAAATGTGTTTAATACATTACCTCTCACACTACACACAAAAATAAACCCAAAGCTGATTAAACACCTAATTGTGAGACCTGAAACCGCAGAACGCCTAACAGAAAACACAGGCAGCCAGCACCCTCTCGGACACGGGCCTTAGCAACGCTTACGGATGTGTCTCCCGAGGCAAGGGAAGCAACAGCAAAGATAAACTATTGGGATTACACCAAAAATAAAAAGATTTTGCACAGCAAAGGAAGCCGTGAACAAAACGAAAACGCAACCTATTGAATGGGAAAAGGTATTTGCAAATGATATACCTGGTAAGGAGTTAATACCCATAATATATAAAGAACACAACTCAACACACACACACACACACACAAACACCCCAAATAATCTAATTAAAAATGGGCAGAAAACTGGAATAGGCTTCTTTTCAAGGAAGACATACACGTGGCCAAAAGACATGTAGAAAGATGCTCAGCATCACTAACCCTTAGGGAAATACAAACCAAAACCACGGTAAGATGTTACCTTATACCCGTCAGACCAGCTCCCAACAAAAAGACAAGAAATGACAAGTGTTGGCAAAGAGGAAGATAACAGGAGGCCTGGGGCTTTGTTGCTGGGAATGTAAATTAGTGCAGCCACTGTGGAAAACAGTACAGAGGCTCCTCAAACAATTAAAAATGGGAATACTACATGACCCGGTAATCCCACTGCTGGGTATTCACCCAAAGAAAACAGAAACACTAACATGAGGGGCGCCCGGAGGGCTCAGGTCACAACCCCAGGGTCCTGGGATGGAGCCCCACACCCGGCTCCCTGCTCAGCGGGGAGTCACCTTCTCCCCCCGCCCCTCGCCCTCAAAATGCTCTTTCTCTGTAATAAATACATTAAATCTTTTTTTTAAAAAAAAAACATTAATACGTAAAGATACACGCACTCGTATGCCTAATGCAGCATTATTTGCAGTAGCTAAGACGTGGACGCGAGCTAAGTGCCCGCCTGCAGGTGAACGATAAAGAGGACGTGGGGGGGTATTTACACACGCACATCCACAGATCACGGGGTATAACTCAGCCGTGAACAGAACGGGATCGTGCCATTTGTGGCAAGGGCGGACCTAGGGTACTGTGTTAGGGGACATAGGTCAGGCAGGGATAAACACATTCCACAGGCTCTCCCTTACGTGTGAAATATAAAAAAAAACAGGTTAATACCCAACCAGCCACAGATTCACAGATACCAGAGACAGAACTGGCGTCGGCCAGAAGCAGGCGGGATGGGGAGTGGGTAAAACAGTTGAGGGGGATTTAAAGGGTACGAAGTTCTAATCATAAAGCAAACCGCTCACGGAGGCTGCAGCGCAGCACGGGGGACACGGTCGGTCGTACTGCGAGGACAGCACGGAGACAGGGCGGGTGCGGTGTGCCCGAAGCTGACGGTGCCGTGTCGACGGAGCTTCGACAAAAGTGATTTCCTCAAAAAGCTTCTATTTTGGAGGGACAGATTAGAGACAGATGAACACAGGAAAAGTGGGAAGGAGCAAAGGCTTGGGAGACCCTTGACGGTGCAGGGACGTTCTCCAGCTTGACCGCGACGATGGCCAGTTTTTTTTCCGCAAGATTTTTTTCCTCCTGATTTTTCAAGATAGATCAGCTACTTAGAGAAAAATGTGTGACACATATTAACACGGACCACAGATTCCAAACGTTCACGTGTTGCTCTGTTTCCTTCTAATATTTTCTCCGTGAGTTTTTAAAGGGGCTGAAATCACATTCTGTGATTTTATGCGCTGCTCCTTTGCAGCAGAGGCGTTTCCCTACGTGATTATAACGTCTTCCTAAACATCATGTTTTAAGACTTTTGATAGAATTTCAGACTTAGAGAATCTAAGTTACAGCAACAGCGAAAACGATTCTCTGAGGTCTTTCACCCAGATTTGGATTCCTCAAATGTCAACGTTTTTGGTATATTTACTTTTTATTTATTCTTGAAAAAAATGTATTTGGAAGAGCGTGTGCACGCGAGCATGGGACGGGGAGCGGGGCAGAGGGAGAGAGTCCAGCAGACTCGGGCTGAGCACAGGCCTGACGTGGGGCGCGACCCCACAACCCTGAGATCACAGCCGGCCGGTGTCGACTCTGAGTGGGATGCAAACCGCCCAGGCCGCGCAGGCGCCTCTCCTCTAATTCCCGCACTCCCCCTCCGACGGAGAGCACGAGACACCCGCAGACGTGAGGCCGCGGCCTCGAATCCTCCCGCGTGGCTCTCGCGTCAGCACGCTGCAGTCAGTGGGCAGCGGGCTCCGGAAGCTGACGCTGGCGACCCCACGGCCACCCGGGCTGCCTCGGCCGTTGGCCCGACGGCAGCGGAACCTCCCAGCTCAGGCTGTGTTCAAGCGTCACATCCGCCGCCCTTGACTCCGGGATGGTCCCTGAGCCTTCCTTTGTATTTCACGATTCCGATCCTGGGGCACGCAGACCCTTATTTTGTGAGACGCCCCTCAGTTGGCCTTTATCCTGACAGATTAAGGTCATGTGCTTTGGGCCACAGAAGTGAGGACGCGGGACTTTCAATGACCTTGGCCAGATCCCACTATGTGAACGCTCCCTTACTGTGCAACGGGGGCCGCTGTGCACTGTTGCTACGACCCCCGGGTCGTGCTCTTTCTTTTTCTTCCTGTGCACTGTCTACCTACTGGCTTCTCCCCTTATTATTTTTTTTTAATTTTTTTATTTATTTATGATAGTCACAGAGAGAGAGAGAGAGAGAGAGGCAGAGACACAGGCGGAGGGAGAAGCAGGCTCCATGCACCGGGAGCCCGACATGGGATTCGATCCCGGGTCTCCAGGATCGCGCCCTGGGCCAAAGGCAGGCGCCAAACCGCTGCGCCACCCAGGGATCCTTCCCCGTTATTTTCTATATTAATGATTAAGTCATAAAGTTAAAAGAATGGATTCAGGCTACTTTAAGGATGTTTTGAATGTTGATTGATGACTTCTTTTCTGAGAGCTCCTGTCAGGTTGCAGCCCTTCCTGGACAGCGGTGTCCACGCCTCCTCGCGTGGAGTGGCCTTGCACACCGCCATGCTGGAAGACAGTCGGGGTTGGCAAAGACCCAGAGTCCTGCGTTGCTGCATGAGCAGATTCCATCTTCAAGGACAGCTGGCACGGGGTGTCCCTCCCCCCGCAATCCCCCGCGTGATGACCTCGAGCTCCTACCGCAGAGAAATACAAGATAACACAGGGGTGCCCGGTGGCTCAGGTGGCTAAGTGTCGAGATCTCAGGGTCCTGAGATTGAGCCCCACGGCAGCGTCACTGTCGTCGTCGTTGTCCCTGCTCCGCGGGGAGCCTGCGTCTCCCTCTACCCACCCCTTGCTCGTGCTCACTCTCTCTCAAATAAATACAAACAAGCCAGGCTGTGCTAAGGGCATGAGGTTCTTCAGTAACAAGCAACTCGCGGGGGGGCGGGGGAGGACTGCAAGGTGGACCCAGGTGGGTGCCCGCTTCCTTGGGAAAGAGCGCAGGGTTGTGCAGCTGGGAGCGGGGAGGCTCAGCACCGCCGTCCGCGTCTCACGCTGCTTACCACAAACTGCAGCTGCCAATCGCCGGCCTCTGCTGAGCCGTGAGCCCCTGCTGCGCCCTCGCCCCAACAGCCCTTTCCTGGCGCCAACCCCGCCCCTGGCCTTCCCGCCTGTCCCGTGGCGCAGTCCCAGGTGGAGCGGGTTGCAATTGTGCGTGAGAACGAAGGCCTGAGAGCCCTGTGAAGGGAGAGGCTTGCGGCCGTCCTGGTGCTGCTCGGCCCTGCAGCCGCCGGCGCGCCAGGCGCGGTACTGAGTCGGGCTGTCTCGGCACCGGGCTGTCGGCCCCTTTCCACGGCGGACGGAGGACCGAGAAAGGCCGTGTGTGTGTGTGTGTGTGTGTGTGTGTCCCTCCAGACAACAGGTGCGGTGCTGCAGCTGCCGGCCCGGAGCGTGAGTGTCCACGGGGAACAGTGAGCCCGTGTGGCGGGCGGATGCAGGCCGGCAGGGACTCCAGCTCCGCAGGCTCACTGCTCCCCCGCGCCTCTGGAGCCCAGACACAAGGCCAGTCTCCAGGACCTTACCCCGGGGGACAACTAGCCCCACCCCCACATGCCTGCTTAGCACTTAGGACACTCGGTTTCCATATATTGGGCACAAAAAGCAAAGAGGAGATGGCCAAAAAAATGTTTTTCTTACATGAAAATTGCGTGAGATGAAAAATCATACACAAAATATATGCTTATGATCAGTAATCGTTAGAAACCTCTTCTGAAGTACTTAAGAAGATTCACGATCGTGACCTGTGCGGTGGGTGTGCACTCTTCCCTTTCGCATCCTCTTGAGGAAGAACAGGCCCAGGTACGCAGGGAACCGGCTGCAGGAGCCACAAACGGCCGCTTCACAAGGCCCGGCCCCAAACACCCAGCATCTCAGGGCTTCTGAGAGCAGAGAAAGGACCAAGTCTTTTTTTTTTTTTTTTTTTTTTTTTTTTAAAGATTTTATTTATTTATTCATGATAGTCACACAGAGAGAGACAGAGAGGCAGAGACACAGGCAGAGGGAGAAGCAGGCTCCACGCACCGGAAGCCCGACGTGGGATTCGATCCCGGGTCTCCAGGATCGTGCCCCGGGCCAAAGGCAGGCGCCAAACCGCTGCGCCACCCAGGGATCCCCCAAGTCTTAATGCATCGCTCGTACCAATGCGACGGCGCCCTCCACTTGGGGGTGGGAATCCAGAGCCACGGGGACACGAGCCACGCGTGGTGAACAAGCCGGTGGCTGAGGCCTTCACCGCGAGGGCTCTCGTTACAGAGACACGACGGAAGCCGAATAACTGGGTCAGAGCTGCTCCTTTCAAGCCGGGGAGTCATCAGGGGCTTAGCCAGGGCGTCAGGATAAAAATCCTATTTTAACAAAAGAGGAAACACAGGGAGAGGATTTTCTGTTTCAACTCCCTATCCTTCCATTTCGCACTTGGGTTTCTCAAATAACACGAAACGTGTAGGAAGTGGAAAATAAACGTCGCTGGCCTCGCTGCGGCCGAAAGCGACTGTCGGGCAGGTGTGAGTGGCCAGGGAGGGTGAACCCGGCGGGGGCGTCGGCCCAGCAGGACGAACCCCAGGGTCCGGGCGAGCGAGGCGAGATGCCGCGTGGGCGCGAGGGTCACGCGTACATATCCGGGCGGTGCCTGACATTTTCTATATCCCGGTAGTTCCTGTCTCTATACTGGAGCAACTTTCCATCATCAGCATTGATGGAGGGACCTGGCAAAAAAAAAGAACAAATAAAACCCCAAGTGTACTGTAATAGGTGTGAGCCTTGAACCTGGTAGTGTCTTAACCATGTCGTTCTCTACAGACATAAAAACATGCATTTAGGTCACTCGGGGGGGCTCAGTGGTTGAGCATCTGCCTCTGGCCCAGGATGTGACCCGGGGTCCCGGAATCGAGTCCCACGTCGGTCTCCCTGCAGGGAGCCTGCTTCTCCCTCTGCCTGTGTTTCTGCTTCTCTCTCTCTCTCTCTTTCTCTGTGTCTCTCATGAATAAATTAAAAAAATCTGAAAAAAAGTTAAAACACGCATTTAAACCTGAGTTTAGAATAATTGTTTCAAGGCAAAAGGAAAGAAAAGAACCAGAAAAGGTCGTGCCGAGCAGGGCCCTTCATACCCTGAGCCGCACAGGCCGCCAGAACGGGAAGCCGAGGCCCTGCCCCGCACGGCCCAGGCGACCTGGTCCTGCTCCAGGGGCGAGGTCGGCCAGTGCCTCAAGGATGGGAACCCCGTGCACGCCTGGATGTGCGCAGGGGCCCGGGAAGCCAGGTAGGACCCACGTCCCCTCCTCTAGCTTCTTTCCAACACACTGGGCTCTGAGTAAGCAGAGCACCGCAGGCCTCTGAGCCACAGGAGGGGAGGGATGCGGGCAGGTCGCCGGCCCGCGCCTGACGCTCAACGCACGGTTGTGGCTTTGCCAGCGCAGACAGTTTCACGGACATTGCTTCGTTTCCTTTCTGTTTTAGGAGAATTTTCCACCGGGCCTACGTTGGCCGGCCAACGCCTCCCGGCTGCCCCTGCAGGGCCTTCCTCCGAGCCACCCCGAAGCTGCCGGAGGGCTGGGCACCGGCCGCCTTTCTGCAGGAATGCTGGAACCTTCCCCCTTCAGAGGGTGTGCGGGGCCACGACCCAGCCCCAATAGCAGTTCCTCACTGGGCCTGCGTCCCCTCCTCCACTGAAAGGTCAGGGGCCCCCAGCGGGGACTCAGGTGAGGCGCAGAAGAGGTCACACGTGGGGGCAAGCAGCGAAGCAACATGGAGTGTGAGCGCTCGCCAACGGCATAACGGGGCGGAGGGAAAGCCCTGGAGCGAGCCTGCCGGTCGGTCGGTCCTCTGGGGCCTACGGAGGACCTGGCCTTCTGCATCCCGGGCCATGGACTCTCGAGGGTCTTATGACAAGACGACAGAGTCAGCAGCAGCACATGCTGACGGCAGCGAAGGGGTCCTTGGGGCGAGGGGTCTGCAGCTGAAGCTCCCTGGTCGGCACGGCCACATGGGGTGCCCCTCGTCCATGGATCGGCAGTGGCTGCTCTGTGGTCCCGTGGCTCAGCTCCGGGCTCAGGGAGTGGCCCACGAGGCTGGGGCAGAAAGGCTGCCGGGTGGCTGGCAGCGAGTGTGTTCCCGTAGGTGCCCGGGCTCATGGCAGGTGCTCGGCCTGCGTTCCCCACCCTCCGGCCCCTCCCTTGAGGCTGCGCCCCTTCCCTTGGCCCTGGCTCTCCACCAGGTCCTAAGCTTCCACACACAGTATTCCAGAACCGTCTCTACAGACCCCACGTCAGAACGGGGCTCCTGCTCACCGGGTAGTCGTTCACCAAAGGCGTCCAGGCACGGGTTACGCAGGCTTCGAAATCAGCCCGACAAACAGCGAGCTTGCTTGGTTCCACGCGGACCCGCCACTGCCCGGGAGTGTCCGCGGCCCCGGGAGGACCCCACAACAATCCGCCCGAGGGACGCCTGCCGCGTCGTGTCTGAGGGGCCGGTCCTCCTGGGGCATGGCTCAGCTCCGCCACGGGCCCCCGACGGGAAGGTCCTGTCTCCTCTCGAGACCCCCTTTGGTTCCACCAAGGTGCCAACTACGCAGGCTTGCGGAGAACCAGACCGCTCTGACTCCCAGGCGCCTGGACACCACGGCTACGGCTGCGCCTTCTCACGACCCTTACAAGCGACGGAGAAACGTTTCCCGGGCTAGTGGCAAGACCACGTCACCAACTCTTGGCAAGGAAACGAGAGGAGGCCTCAAGAGGCCAGTGGCTTAGCGGACGGAGCCTGCCGTCCTACCCGCCACGGCCTGGTATTCGTGAGCGGCCCTGCCCCGCGACGTTCTCGGTCTCTCCCGAGCACGACTGTGAGAACAGCTTCTTGCACGCAGTGTATCGGTGCAGCCGTCTGTCGCCAGGACAAATGTCGTGCAGATTCTCCCCCATAAGGTGAAGACGCCGGGAAGAGGTCAGCCACCCTCCTCTGGGACTTGCACCCGCACGCCCCACGCGCTAGTTCCCGCAGCGACGCCGCGCAGCACCCTCACCCCTACCCACGCAGAAACGGAGGCTTTCGGAGCAACTGGCCTGCCCGGGGCCCCCCCGGCCGGAGGTCCTGAGCGGCGCATGTGGGGCCGGGCAGCCGGAGCTTTGCTCCCAGCCCTTGGGCCACGCACGCGGCCTCTGCAACCCAAAGTCACATCGTTTGCTACGAAGGACTCACGAGCTTTGCAAGATAGTCTTTTACAGCAGGAAGCTGCACGTACTTTGATTTTTTTCCCCTCCGATTCCTATTTGATCCTCCTCCCCCCCCCAAAAAAATGTTAGAGAATTGGACTATTTTTTTTCCAAGACTCTGAGGATGTTTCAGGAATCAGGGCAACAGTCAAAAGCAAATAATGGTAAAAGCTGCTACTTGCCGAACGTAGACCGTGTGGCAGGCCGCTGTGAACGCCCGCGCCGGCGCTTCCCCTAACGCCGCCGCTTCCGGGCACCTGGCATTACCCTCACCCAACAAGCAAGGAGGCGGAGGCTCAGAGACTCTGCCCGACGTGTCTGGGTTGCTAAGGAAGCTGCGGCCTCCGCCTCCCGCCCACACCCGTGCCTCCGGCTGCACGGCGGGCACACACACCAGGCGTCCCGGGTCGCGGCCGTCTATGCCACCCGAAGGGCCAAGCGGAGAGCCAAGGTGAGGCCCCAGGTGGGAGTGGTGGGAGGTGCAGGGGGGGGCCTGCCCGCCTGGGGTTCCCGCGTCATCGGGGCACGGGCGAGCGCACACTCTGCAAGCCTTCACTTCTCAGAGTCGTGCAACCCCCACGGGGCGCGGCAAGTCAGCTCTCGGAGCGAGAGAAACCGTGTCAGGGTCACAAGCACCAGAAATGGTGGCTGGTGGCTGAGCGTGGAGTTTCCAGGTCCTCGCCGCCGGCGCGACGGGAGGGAAGCCTTCCCGGAGGCAGGTCAAGGGCTTCTGGGACCTCAGAGGTGGGGGTCGGGGGAAGCGGCCTGCACCTGGGATCTCTGCCCCGGCAGATGCGCGGCCTGGGGTGCACGCGCACCGCCCACCCCTGTGACGGGAACGTGATGGGGGGGCCAGGCTGGGCTCTGGAAGCAGCACCTTCCCAGCAATTCCCCCCCTCCCCGTTCCCTGAGGATGGGGGTGAGACACCTGGGCGGGAGGAGGGGGTAGGGAGCGTGCGGGGCTGCCCGGGTTTCCAGGAGGTCGGAAGGCTGCTTTGGGGGGCGCTGAAGAGGAGCTCCTGGCCCTGGCCAGGGGTAGCAGTTAATCTGACAAGATGCTAAAGTGGAAGTTTCCACTCCAGCATCAAGATTCCACAGATGGGAAATTCCAGAGCAAGGGGCCAGACCACGATGTGGAAGTTTCTAGGAAGCTGACCTCGCAGGCTCCAAGATCATGAGGAGGACGCCCAAACGGGTTTGGGGCAGCAGAACGCCACGGAGGGGTCTGTGGGGCAGATTCCTCACAGGTGCTCGGACCCCCCCAGTCCCCCACCCCCGACGGTGACGGGCAGACGGCTGGCCCTTCATTTCAAGCCTCAGGGAAGGGGTTTCACAAGCAACACCTGCAAGGCCCGGTTGGGGTCCCCCAGGTGCGGACCCCGGAGGAACAGAAGGCCGCTCAGGGGTGGCTGCCCAGCCCCCCTCCGGGAGCTGAAGCCCCGGGAACCCTGGGCTCCGGGAATGCCGGCCTGTCTCCCTGAATCAGGCTCCACCCAAAGGGCTGAATCCCGCCTGAGGCTGCGGGAACGTGCGTGGAGGCCCGAAGCTGCCGGCCGATGTCACAGCTAGCAGGAGACGTGCCTGAGTTCTGGGAGATCCAACGGAAAGTTCTAGAGGGAGTCCTTGAGAAAGCCATGGAAGCCAGCAGGATGGAGAGAGACCCAGAGGACCCAGAGCCAGGTGGGATGGCAGCAGTCGGCTTCACGCAGGGAGGCCCGACGCGGGCAGGGCTGGAGCACGGGGAGGCCCGTCCCCGCAGGATGGCGGCGTCTTCTCTCAGGTGAACGCCGACTGCTGTGGGCCACAACGAGCACTTCCAGGTTCCAGAGGGAATGCGTATGTCTGCTGTGTGTCACCTAAAGGGGCCACGGGACTCCTCACTGCCTAAGAGCAACCAGAAGAGTCACGGGCTTGACCAAGTTTTGAAGAGAAAATGGGGGCAAGACACACTCCACTGCATAGACTTTGAAGGAACAGTGAGAGACAGACTCAGCTGGGGGCTCAGGAGGTCGAGCGTCCGACTCTTGAGTTCAGCTTGGGTCATGATTTCAGGTCATGAGATGGAGCCTCGAGTCAGGTTCTGTGCTCTGGGCGGAGTCAGCTTGAGATTCTCTCCCTCTCTCCTGCTGTTCCTCCCCCAGCTCATGCTCATTCTAAATAAATAAATAAAATCTTAAATAAAAAAAAAAAGAACCACACACAACAAAGAATACAGCTGCATCCTGTTAGGTCTCCTAGGTCACGTGTGCAACCTGGCAGGCCAGCAGGGGCCAGGGACTTCACAGATGCGACCTGGGCCAGGCCCCCTAACAGCTCCACGAGGCACATGTTCTCTCCCCATTGCCAGCTGAGGAAACTACGGCTCAGAGAGGTTAGGCACCACTCCGAGTCGCACGGGTCGGTGAGTAAAGCAGTAGCCTGGACTCCACCTCAAGTCTGACACCTAATCCTGAACCCTTTTTTAAGATTTTATTTATTTATTTATTCATGAGACAGAGAGAGAGAGAGGCAGAGACACAGGCAGAGGGAGAAGCAGGCTCCATGCAGGGAGCCTGAGGTGGGACTCGATCCCGGGACTCCAGATTCAGGCCCTGGGCTGAAGGTGGCACTAAACCGCTGAACCGCTGAGCCACCCGGGCGCCCCCCCCGCCCCCCGAACCCTTTTTATTCCCGCAGATGAGTGGTTTCCAGCAGACAGTGGTGGCTGGAGCAGAGCAGGAACCTGGGGCCTGCCCAGCCTTCCCTCGTCCCGAACCTGGAACACCAAGAAGCAGAGCTTGAAAACCACTGAGCTGCACGATCTGAGCAGTGTCTTCCAACCCTGGGATCCCAGGATCCGCTCATCTGTCTGGAAGGTGGACCCATAGCAGCAGACGTGGGGAAGAGGGAAAATCCGGAGTCTGTATCCTGTGTTCCCAGAGACGCGGCCGGCAGGAGCCGGTTCTAGCAGGCGCTCCGGGACAGGCCCAGGGCTCACAGAAGTAGTGTCGTGTCTGCACACAAGTAGTTCAGAGAGCGCAGGCGACGCACCTAGCACAGCCTGGCACCAGGGGAGCACTTCAGCAGGTGGCAACTAGGCCTGCAAGCAGTCTGCACTTATGCCTGAAAACCTCAGCCCGCAGTTCAGTGCCACGTGCTCAGCCGCTGACATCACTGCGTCCGTCCCACAGGGAACTACATCCCTCACGGGCACTAAGCTTTACCAGTCGAGCCAAGACCAGAAGCAAACGTGTAAGATCACGCGGGCCAAACGCATGACGACGTAAGCAAGCCTGAGCAATGGTTTTTAAACAGCCAGAGACCACGGAGTCCTCTGAGAAAAGGAAATACGATCCCTTTTCCCAGCAAACAAAACAAAACAAAACGTAGGTACGGTTCTGTCAATGATCCTAGAAGCCTGTTCACTGATTCGTTCAAGGCCTGCAGACCCTGAGACCCCATCGCTCCCCCAGGCTAGCGGTCACGCCCTAGGTTCTGGGGGCGTGAGGAGACCGCGGCCCAGGCCGCCTACCTGACCCCACGGTGGGGGGCGGGGTCGCCCACCCTCACGCCTCCGCGTGCTCGCTGTCACTACCCTGGTCAGGCGACCAGCCCCCGGCACCTGCGACAGGCAGCTGACGGATCGGATCGGAAGCCGGATCTAACTGTGAGCTGTCCTGGTCAGTGGCCGCCCCCGCCCCACCCCCGCCCCGAATTCCTCAATCAGCGGACCCTGGTACCTAAAGGTTTTATCTGCGTGGCATGCTCGGTCTTTCCTCCTCCTTCTCGTAACGAAATTCTTCCTTTTGTCATAGGGACCTCGCTGTGCGTGGCTCTGGCGGGATCGACCCTCACGAGGGCCACGGGAACACACGACGCTGCTCAGTGTTTTGTACGTTCTTCTGGCCGAGCTGAGCCAGGCAGGGAAGCCAACCCGAGCCGGTCCAGACCCCTCCTTGATGCTGTTGTCAGAACAACGGCCAGACACGCAGGCTGTCTTCACTACGATCCAGAGCCGCGGGGTGGACGCACACGTAGCTCGACGGCTACCCCCCAGGGTCAAGCTGATGGCACTGGGCTGAGCCGACGGATGCAGAGCGTGGAAGGTAATGACCTCACGATGGCCTCTGAGCTCCTGGATACGGCCATACCTGAAGCCCGCTCCAGACAGCAATCCTGACTGTGAAGTCAAGCCACTGGTTTAAGCTGGATTTCTGTTACTTGCAAACCAAACAACAACAATAATAAAATGACAACTAAGCCGGAGCCAAGTGAAAATAAAGCCCAAAAGGAAGTCCCCGTTCCTGGGTGGCACTTGGGGAATTGCGGGCTGCTCTCTGACAGCGATCCCTGCTGGATTAAGGGCTTCTCATCCTGTGGTGTTTCTATAAAAAGTCTAGACTTTGCTTAGTCTCCCATGACCCTCTGCCCCTGACGGTTCTTCTTACCGACGCTGCCGCCAACCAGACCCTACTCCTTGCCATAAGCATCAAAGCTTCTGACCAGAAGAAGAAAGTCGCTGGGGTGGACAACAGTAACCCAGGCTGGCCCAGGTTAAACCAACACTCACAGGTGGCAAGAGCCTCAGGCCACCCCGGTTCTCGCCGGAACATTCCAGTGTCAGGAACGGCCTAGAGCCAGGGGGCTCCAAGCAGGAGAAATACCTGTGGAGCCAGGGGAGGGCGGCTGGCAGGTCACGGGGACGAGGCCACTGCAAATCCCGTGTGCCCAAGGCAGGGCTGGGTCCGGCTGTGGACCTGGAGGTGACCCGGGACGGGAGAAACAGCTCACAGGTCCCTTCAGAAGCTGCCTGTTGCTCTTCACAACAGGGGCGGTGCGGCAAGTCCGACTCCTGCACCAAATGGGGTCCACAGCCAGATGCCTAGGCTCGGCTCAGAGCCGCGATGGGGTGGAGAACATCGTGGGGGTGGGGGCATGGGCATGGGGGGGTGGGGGAGGGTGGGGCATGGGGAAGGGGTGGGGGAGGGGTGGGGGCAGGAGTGGAGGTGGGGGGTGGGCATGGGGGTGGGGATGGGGTGGGAGTAGGGGAAGGTGTGGGGGTGGGGTGGGGGTGGGCATGGGTGAGTGGAGGAGGTGGGGCATGGTGAAGGGGTGGAGGTGGGGCATAGGGAAGGGTAGGGTGGGCGTGGGGATGGGGAAGGTGTGGGGGTAGGGCATGGGGGCGGGGATGGGGAAGGGGTGGGGGTAGGGCATGGGGAAGGGGTGGGGGTGGGCGTGGGGGCGGGAGTGGAGGTGGGGGTGGGCATGGGGGTGGGGGTAGGGAGGGTATGGGGCAGGTGGGGGTGGGCATGGTGGTGGGGATGGGATGGGAAGGGGGAGGGTGTGGGGGCGGGGTGAGGGTGGGAGTAGGGGAGGGTATGGGGTGGAGTGGGGGTAGGCATGGGGGTGAGGGCAGTGTGGGCGTGGGGGCGTGGAGGAGGGTGGAGCATGGGAAGGGGTGGGGCGGGCATGGAGGCGGGTGTAGAGGTGGAGGTGGGGGGTGGGTGTGGGGGTGGAGCGCCCCTCCGGCCTGGCCCCCCCGCCCCCTCTTTGAGCACCACTGGCGGCTCTCCCTTCCCAAGTCCTCCTGTCTGCGGGACCGTGTACTGGATGTTGGGGCCAACCAGGAACTTCCCTACTCAGGGACGGACAGTTTTAAGCAGGTGTTTTGAAAGAGGAGAAAAGCACCTGAGGGACTGACCCGCTAGTGGTGGGAGGCGGTCGAGCTGCTACAGATGCGACCGACGCGACGGCCTTGGCGTGGACGTGGAGTAATCCCACGGAAGGCAGCACAGTGCCGGGCACAGTCGGGCGCAAAACGGGCAGCCCAACCAGCAGGCGCTGCGACCTCTGCTGCTCTGCTTGGTCCCGCCGGGACGACCACGCGACTACCCACCGCCCTTCCTCCCCCAGAGCCAGGCCCACGGCCACGAAGGACCTGCCCCTCTCTCCACACCGGCCGGCCGCAGCCCCACCACTGATCAATGCACTTTAATTATCTTTTACGGTTTATAAAACACAGGCACGTACATCAGCCTTTAGACCTTGGCAGGCCACAAATCAAACATATTCCCATTTCACGGGTGGAGAAACTGAGGCTCAGGTAGGTGGGGCTCATACGAGCCCAGAGGTAGCAGGCCAGGGCTCAAGCAGTCTCATGTGAGTCTCTGCTTTCCACAGCAAGTGGCTGCAGACGCAGAGCAATCCAGGGAGCCCGTGCTCCACGCTCCCGGGCTCCTCCCTGCACCTGATGATGGGAACGGCCCCGGGGCGGGCCAGGAGCTGGTATCTGAACAGGTGCCTCACGCGACCATAACCAAGAGCGGCGTCCACGCGCCTTCCTGCTTGACGGAGGGCCTCTGCGCTCAGCCGCCGCGTGGCACTGCAAGGACGGCCTGGGCGCCGCGGCCCTGTGAGGCTGTCCGGGACCGCGGCGTGACTGCCATCCCACACCGGCCCGTTCGGGGGTAAAGACAACGCCGACGGAGCAGCGGGGAAGCAGACTGGCCGCGGCCGAGACAGCGAACCACACAACGGGGTCGGAGCGGGGCGGGCCCCAGACGGCAGGGACAGGCAGGGACGGCCACGTCGCGGAGGACGGGAAGCTCTAGCGGCCTCGCACAACGGAAGGGATCCCAAGCAGGGAAAGGGGCGACAGCATGGGGTGTCCTCGGGAGAGATGGCGAACGGGCCAGCCCGACTGAAATAAAAGGACCGGTGGGAGGTGAGCAGGAGAGGACACGGGGTGAAGGGAGCGGGCGGAGGAGCGGGGCCGCTGCCATGGGAGGTCCCAGGCACGGGTGGCCCCTGAGCAAAGGGGTGACAGCTTGGAGGTCGGGCTGAGGCATGAGCAACGCGGCAGGGAGTAGGGGGCAGCCTGGCGGTGGCAGGAGCTGCTCACCTCAGGGGCTGCTCACCTGGGCTGCCAGGGCCCCCCCGTTGGGCCGCGGAGGGATGCCTGCAGGCTACGGGATGGGCACGGCTTGGGGCCTCACTCCACGCCCTGTGGTCTCGGGGACTCCAGGGCACCACAAGCGATCCTGCAGCCGCTCTACTAACAGGCTGATCCCGTGGCTGCAGCCTCGCGGGGGTGTTTCTGGCAGTTTATCTCGGGCTGGTTTCTCACGCGGCAGAAGCTGACTGCTACACGCTGCACGGAACGGCACGACCGCGGCGTCCGGGAGGGAGGCCACGTCACCGTCCCGGCCGTACAGGCAGCTTTCTGGCACTGGTACCGCTTACGTCACCACAGCGACAGGTGCAAGACGGAGGGGGGGAAACACGGGAACCAGAAGCCGGTATGTCGGCCGTGAGCCAGGGTCCGTCCAGCACCGCGCGAGCCACTGCTGCCCCCCTGGCTGGACGGGCACGTTGCTTTGGGCACTGCCTGAACCCGCGCACCATCAACAGGGGCCTTGCAATGGTCTCTTTATAAAAAAAAAACTTTAAAAAGGAAGTTTCATTTCAGTAGTGGTTGGCAAGTGATCACAGATCTTTTCCCTGACCACGTCCCTAGCGGAGGAACACGGATCCGTGTGGGGTTTTAAGGCCTGGAGACCTCGCGAATCGTTTCCGAGGCAGGAAGAAAGTGTGAATAAACAGACGCCGGAGTGGAGCGCTGGGCCGGGGGGTCTGGCCCGCAAGTGGCAGCGTCCTTTCAACGGTCACCCTGTGCGAGAAACGGAAGCGGACTCACCGGTCGGACGTGCTGTGGGCCACCGTCACCTTCAGGCGGGAAGCGGGGACGAACCTGAAAGAGTCAAGCGAACATGGTGAGGCAGGTGGGCGCAGGGGCGGGCGCAGCCCCGGGATCCGAGCGCTCGTGCTCCCGGGTGCAGCCTCTGCTGGCTCCTGACGGGCGACGGGGCGTCTTGGCCCATGTGGCCCCGCGCCCTGGGCAGGCGGCATCCTGTGCCCGGCCCCGAGGGTGCTGGCGTCGCCCGCGGTAGCGTTCCCGGCCGGACCCCGACGTGAGTGGGACGCGCCTTCCTCGCCTCGTTCCCTGAGCCTGTCCTGCCAGGACCAAGCCGCCGGGTGGAAGCCCCGAGGGTGATGCGGAGGGTGCACGGGACTCCCTGCGGCAGCTGCCCGGGCGCAGACAAGCACCGACCTCCGGGTCACCGGTGAGGGTGCGCCGGGGGCAGTGCTGCTCCACGGAGGCGAGATGCGAGCCCCACATGTGCTTTCACGCTCCCAAGTAACCCCACGGGAAGGGCAAACCCCAGGGTGCTCACTGCATCCACGCGGGCGATGAGGTGTCGTCGGGTAATGAACGTAAACGCCACTAAGGAGCCATTTCAGTGTTTCGTTCCGAGCAGGTCGGCTTGGGACTGAAGGCGGCCACACGTCGGGGGGTACGGCCCGCCACGCGCAGGGAGACCCCCCCCGGCCGCCGGGTGCTGGCAGGGCAAGGCACGCGCACACGGAGGCCGCATCGTCTGCTCCCCTGCCCTGGGGACACAGCGGCACCCCCTTGCGGCGTCGTCCTGCTGGGACGTCACGGGCGCTCGCGGGTGTCCACGCAGCACTAGGTACCCAGGAACCCTCGCTGGCAGCTCGCCCCCGCCAGTCCTCGCGCTGCCCTGACGAGCTGAGCCGATGTCCGCTCCCGTTCATGACGACACGGAGGCCCCGGGAGGTGAAGAGCTGGCCCAAGGCTCCACGATGCTCACCACACCTCGGGGGCGCCTGTTCGTGGGGCCTTTGTTTTAAAGGATTTATTTCAGTAAAAGCGAGCATGCGGGGGTGGGATGGAGGGAGAGGGGGGATCTCGAGCAGACTCCCAGGGAGACGAGCCCAACACAGGGCTGGGCCCCACGGCCCGAGCTCCCCCCCGCGCGGAAGCCACGGCTGGGAGGGCTGGGATGCCAGTCCACCGTGCGGCCTTACCTCCGGGCTCCCGACAGGCGAAGGACCTGAAATCGGACGCTTACTTCCACTTAGGAGTGGGCAGCCCGGGACCCAAGGCCGCGCCCGTGACACGTGGCAGGTGCCAGCGGTGCCGGCAGGTTGTGCTGGCGGCTGGGGCCGGGCCGAGGTCTGGGGCAGCCGGCGGGGGCGGGCGAGGCCACCCAGGGCGCCACCACCTGGGGTCCCAGGCTGATCCCGGAAGTCCTTCGGCGGCTTCCTCGAGCTTCTGCACTTCCTCAGCCCCCAGGGGCCCGTCGCCGCCACCCGTAGGGCCAGACCTGCCCGCATGCCCAGAGGCTGATGCCTCACTAGCTTGTGCCTTGCGTGTCCTGCTGTCACGCACTCGCCTCCCTCCTGCACCGGCCGCCCCGTAGGTCACCTTTGCTGGGAAGCCCCCGAAGCCCTCGGTGGCTCAGGGACGGCGCTGTGCCGCAGCGGCCAGCACTCACCGGGCTCCGTGGAGAAGTCCATCCGGCACTAGTCCACGCGCTTCCGCTCCCCCAGCCTGCTCAGCAGCCACACGGGGTGGGTCCTCCCACGCCCACTCAGCAGGTGAGCAAACCGAGGCACACGGGTCAGCAGCCTGCGGCCACCCGGGCCGTCGGTGCCGAGCCAGGCCGTGCACAGAACCACCGGGGCAGGAGCGTCCTTGGGCGGGAAGCACGTCGTGACGGCAGCAGCTCCCGCAGCCAGTGTGTGTGGGGGGCTGGCATCGTCCTCGGCCCGGCCAGGCCTGTCTCGCCTCCGACAACTCCCCACTCCCCTCCGAAGCCTCAGCTGGCCGTGACCCGGGAGAGCCAGAGAACACACTGTCTTCTTAGAAACATGATATTCAAGGGAAAAAAAATAAGACACGAAATCCCTTTTCTTCAGGTCTACTTGGTCTCAAAGACTTGGTGGGCGCGTTCCAAACGTGGCTTCAAACAAAAGTCTCTGTGGCCAGTCTCCTTTTGCCGTCAGGCGGCGGCTTGTCCGCTCCGCCCCGCAGGTCGCGACAGGTGACCTTGGAGGACGCTCCTCTGCTTCCCCAGCAGGAGGCAGACACGACTTGCAAGACGCAGGACATCAGGGGCCTGGGGGTGGGGGGAGCGTCCTTGGGCTCACGGCAGGGGCGGGAGGGGGACAGTGGCCTCGCGAGAGCAGCTGCACGCACGCGGCTGTGACACCCACCCCACGGCCTCCGCCGCAGACAGGCCACACCGCCCACGCACAGGCACCAGCGTGGTCTCCATCACGACGACTGCGCCGGGACTCTTCCTGAGAAGAGGCGTTCACTGGGCACAAACCCCGTCCCGGGCACAGCTGCACGGCGGGAGACACGGCTGTGAACGAGGGGACGAGGCTCCCGACACCGGGCCTGGCACTGCGACAGAGCCAGGGGACACATGGGCACCCAGACGAGTCCCTACAGGCGCCTGACATGGAGCAGGTCCCGCGGATGCTTCCACGTAAACATGGGAGCAGCAGGACCGACCGGAGAGCTTCGTGGTGCATCGGGCGGCTGCGTGGACGGGCCTGAGGGCTGCGGATGAATGGGCCGGGGCGGCCACCTGCGGGGCCGTGCACTTGTCCGGGGACACACAGTGCAGGCCAGTGAGGGCGCTCAGGGCAGGGGACCCACTGACGAAGCAGCCCTGAGGGACGAGGGAGACGACAGGTGCAGACAACACCGCGGCTCTGGCTCGAGCGACCGGCAGCTTCCGTGGGGGAGGAGCAGGCTGTGGGGGGACGGACACCGGGAAACCCGACCTGGCCGATGTGCAGGGGGCTTGGGGCCGAGGCGTCCGAGTCCGGCTCCTGGCTCAGACCACAACCTCGGGGGTCCCGGGACCGGGCCGCACCTGGAGCCCCTCACTCTGGGGCATGTGCTCGCAGACGCTCTCCCTGCCCCCCTCCCCGTGTACTCGCTCCCTCTCCCTCCAGTAGACCATCTTCATTTTACAAGAACAGGACACCGACGGGACCCTGTTCACTTGGAGAGACGCAGGTGAGCGTCGGGGGCAGGCAGGCTCTGGCACAGCTCTGTCCACGGCAACGGCGGCGGCTCTCGGCGAATCCCACCCAACACGGCTGGAAGCTCCTCCCTGGTCCCGGGGCCAGAGTGCAGGTGAGCGAGCACACGGGAAGCGGCTACTGGGCCGCACGTAAGGAGCTGCGTCCCAGGGGTGCCCGCTGGCTCCGGTCACGACCCCACAGACCCGGGATGGCCGAGCTCACAGGCTCCCCACGCCCTGGGGATGCTGCTCCTTCCTCGGCCCCGCCCACGTCCTCAGCTGCGCTCTCGCATCTTCCCGACAATTCCGCTCGCTGGGACTTGCCCAGAATGCCCGTGACACCTTGCTAGGCTCCTGGCGCCACAGATACTTGCTGCAATCGTGAAATACGGGCCTCTAGCCCCGGGACACCTGGGAACAGCCAGTGGATCCTGACTGCATTGTTTCCACGCACGACACAGCCTGGAGGGAGCGGGACGATCACGGGGTCCGTGGGCCCGGCTCCCAACTGTCTTCACTGCCCGCAGCCCCCAGCGAGTCACATAACCAACGGGTGCCTCCGCCTCCCCGTGTGCAGAATGCGGAGCGACCCGGGGGCCCCGCGTCGAGGGGGGCTCTGTACTCCTGTGCTCCTCCGGTGCTCTGTACTCACGCCGGGTCTGGTTCCACTTGCAAATCCCGACACGACATCATCTCAGGGGGCAAAACGGGCACGAGGGCCCTCAGAGCCCACAGACGGCGCTACCGCAGGCATGTGCCCCACAAGGCGTACACCCGCGTCCGGAGGCACCAGGAGTGAGGGCGGTGCCCCTGCCCACCGGCCGTAACCCTGGGAGAGCCGGGTATGGGAAGCCGCACCCCCAGTGAAGGCACTGGGGCTGCATGTCCCCAGCTCCTCGGCAGGTAACACGGGGACGTAGCCTGGCGACACCAGAGCCACGGAGAAGCACTCAAAACACACCCACGACTCCCACCTTGCCAACCTCTGTGGTGACACAGAACAGCCGGAGAAGCCACCGGAAGGTCATGCCCCACCGATGTTGCCCGTTTTCCCACTGCAAGGGCAGCGACGCCGCTTCACGCACGGCTCTGCAGCGACAGCTTCAGCGGGGCCGGGAGCTCTGCTGGGCTCGTGCTCAGCTCCTCACGGCCAGGTACACGCTGCTGGCAGGAAGCCAAGGAAAGCTCTGGAATCACGAGACCTGGACTGAACGTCCCTCCTGCACCGGTGAGGGGCAAGTCCCTGAGCAATTACGCTCTGAGCCTCGACTCCACAGTGTGACGATACCTTTCGCACACGGTGGCTGTAAGACAAAAAGGGAGAGGGACGCCCGGGGGCTCCGGGGTGGAGCGTCTGCCTCGGGCCCAGGGCGTGACCCCAGGGTCCCAGGATCGAGTCCTGCGTTGGGCTCCCCGCAGGGCACCTGCTTCTCCCTCTGCCCGTGCCTCTGCCTCTCTCTCTGCGTCTCTCCTTAAAAGGAAAAGAACAAAAAGGGAGAATGTTGGCCTAATGCCACTAGGACCGGCTCCATAAATGATGACTATTTCTTCCACTTTATTTTAAATATTTAAATGTGTGTTTCTACACAGGTTCATCATGGTTAAGGGGCCTAATAACAGTCCTTCATGCCGAAAAGTCCCAATTCATTAAATCACTCCCCTAAACACGCGAAATATGTAGGTTGTTGCCAGTTTTCATTATTATAAATAGGGCTACACTGGGCACCTTCATGTTCATGCTTCACCTTTTTGCTTCATTCCTTTACCTTGTGTCCCCAGCTTCCCTGAATTCCTTACGGTAGAGTTAATAGGGCTTTTGCTGGCGTGCAACGATGCCACCCACAAGTGACGGGGAACTCCTGGGCCTTGAGGCTCTGCACACCCAGCGGCGTTCCTAACGCTGTCTCATTCTGCGTTTCTGATTAGTGAATATGAACATTCCCCCCCCTTTATTGAAGAAGTAAGTTCCTATGTTTTGCTTATTCGTGTCGCGGGATCTTGACGTTTTTGTCATGGGTTGGAATGGGCTCCTTAGAGCTCCCGACGGCGCAGAGCTCGTGTTTGCATTTGCCGTAAATACCCTCCCGGGACTTTGAAGCTCGGGAGAGCCCCCTTCACATTTGCACAGCATCTGAATGAATAACCGGCCGCGGCCACGGCCACAGTGACTGTCGAGCCGTGGCGGTGCTTCCCGGCAAAGTGCCAGCCGCGTGATCGCCCTTCAAAGTCCACCCGCACCCGCCGGGACGTGCAAGCCACCCTGTGAGGGCGCGGAGGGGACGGCGGCTCCCACTGCGTCCCCGGCGGCCCAGGTGCCTCAGCCGCGGCCTGGAGATGGCCAAGACTGGACGCGGCCAGAAGAGCCAAATAAAGACACGCGTGTTTGTGCAAAATGGCTCATCATCCAAAGCACCGCCCGCATCACCTCCTGCCGCCGGGCCTTTGCACAGAGCATCGGAGAGCCGTGCGCCTCCCCGGGGGCCCCGCGGCAACGCCGGCATCTTCTCTTCAGCTTCGCTGAGATACAAGGGACATGAAAACTGCAGGGCACCGAGCGCCTGCCACGCGGCTCAAGGCCGTCGCAGAAGGCTGCCCGCGGCCCGTGACCTCGGGGCAGGGTGGGGGCAGGTAAGTCCTGCTTTTCCAGGTAGTTTCACGGACACCAAACGGTGCTAATCAACTCCAGTCAACAGGTTCTACGCTCGGCCCGACCTTGGTCACCTCAGAGCTGAGTCTACCGGCCTCCCCGCGGCCCCCGCCCCGGCGGCCACTTTCCCCTGCTTCTGCAAGTTGGGTCCGTTCCGCCTGGGAGTGGACTCCACGTATCCATGACGCCGTGCGGTGTTTGCCTCACAAGGAACGCTGGTGTAGTTTCAGGGAATCCACCCAGAGCCCGTACGCCTTAAAACAACCCCAGTAACTCAGACCTAAGGGAAGCGTCGCTTCGTTCCGCCTTGTTCGGACCGAGTGTAAGCGCTGCTCCCCTTGCAAGCATCCCCTCCCTCGGGCGTCTTGAATTCCCACGCTGCCCTCCCTGTCGGCCTCCCGCACCGGTCCGTGGGCATGTTCCACCCCCTCCGCCGGAGGAGCGGGTCTCCGGGCCGCGGCCCATGTGCGCTTGCACGTCCCGAAGAGCCCAGCGCCCGCTCCGCACCCGGCGCCTCACGGAGACTCGCTCAAGCACCTGCCACGGCTGCAAGACAGTGTTTAAAAAAAAATACGGTTTGGTTAAAACTCAGAGCCATGAAGGCCGCAGCGACTGCGCTTTCCACTGCGCCGCTCCCTGTCCGGCGAGCGCCACTGCGAGGAGTCCCGACACATCCCTGGGCCAGAGGCTGGCGGTGGCTGAACGACACCAGACCCAAACCGCGGTGAAGAGCGTCCGGCGACGCCCGCGGCCTTGCACGCATCTGTGCGGTGCTGCCGCCGCACCGGGCACCGGCCGTGCTTCCACTCGCAGCTTCCGACGAACGCCCTCCTCACGGGTTCACGTGCGCACACACGCCCGGCTACGGGAGGCCTGGCTCAGCCCTCGGGAAAAACGCAGATAAAAATACGGAACATCTGTTTCCCTAATAGCATGAAAATTCACAGGAAACGATTAACGTCCGCTGGGGAGAAAGGAAAATAGCCTGGATCAAATTATAAACCGAAACACCCGAAATGCACAGCGAAGCCTGCGCGCCACCGCCTCTTCGGATCGGAGGGGGAGGATTCCACCCTGAAACTCCTCGCGGTGGAAACTTTTTTATTCCGCGGACGTACGAACAAACAGAAAGCCGTGTGCCTCCGTCTGGGGGATGGGCTCGGCTCCTGCGCCCCCGCCGACGCTCCCGTGACCCCGCAGCCCGGCTCGGTGCCCGGTGTATTTTCACGGCGGCTCAGCGCCTCGCCCAAGGGAAAGCCGGCCAGGCTGGAGACATGGTCCTCCTGTGGCCTCTGGGGCGGCCTCGGGCTCCCGGGGGGGCGGTCGGCCGGCGGCCAGCAGGGCCCCCACGGCCCACGACAGGAGGGGGTGGGCCCTTCACCATCCTGCCCCTCATGAGCCTTTCCCACCTACTCCGAGCCTGGCGACGTGGAAAGCGCTGCCGAGAGGACAGAGACCAACATAGGCTCCGTCCTCCCAGAGCCCATGGTACGTCACGCCCACCGACGGGGCAGTGAGAGCTCCAGCACACGGCGTGGAACTGTCGTAAGGACGAGGAGTCCGGGGGCGCAGAGGGCGGCGGCAATTCCAGGGTGGGGTGAGCATGGCAGGCTTCCCGGAGGAAGCAGTATTGACGCTAACCTGGGAAGGACTCCAGGCTTAACCAGAAGATCCAAGCAGGGAGGCGTGAGCGAGGCAGGAGAAATGACTGTGCCCATGCCCCAGGGGGAGGGAGGCCCCGGAGGGATGGAAGCCCCGGGGTCAATGCCCCAGAGGGATGGAGGCCCTGAGGGAGGGAGATCCTGGAGGGAGGGAGGCCCCAGGGTCAATGTCCCAGAGGGAGGGAGGCCCCAGAGGGAGGAGGCCCCAGGGGGAGGGAGGCTCCAGAGATACAGAGGCCCTGGGGCCAATGTCCCAGAGGGAGGGAAGCCCGGGAGGAAGGGACACCCTCCCCCCCAGCGCCCACATCCACACCCAGCGCCACCCGGGCTACGCAGCCTGGAGGGCCGGCAAGCGGGGCGCCTGGGCAGAGGGTCCCACTGTCTGCGGGCGCTGCCTCTGAGCCCCGGGGTCATGGATGGTGCCCGCGGTGTTGTCAACGTCAAGCGTCTGCTGAGCGTAGACCCTCCCCGCCGGCAGGTGGCTGTTCCTGGAAGGCAGGGTCCCAGGGTCCTCCGGGTCCCCGGCTGGGTCCTGCCCTCAAGGCAGTGGCCTTCAGAGGTGCACGTCCGTTGGCAGCCCCTCGCTGCGCCCCAGGGCTCTCGGCCTGCTCATCTTCCCACGGATGCTGCGTCCCGACCCCAAACGCAACGACAGCCACAACCAGACTGGGGACAGCTGTCCACACGGCTGCCTCCCGGGCGCCCCGCCCAACCCCATTCACCCGTGGCTTCCCTCTGCCTCCCGCCCATCCCCCGGGTCCACCAGCAGGTCCTGGCCGCCCTCCCTCTAGGCGCCCCCCGGATCCACCCCCTCCGGGCGCCTCCCCCAAGCTCCAGGCCGGGCTGCAGCACCCCGCCGGGGCCCGGGCTTCGGCCCTGCCCCGCCCCCTTTCCCCGCCTGCCATCCCTCAGCAGGGAGCACGTCACCGTGACCTCAAGGCCTCGAGCCTGACAGAGCTGTGGGGACAGACCCAGCGGGACGCACGGGCCCCTGCCAGCTCCTTGCACACGCTGGGCCTTCCGGTGGCTCCTTGGGCACCTGCCAGGGGCCGTGCCTCCCCCACGCGTCCCACCTACCAGGACACACCAAGCAGGGGTCGCCGGGGACATCCTCCTCCTGCCTGCCGGCATCTTCCCAGGGCAGTGAGGCCCACCCTGCCAAGCCGGTCTCTCCCTGTCGCCCTGTCGCTCGCTCTGAATCCCGCCCCATCCCTCGCCTGTGCCCGGCCTCGGGGGCCAGCCCGCTGGCATCTGCCTGCCGGGTGCTTCTCCTCCTCCGACGGCCGCTGCACCTGGACGTCCGGGGCCGTGGGACACACATGAGACACCCCTGAGCTCTAACCACCGGGGAGCGAGTCCCCGAGGGCCGGCTCCAGGCACGGCCAATGCCCACCGCGGGGACGTCAGGCGAAGGCCGACTTGGAGGCACGTCTTTACAGCCCAAGGTCTTGAGGTCTGCGCACGGGACCCCACTGAACCCTTCGGAAGGCGGGTGGGGGGCGTCCAAAGAGGAAATGGTGGGGGTGACCGCGAGGCATTTTGTCATCCAAGCCAAAACCCCCACAAAAACTCGTTCTTTTCTCTGTGACCTCGGATCTGGATTCCTAGGTCGTGTGCGCGGCGTGACCCCGCGAGCCAGCATCAGCCGAACCCTAGCGACCATGGGAGCATCACCGCCAGCGCCCCCGCGGCCTCCTCGGGCCCCATCCTCTCGCCCTCGCTCCGCTTGGCTGGGGAAGGATTTCACCGACTGTCCTTTGGCTGCCGTCCACGCAGAGCGTCTGGCAAGTGCGGGCTGCGGCATCTCAGAGGCCTGGAGCTGACGCTAGAGAGCGGTTCCCTGTCGTGGCTCTTACTGCTGTTTCCTTCTGTCACTCAAAACAAATGAAAAAAAAACCCCTCCATAGGCACCACAAGGTCACGTGCAGCCACAAAAATGCGCCACCCAGCTTAAAACCAACAGTCTCAACACCTGAGCTGGGGGCCTCGTATAAATAAATCACCTCCACCAAGCCTGACCTTCTGCCTCTTTTTTTTTTTTACTTTTTCAGTTAACTTGTGTGATGTGTGGCTGGCACGCGGGCTGCCACCTGTCCACACAGCCTCAGCACGGCCCTGCTGATGGAGGCCTGGTTTGCTCGGGTGGAGATGCGGGGCCAGCGAAGGGCCTGGGCTCAGGCAGCAGGGGCCCTGCCAACCCAGCGAAGCCTGAGGACGCTGGGGAAGGACTTTGCCTCCTCATCAAAGACGGAAGCAGCCTGGCAGGTGCCTCTCGGGTTCCCAACCTTGAGAGTGGTCACGAGGCGCAGAACCGTGACGATCATTCGCTGGCCGCCAAGAAGTCTACATTTTAAACTCAACACAGAGTAAATCAAAGGAACGGAGGCAGCAGAGATCCTTGGTGGCAAATGGCAGAAGCAGCTGCCTCCTCCACACTTTCTGAAGGCCTGGAGAAATAAGCCCCTACTGGTGAGGGCCACAGTGAGTCACGCTTTGTCACTTATAGGTTTTAATATACAGGAGATGACAAGGGAGAGGGGTGGTTTTTTGTTTAAGATTTTATTTAATTGACACAGAGCGAACACAAGCAGGGAGAGCAGCAGGCGGAGGGAGAAGCAGGCTTCCCACGGAGCAAGAAGCCCAAGGCAGGGCTCAGGGACAGGACCCTGGGATCATGACCTGAGCCGAAGGCAGATGCTTAACCAACTGAGCCACGCAGGTGCCCCAACAGAGACATTTGTGGATTCTTAATGTGGTTTCCTTTAATTTAGAGGTGAGAAAATTTGCTCAACAAACCTCAAGGTAATAGGGCAGATATAGCCTGCTGCTGATATATTATTTATTACAGAGGGCCTCAAGTCCTTCTCAATCCACAGTGACTGCTCCATCCATCCAACCATCCCTCCATCCCTCCATCCATCACTCCATCCATCCATCTAATCATCCCTCCATCCATCTAATCATCCCTCCATCCCTCCATCCAACCATCCCTCCATCCCTTCATCCATCCATCCAATCATCCATCCATCCATCCCTCCATCCATCTAATCATCCATCCATCCATCCATCCATCCATCCATCCATCCATCCATCCATCCAATCATCCATCCATCCATCCATCCATCCATCCATCCATCCATCCAATCATCCCTCCATCCCTCCATCCATCTAATCATCCCTCCATCCCTCCATCTAATCATCCATCCATCCATCTAATCATCCATCCATCCATCCATCTAATCATCCATCCATCCATCCATCTAATCATCCATCCATCTAATCATCCATCCCTCCATCTATCCATCTAATCACCCCTCCATCCCTCCATCTAATCATCCATCCATCCCTCCATCCATCCAATCATCCATCCATCCCTCCATCCATCCAATCATCCATCCATCCCTCCATCCATCTAATCATCCCTCTATCCATCCATCCATCCATCCATCCATCCAATCATCCATCCATCCCTCCATCCATCCATCTAATCATCCCTCCATCCCTCCATCCATCTAATCATCCATCCATCCATCTAATCATCCATCCATCCATCCATCCACCTAATCATCCATCCATCCATCTAATCATCCATCCATCCATCCATCCATCTAATCATCCCTCTATCCCTCCATCCAATCATCCATCCATCCCTCCCTCTATCCATCCATCCATCCATCCATCCATCCATCCATCCATCCAATCATCCCTCTATCCCTCCATCTAATCATCCATCCATCCCTCCATCCATCCAATCATCCATCCATCCCTCCATCCATCCATCTAATCATCCATCCATCCATCCATCTAATCATCCATCCATCCATCCATCCATCCATCCATCCATCCATCTTCTATTCTGCCAACAACCATCTGCTGAGCCCCCTACCCTGGACTGGGCACTAGAAATACACACAGTCCAAAGGACAGAAACTACTATACCCAATTTAGAGATAAGGATACTGAGGTTCAGAAGGTTTAACTGTTTCCCCTAAAACCACAAGTCTACAAGTAACAGAATGAAGAGTCAAATGCAGGACTCCCTGGATCCAGAGGCTCGTGCTTTCACTACACCATACAGCTTCAAACCCAGCCATCGCTTTGTCAGCCTAATTTAGAAATAACAAAAACTGTATTGATTTTTTTAATCTGCAATTTTTACTACCCCACCCTACCATCTGCTACCCTGCACTACATCTAGACATTTTGCCTCACGAAGACCAAATGCCCATTGTGCACCTGGAAGTCTGACTGACACCGTGTTTACGGGATGGCAACGTCACCACGATGACGCATTCATCTCCAACCCTCTGGCTGCTCTCTGCACCATCGGCTGGGGACCAGGGCCTAGTGGTCTCTGGCCCACGACAGGTCCTCTCTCCATATCTGCTAATTAAATGAAGAAAAATAAGCCAAAGACTAAGATGCTGTCTCAGGAAATTCTGAATGCCAGTTCTGAAGACTCTTAGCTTGATGAGTTGGTATCACTTCCAAGACCTTGGCAGAGACTGCCCTTCCAGAAGGTGCATAATAAGTTGCTGACTGAGCAATCTGCACATGATGATCACAGCAAATATGTTCTTGTGAAACCCTGGAAACAACCCAAATGTCCAGCGCTTGGATAGAAAGTTAAACCGACGCTACTTATCAGCCCAGGGGATTATTTTGTTGCCATTACAAGGAGAAAGATGTGGAGTGTGAGGACACAGGAAAAGAGCAACATGAACCATGGTTATGTGCAAAAGCAGATCAGCAAAGAGGATGTTACACTGATCCCAAGGACGCAAAAATACACAGATGGACGGACCCAGGCGTTGGAACGTGACTCTACACTCCTAAGGATGGTTCTTAGGAGCCCAGGAGCAGCTCAGAATCTAACAAGTCACTTGCAACTGGCTTTTCTCTCTACCACTCGACCTCCACAGACCCCCTTAGGATCAACATGACAGAACTCTCACGTGCTCAGAAGTGAACGTGTGACCCGTTTGGAAAACGTGCCTTCTCGGTGCCTATGATGAAAATAAACGCCCTACTGATAAAGGGCATCCATTTATCCGCCAAGCTCAGCATATACATTGTGCTCAGTGCCCCAGACCACGTGAGGATGAATGCCCCGTGTGTGGGTATGTGTGTGAAAAGCACAATACGTGACACTTTCCAAACTGCACATCAGATAACCCGGTCTGTTGTGCAGGGACAATCACTCCTTGCCGAGACTGGCACACCCGGAATGCTTTCTGCGTCAGGCCTGCCCTTCTACACCCTTTCCTCGGCTGACTCTGGCTTCTTCCAGAAATTTCTGACCTGATAAAAACACAAAAAGTCCGGCTCACAAGGATAACTTCCAAAATTCCTTTTCTACTCATACTCCACTTGTCCAGCCACTGAGATGCAGGTCCTTGAAAGGCAGGGACCCCCTACCCGTCGACACTTGGCTGCAAGGTGGAGATGCCGTCCCACGAGGTATCACCAGGGACACGACACACACAGAAAGCGAGTCCTAGTGCGCGTCCGGCACTTGGATGCGTCGGCAGTGGAGGCAGCACGAAGCCCTGAGTTACGCTGTGAGAAAACACGACTCCAGCATGAATAACACACACCTGAGACCTAACGCTCCACACCTGACACCTCGAAAAGCCCAACCAGGAGGGTGCGGCCGAAGAAAAAGGGGCCCCTTGCCAGGGAAGTCCTGACTTGGAGCAAATCCCCGACCGGTCCCACTGAGTGGACTCCCAGTAACACGCTTCACACCCTGGCTGGAGAGGCTCTGACCTAGAAAACAGGGTGGGAGACAGAGGGAATCCGGAGGAGGCCGGATCCGGTCGTGCCCGTAAGGTGGGCCCAGGGTGCCCAGCAAGGCCTGTACCCAGGCCTTCAGGGGAGGGAGCTGGCCGGGCTCGGCAGCTCCTGCAGCGGGCTGGGGTGGCCCCCCCCCGGTGACCAGCGCCCCCCCTCCCGTGACCAGCACCCCCCAGCACCCCAGGGTCTCCCCGTGGCCTCCGCCAGCTTCCCTGATTCAACTGCTCTCTCCCGGGCTGGCTACCCTCCCGCTTCTTGGAGGTTTTCTAATACTATTTTAGAGTGAGGGACACACGGAGCGGGGGACACACGTGGGGTGGGGGTGGGGAGAGAATCCCCCACGACTGGGTGCTGAGCACGAGCCCAGATGGGGCCGGGGCACATGATGCACCCCGAGGTCCCTCCGCAGCCCAGCTACCTGCACCCGGCGGCCCCTCCCCTGCCGGGGGCCGCTCCCCTCGTCCTCTCCCAGCCCCCATGTGGCTCCCAGCCACGCTGCCGCCCCGGCCACCCGCCGTGGCCAGGCCCCGCTGACGCATCCCCTCCGAGCCACCTCCTCGACGGTCGGCCCATTGCCCTCCTGCACGGCAAGGCCCCGTGTGGGGACTCTAGGGTGACCCCAACCCTCAAGCCTAGGTGTCCAGCAAGTTGTGCAGATACAGAGATGCTGTGAGCCACAGGGACAGGCTCACGGAGACCAAAAGGGGGGGCAGGTCACGGAGCAGAGGGCAGGGTCGCTCGCTGCGGTGGCTCCTGTCATGTGTTTGGCGTGAGCCGCGGCCTCCTCAGGTTCTGCTGACGGGGACCACCCGAGGGCCTCTCTGGGACGGCGTCCGGGCCGCAGATGGGAAGGCCCCGGGCGACCGTCCCCGCGCTGGCCATGCCTTGTGCGCAAATCCCCACAAAGGACCCCGGGAGGCCCACAGCGTCTACATGCGGGTCTGGCGCTGCCACAGGGCCCGGGACGCCCGGCACACGAGGCCACCTCGGGGCCACTGGGCCGTGGCCGACAGAGGTGCGGGGCCAAGCCACGCTAGTCAGGGTCACGCCGACCGGGCCGTCTGGCCGGGTGTCCTGGCAGGGCTCCGTGGGGCAGGCGGCAGGGACGCGGCCTCTGGGGGGCTCAGCCTCCGGGGATGGCCCTGCTGGCCCCCAACGCGCTGACGCCGCGGAGGCGGAGCACGTGTCTACAGCGGCTTCGTCCTCCTGGTCCTCCAGCCAGTCTGCGGTGCCGAGTCCGGAGCCACCGACGGGCAGGGCCGGCGTCCCTGGACGCCGCTAGGTCTCCCGGTGAGCGCCGCCGGCCAGAACCTCCCACCTACGGTCCTCCTTGAGCAGCTCCCGAACCTCCTGGTCTTCAGACCCTCTCCACGCCTCCAAGTTGAATCCCGCCAACGGCTCCTGCACGTTAGCCTCAACCTACCGATGTATTTATTACCAGAGGCCAAAACAGAAGTCTGAAAAATACTCACTGCCGCGTTCAAAATAACTGGTAAATCCTTGAGGTCTCACCCAAACTGACGTTGTATGAAAAAGCGTTTTCTAGAACAAAACAAAAAATTCCGCGAGGCAGCGAGACTCACGCGGCTGTCGACCTGCCCGAAGCCAAGTCTGCGGTCTCCAGGGGGGTCGCCGACTCCACTCCGGGCCTCTGCCTGCGTCCTGGGGACGCTCCAGCCGAGGAGGCCCAACCTGACGCCGGGACACGCGGAGCACATGCGGCCGCTTTCCGAGACGTCACGCCGAACCTCCGCAAGGGACAAGCCCCCAGGTGGGCCCGAGCCCTTTGCATCACCCTTCACACTCGCTGTGTTCACACCCACTGGCCTGGGGCGCCTTTGAACACGACCGTTCCTTGCACGGGGCCCTGAGACACGTGGCCTCGTGGAGCCGCCCAGGCCCCCGCGTGAGGACACAGCGCCCCCCGGCCTCGGGAGCGCTGATGTCGCCGGGAGGCCGTTGGGGGAAGCTCGGCTTTTTTTTTTTTTTTTTTAAGCGGTGAGCGTGGGGCGGTGAGGAATGCGGGCCGCGAGCACTCAGGGAGCCACCGCCGCGGTCACGACGAGGCACCATGCTCGGCCACATGCTTCTGCGTCATCGCAAAGGTCAACAGAACAAACACGTCAAAGACCATCTTGATTTTATAAAAATGAATCCGACTCTGTAGACGCGCTGAAAGGATCTTGAGGCTCCCGGGGTCTCTGAACCACATCGTGAAAAACGGTTGTGAAAAGCGCTCGACAAATATTCCGGGACCCCTCAGTGAGTGAAGAGACCTTCGTTCTAAGCATGAGGGTCTGGGACAGTTCAAGGGACCAGGTCTCTTTCCGCTGGGGCCACCAAGACGGCACAGGATGCTCAGAGGTTCCGGCGGGGGGACGCGAGCCAAGGTGGAGCTGGACGCGCGCGCAGGGGACTCTGCCGGAGCAGGAGCAGACCCGACCCGGGGCGAGCACGCCCGGCAGGGGGCAAGGCCCGCCACGCGCCTCCCCCCAGCCCCCCACGGCGGCCCCCCTGCCGCGCGCCAGGGAGAGCAGAGGCCGCCGGCGGCTCTGGGGGGGCTGTGCTTGCTCTCCTCATAATGAAGACGGGCAGCCCCGCACGGCGGCCAGCGCGCCAGACACGTGCCAAATGCCCCCTGAATTCAACGAAGCGACGAGGCTCAGAGGAATTCATTCTGTGCTCAGGACCAGGCCCAGACCCAGGTTCCGGGTCGCTCCCACCACACCCTCCTGTGCCCAAGGGGACAGAAAGCAGGGTCGTGCCGCGGGCGGCCTGGGTGTCGTCTGTACGCGTGGTTGAGGAGCCGGGGAGCCGGGGGTCAGCTGCACGAGGACGAAACGCAGCAGGACCGAGACGGCTGGCAGGAGGGGCAGGAGGACAGAGCAGTTTGGCCCCGTTTTCATGCCCAAAGTGAAAGGACAGACGGGCGGTGGCGGCCTCAGACCCCACAGATGAGCCCGAAGGCTGACAAGGCCCCGTTTGGTCCGTAACCCCCCCCACCCCCCCCCCGTCTGATGGCTGCACAGGCTCGTTGTGGGTGTTAGATGAGAAAACGCACACAAAGCAACCAGCCCAGTTCCTGGCTGCAGGGAGGGCAGCAGGCTGAGAGGGAAGCGGAGGGAGGACAACGAGAAGGAGCTACGCATCGGACGCCTGGGGGCAGCCCGCAGAGCCGGGGAGAGCCCGCCCGCTGGGGTTTCACAACCCGGGCCTGGGCAGGAAGCAGCAGCTCGTGCTCCGGCTGCCGGGTGATGGAAGAACGAGCATCCAGCGGGCCGAGGAGGCCGGACCTGGGGATGCCAGGGCCAACGTCACCACGGTCCGGGGGCGCCTGGGGGGCGGGGCCGGGGAGGCAAGGACACACAGTAGGGCCAACCGACGCCTCTGGGACGCTCTGCACGGGGACACATGGAACAAAAGGGAGAAAGTGGGGTCAGGGACTCACACGGAAAGGAAGCACCTGCCGAAAACCAGTCCTGACCGGCTCCCAACCCTCACCCGCACGGCACGTTTAGGCCCCGCGTCCATCCGCTGTCCTGTTGCTCTGCCAAACCGGACGTCTGAAGGGCATTCGGCGCTTCCCCAGATGCAAACTTCTCAAAGGTGGCATTTGGGGCCCGTATTATTATTATCATTATTATTATTAGGGCCTGTATTATTTTCAAGGTCCTCTGTTATGATCAGTAAAGAACAGGACTGTCATCAGGTGAGTCCGTCCCCCCAAGACGCGGTCCTGGCCCAGACGTCGCAGGTGCGCTCGGTGCCAGTCGTGCGGCCGAGGGGCCGGGAGCACACACAGCAGGCGTTGCAGGACGAGCGGCAGACGGAGGGCCGGGTGCTGTTGGCCACGGGCGTGAGGACACACCCAGGATGACGGATGCGTCCGGCCGAAGTCCTCGGGCTCCCGGTGAGGGACTGTTCACCTGCGAGGAACTGCTCGCTCCCTTCTCCGGGGCGGAAGCTGGCTCTTGGGGGACAGTAGTGAATACTACAGTCTGCGGCCCGCCCGAGCCAACCCTGCCCAATAAAACCTGACTCCTCTCTCACTTATCATACTCACCTCCCTAGGGAAACACCTACGTTCGTTTAAATTTAAGCCACCTCGTGACACTTCTCTCTCCTTCCAGGATCGTAATGAACACAAGGTCAGGACGCACCAGTCGAGAAGTTGAGAAGGTTCAGGAAAAGCGGTGAGAGACCAAACGCAGGAGATGGTGGAGGAAACGACAAGGAGAACGGGATTTTCCTCCTTCCCTTCCCTCCCTGTCAGGCCCCGCGGGACGTGCGGACCACGTGTGGTGTCCCTTTCCATCCTGAGGACCCTCCAGCGCAAGCCGCGCTCTGGGCCCAAGTCAGGCACACAGTAGGGGCACGATGACCCCAACCCCGAGCAGCGCGGGCAGCCTGGGCACGTCTGATGGAAGGGGAGAGTTTCTGCTCCGGGTGAGCCTCCCCCACACGGTCACTTGCATGAGACGGGAGAGAAGCAGAAACGCAGCCGGGAGAGGGGGCACAGGACACAGAGCGCAGGACATGCCCGGGTCTGGGAGGAAGAGCGGGCCCGGCCAGCAACGGGGCAGGGAGAGGCCAGGACGCGGGGACGCCAGGTCAAGGCTGCGGCACGGCACGGGCCGGCAGGGGCGAGATATCCCACCCCGGGAAGGCGGCACCGTCCCAGCAACTTTCCTGAATGAGACTCACTTCATTACACTGTGTCTGCTTCCGTTTCCCCAGGGCCCAGACGGTGGGGAGGCGCCCGCCCCGTGCTCTGGTGCCATCGTGCCCGGTCGTTCCCCGTAGAAACGCAGCTTCTCGCCATCAGGGACCAAACAAGCAACTCGCAAGCCTCCGTGAGAGTAGCTGCCCTTGCGTCCACAGTGGGAGACGCTTGATCCACACGGACTCTGTCCTTAACGGGAGACCTGCTCCGACTTCCCAGCGTCGTGTCACGGGACACATCGATCGCCGACGTCCAGTAGGGGAGACGTGCGGCCTGCGGGTCAGGCCTTCTCACATCTGGACGTTCAAACCCCCGACTACAATCCTCCCCCATCCCCGCCTTGGGCCACACAGTGGGGATCCCGGGCCCACAGGCGGCAGGTGTCCTTGGGGTCTGGCCCCCCATTCAGCAAGGGCAGGTGAGTCACCAGAACTCTGCAGCCTCGGTCTCCTCCTTGGTGACTCGGGGGCAGTAGCGCAAGCTTGCGGCTTGGAGCGGCACGGAGTCCAACACGGGGCCTGACACTCAGTACGTAGCGAACGCTACTCCTTCTGTTGTCCACACTCGGTGGTTCTCTGGTCCAAGTGCCCCCGGGACCAGCCCCTCGGCCCCATCGGGCAGCTGGGTGCACGGACGGTTTTCCAAGCTTCAACACGGACTCCTCCGGGCGTCGGCCCAGCAACGTCTGCTTTAACAGTAAGTCACGCGGTCGCTGAAGTTTGAGAGCCACTGCTCTGGGGAAGTGGTTTCCATCTTCTTCTTTCTAAGCAGAGGAAGCCTTCCGAACAAAGCTGAAGCACGTGGCTGAGGCAGCGGTGATGGTGCGGGGTGGTCTGGCGCCACCCACGACCCTGGGCCCGGCCTCTCCCTGGGCCGCCCGAGGAACCGCAGAGGCGGGAACGGCGCTCTTTGGTCGAGTCCAGATGTTACGGCCTTTGGTGGTGCCACCGAAGAATCTCAAAGACTCGACCACGGTCGTACGGTCGTACGGCAGATCCTGCCGCCGTGCAACAACATGCCCTGGGGTCGTCGAGTCGTCCTTCAGCTGAGTTGCTTCACACCGCGTCACCCTCGAGGTCACCGTCCTGCTGCCGTCTCTGGCTATTCCACATGCCCGGAGGCGAGCGTCCCCAGATGCCCAGCTCTGCCTGCCACCAGGCTGCGACCCCGCTCACACGCGGTCAGGACACCGACTTACTTCCTTGTAGCGGGAAGACTTCACGCCTCCGTCAAAATCCGGTGACAGACTTCTGGGACGGGTCAAGGCCCGTCAGTGAGCGCAGGCAGGGGTGGAGGACGGCGGCCGGGGCCGGAGGAGCACTGACGCGGGCGACCAGGGGCCACACCGGGAGCAGATGTGTTCCCTGCACCACACACGCTGCCACGCTTTCCCCACAGGGCGATGTGGGAAAAAGGAGCCAAAGGAAGGAGAGCCACAGTTCTCGAGAGAGGGGACCTGCTTCGGGTTCTCCAGCAAACGGCAGCCTCCGGGAGGACAGAGGGAGGGCGCCTAGTTGAGCGACCACGGGCCGGATCTGCCGTCTGTCGTCAGTCCCGAGTCCTCCAGCTCATGTTCCATGCGGGCTGCGAGTCATGGCTCTGACGACAGGCTCACCCTGACACACAGGGTCACCAGCTGCAGCATCGTAGGGGGGAGAAAACCCACCCAGGACTCACTCATCAAAACTAACTGTGCTTCCTGACACCAGAGACTATGGAGGAGAGGGAGGAGGGGGAAGGGAGGAGGGGGTGGATGGGAGGAGGGGAAAGAGGGGAGGGGAGGAGGGGGAGGAAAGAGGGGGAGGAGGAGGAGGAGGGGGAGGGGAAGAGAGGGAGGGAGATGAGGAGTGGAGGAGGGGAAGGGAGGGGAGGGGAGAAGGGGGAGGAGGGAGAGGAGGAGGAGGAGAAGGGGGAGGGGAGGAAGGGGAGGGGGAGGGGGAGGAGGGAGAGGAGGAGGAGAAGGGGGAGGGGAGGAAGGGGAGAGGGGGAGGGGGGGGAGGGGAGGAAGGGGAGGGGGGGAGGGGAGGAAGGGGAGGGGAGGAGGGGGAGGAGGAGCAGAATCGTCATTATTTTAGAGGAAGACAGTGACATGATGAGGCAGCTGAGGAGGAAGGCCCGGCACCTGCCCGTCCTGCAGGGCCCCACGCGCGGGCCGGCTGGCCCAGAGGGAGCCTCGGGGTTTGGCAGCAGGACGGTGCACCTGCGCCTGGGGGGGGGGACAGGCCTTCCCCCCCACGCCCGTGGAGCCGGGCCGTGCACCATCACAGCCGTGGCACGCGGGGCTGCAGCAGGGCTAACTGCCAACACGTAAAGTGAAAACGCCAAGTCCTCGGCTACACGAGTCACATTCCAAGTCACTCGGGAGCCAGCGGCGGCCTGACTGCCCGTGTCCACTGCTGCGGAATGTTCCGGGTCGCGGGGCAGCTCGGAGGCACAGCCCCGACAGGGGTGCAGCCGGGGAGAGGGCGGGCAGCTGGGGCCCACGATCACAGGGCACTGCCCCTGGGGCTGCAGGTGGCAACTTGCGACCCCCCCTCAGCAGGGGACGGAGGCTACACGGTCTGCTGGGATCTCTGCGGGGTGGGCTGGCTCCTCGGAGCATCGGGTGCCTGGACCCCCGTAGCACCCGGGCTGGGCCACGGGGAGCAGGTCCCCCCCGCGCAGCTCCCGCCCCCGCCTGGTCCGGCCCACCTGCAGCAGCGGCCGCATCCTGTACTTCCGGGAGGTGCGGCTCGACAGTAACATCCTAAAATAATAAGCACTCGATGGCCCTTTATGGTGCCGGATCCTAGAAACGTAAGCTTGGAGCAGCGCGAGAATAAAAGGCGGCGCCTCCCATGGCGAGCCCCAGAATCAGCAGGAGCCGGAGGTCACCCCCCCCCACCCCCCGCATCATGTGTCAGCCCCTCCGGTTAGTTAGGATACCGATGGCCACCGCTCACGGGGCTCCTAGTTCCCTGAGCGCCGGCAGGGTCCAGCACCTTGCGGGCCTCGGCGTCCGTAGCCCCAGCAAGAAGGGGTGCCATCCCCATTTTCCAGGACAGAAGCCAAGGCAGCAACCACAGTGACCGGCTGGCTCAAGGTCGCAGAACGGGACCTGTGCTCAGGCTGCTCGCCGCCAGGGCCTGTCACCTGCACGAGGGGCAGCGCCGTCTCCCCTGTACGGGGCTGGCGTCTCGGCACCCGGGGACAACCAGGCGGGCCGGGCAGCTCCGCGGCCGACAGCGAGTCACGCTTCTTGGCAGACGCGGCCCCCCTCGCACCCTGCGGCCCCGAGCCCTCCCCACGTCCCCGCGGACGCCCAGCCGGTCAGCGCCGCCCACCCAGCTGGGCTCTGAGCGTGGCCTCGGGCAGGATCGGCCCCCAGCTGACCACCACCACAGACGGGTGCCCACGTCTCTAGCAAGGCTGCCTCACCACGGAGCCTCGGCCCTTGGACGATTCCTGTTCTTTTTTTTCTGACGAAAGACAGGGAAAAAGATGAAGCCATTTAAAGATAAGCTAAAATCCCCAATTTTAGATTTTTCTCAACACCAAAGTTCAAGGTCAGAACTTGGGTGACCTCATCCCCCTTTGCCCTGCCTCCGGGATGAAGGCGACGACCCGGCCTCAGAGGTGACAGCACAGAACATGCTCCTGAGCTGAGTGCGAAGGGCATCCCTCCCGCTTTGGTGTGGGGGTGGGGGAGAGGACGCAGACGTGTAGGGACGTGGGCAAAGTGGCAACAGCGGCCTCGCTGCCCTCTGGATGTCCTTCCCAGCGCTCTGTGAGGCCTCCAAGCGCCTGACACGGTGGGGCGTCTCCTGTGGCCCCAGGCCACCTCTGCCCCTCCCCCGCAGGCAGGTGTCCAGGTGGCCCTCGGCATGGACGGTGTGAGCCATTGGTACCAGCGGGCCAGGCGGGCCCTGGGGAGGTGTCCTGAGGTCCTCCAGCCCGGTCCTGCCGCTCAGCCATCCCGGCACAGGCGGGGCCGAGTGCTAAGCGGTTGTGAGCCTGGCCAGCACCCACAGACCCCAGCTCGCGGGGAGGAGTCAACGGGGCTGCACACAGCAGGAAGCAGGAGGCCTGGGTTCCGAGCTCTCCCTGCCCGTAGCCAGCTCTACGACCCAGGACGAGCGGCAGCAACGCTACAGAAAGAGCCTCAGTTTCCCCATCTGTGAGGAGGGGGTTACTGCTTGGCCGGTGCCTGAGTCCACGCGGGCTTTATAGCAACCCGGCAGACCAGGAGGGGAGGAGGGGGGAGGAGGGAGGGGAGGAGGGAGGGGAGGAGGGGGAGGAGGGAAAAAGAGGGAGCAGGAAGGAGGGAGGTGGGTGGGGAGGAGGGAGGGGAGGAGGGAAGGGAAGAGGAAGGAGGGAGGGGGAGGAGGGAGCAGGGAGGAGGGTGGCGGGGCAGGGGAGGCAGCAGGAGGGGTGCGCTGGGGTCTCAGGGGGGCCTTCCTCATGCGGCACCGCAGGAACCCACTTTGCCTCCAGCACCGTCTGTGGGGTAAGTGCTGGGGCCGCTCCCCTCGTGGTGACGGGAGGTGGGGACACTGAGCGAGGACGGGCGTCGGGCGTCGTAAGCAGCACAGCCTTGAACCGACACCCTAACCGCTCGCCCGCCCGTGACGCCTGGGGGGCTGCTGGACAGGAAGTGACTACTCAGCCCCAAGGTCTAGAGGAATCCCGGTGGCCTCCGTGCGAGGGTTGGGCCAGCTGGGAGGGCAGGGCAGCGCCGGTGAGGGCGGGACCGGGGCCGCTGAACCTGGCCCGGGCGCCCTCCAGCCCGGCTCCTTGTGAGCACCCACGGACTCGACTCCTTTTATTCACCGGGTTCCTGGTTTGCTGCGACGGGCTACGACTCGGGAACAGCCTCCCAGGCGTCCCCCCAGGTGCTGCCCCCGCCCCCCCCCGCCCGGGTTTTCACGCAGGCTCCGTGGGGGACACAAGGGATTCAATCTGGTCCCACTGCTGAGCCAGCCAAGGTCCAGCTCTTCACCTCCAGAGGCCAGAGGGCCGCAGCCCGGCCCGAGGTCCAACTCTCTGAGCGCAGCTGAGTCACCCTGGCAACAGGCCCGTCCTTGGGTGGGGCCCAAGAGTCACCCGTTAACAGAACAGAACAGTGTTTATCACTCTCCTCACTTCAAAATTCCCAGAGTTTTAGGAACTGGGTGCCAGGAATGGGATGAACCCCAAATACGCGTATTATGAACCAGGGAGCCGTTCACGGCGGCACCCCCGGGGTAGGGCACTGACAGCACCTGCTGGACGACGGAAGATCATTTCTGAACTTGATAAAATCCGAGGAAACGATGAAGAGACAGGACGTTTGTCCTCAATGAGCTAAGCCGCCAGCGGCAAAGACCCCCGTGAGTACCAGGCACGTCACGGGGCACGTGTCCTCCGTGTTCCCTCCCCTCCAGTGCATGGACCTGGAGGCCCCGTCCCTGTCACGCGGTGCCCCAGGGACTGTGAAGAGCACAGACTTCGGGGTCACGCCGGCTTCCAAGCAAGACGCCACCACCCGCGGGTTCTCCCGCAGTTCTCGGCCTCGCCCACCTCGCTTCCTGGCCCGTCAGGGCAGCCAGCACCGCCGACCTGGGGGGCGACCGCAAGGAGGACCCGGAGCTCCGAGCGCGCCCTCGTCGTCAAGCTGACTCCTGGAACACTATCTGCTGCCAAACGCACCGAACTGTGTGAACGGCTTCCACTGCGGTTCAGGATGCGGGGCTGGACGTGAACAGGGTGATCCCACGCCAGTGCTAGGAGTCCTCAGCGCCCGAGCGCCTGCGGCCCACGCGCTGAACGTTTACGTCGTTTACGTACATCAGTGACCGATTCCTCAGCTCAAGATCGTGTTTCGTCAATTCTAAGGATACTGTGTTGACGTCCCCGATGCCGGGACGACCAAGGACCCAGCCTGGTCCCCCAGAGATGCCTAATGTCCTCGTCCCTGGATCCCGTGACTATATGACACGGTAAAGAGACTTCACAGCTATAATTAGGGCCACCCCCTTAATACAGGGGGTAGGGGCGGCGTCTGGATTATCCGGGTGGGCCCACCTGAAGCAAACGATCCCCTAAAAACAGAACTTTCTCTTGGCTGGAGGCAAAGATGAAGCAGACGGAGGCCGAGCGTCCTGCGGAGAGCCCAGGCCGGAACGGCTGCCCCCACCAGGCCCGTGTGACCCGGGGCCCCAGGCAAGGACCCCAGGAGCACTCACCTCCCGTGGGTGGAGCGCCCGCAGGTGCCAGGTAAGCCGGGACCGGGATGGAAGCTGGTCCAGCGCCTGTCCTCGCGGAGCGGGCGCCCAGCCGCAGACGGAAGCCCCGAGACCGCCCACTGCCCGGGTTCCGGCACCGACACGCGGGGCGGAGGGCGGGCACCCGGCCGGGCCACTCCTCCTGGCACCTCCCGGCCTCCGCCGCGTGAGCCCCAGGAGGGAGATCCGAGCGGCGCGGCGCTGCCGTGACCTCCTTCCTTCCGTCCGTCCGTCCTAGGAGACAGAGGTGGCCGGACGCAGGACGGGCCTGTGCAAGGCCGACGAGCACACCGAGGACACCACGGTCGCCTGTTTGCTGAGCCACGATTTCTCTGTTGATGGATTTTATTCTTAAAAAGAGGACAACTGGCCTCAGGAGAGCACGCCCACCCCAGGGCTGACGCCAGGGCCCTCGAGGGCAAAGGCGAATCTGCGACGTCAGGCCCAGGGTCGTCGCCGAGCCCGAGCCCCGGCCGCTCTCCTTCCACCGCACTTCGGGACGGACGGGTGGACGATGGGGGGTTGACAGCTCCCTGAGGCTGAAGTCAAGGCCAGAGCAAGAGCCCAGTTCAGCGTAAAAAAACAAAAAACGCGGCGTGTAGAGCCTTTCAGGGCGTACACATCGATAGAAAGCTCTAGATTTCTTTAAAGATCCCGCAGGAAATGCCACTGGAGTTGGCGTACGCTCAACCCCGTCTCCTGCTCCCGTTTGAGGGGGAAAAGCTCCCGAAGCTCGTCCTCACGGCGGTTCTGGACGAGCCCCAGCTCCACGACGCCACTGGCCCCAAACTAGTCCCGAATCAGACGCCAGCGCTGGGCACGAGACCCTACTTTCCACTTCCCTCGGTTTGCGCTGACAGCTTGGCAGCCCCGGGACCTCGGGCCCGAAAGAGCGAGCACGTCCGAAGCCCGTGTCTAAGGGGCTCGGCGGGCAGCGTGGGCGACAGGCCGGTGTCCGGGGGGAAGGCCGGCAGGTGCCCGCAGGAGGGTGGCCGGGCTCCGACGCGGCCCCAGGCGCCCACCTCGCTCCTCCTTCCGGGCCATCCAACAGCTGCAAGTTCCCACTTCTCAGCAGGCCGAGGGCACGGGGCCGATGCGGGGCTTGCCAGGGGGCCGGGGGCAAAGGCCGGGCCGCACAGTTGCCGGAGGGAAGTGCAATGAGTCAGCCCTCCCGGCGGGGGTCACGGGCCGGCTCGCGTGGCGTCTGGGAACCGGTCCTCCAGCTGCACCTGCAGAGGCACGAGGACCCGCACAGCCCTGGGCGTAAGGGCGGGAGGCCGACTAAAGCAGGGCGCAGGGGGTCGGGCCGTGTGGGGCAGAGAGGCCGGCTGCAGGTGTGGGAAGACCTGGGGGCGCGGAGGCAGAGCAAGCCGCCTGGGCATCACCGTTACCCGTGGCTGAGGGCTCGGGGCCGGATAAACACATGCCCTATTAGGAGAAATGACGAGGGGCGCCCAGTGGCTCAGGCGGGACCGCGTGGGACTCCTGCCCCGGATGCTGGGCTCAGGCTCCACCCTGGGCGTCGAGCTCGCTGCACAAAACAGCCCCAGAGCGGAGAGGCTGGACGAGCCATTTGTCACAGGAGCGTGGAGGAGGGGACAGGACAGGCCGGGAAGACACGTGTCCTGGGAGGACGTCGGCTCAGAAGGGGTGCAGGAAACCGCAGGGGCAGGGAGGCCCGCAGGGCATCAGGAGAGAAACCCCGGCCAGGGTGCGGGTGAGTGTGGCCCCCGGCACCTGCACCTCCCCTGCCGGGTGCCCTGTGGGCGTCCCTGGGCCCTGGTAGTGGCCGCGGCCGGGGACACGGGACAGCAGGAAGTGGGAGGAAGAGGCAGGGACGCCGGGCCCCTCGCCCCACAGGGCAGCCGGCCACGGTTGGGTGGTAAGGGCCGCAGCAGGCTGCTCAGCGGATCCGCAGGTTCCGAGAGCGGGGACGGGGGGCAGGTGCACAGGACACGCTGCTGGCTGCAGATTCCTGAGGCTCGGGCCTCCGGGAATCCCACGGAAGCCGAACCATCCCCGGGAATGCAACAGGTGGCTCCGCAGGCTGGGAAGCCCGAGGGGAATCCGCCTGGTGTGTCTGGGGATCTGCGCGGCGGGAACGAGGCCACGGGGGACCAGGGTAAAAGGCAAAAGGCATCTACGCTCCCGTGGCCGAGAGCCCGCACGTCTTCCTCGTCACACACGCGCTGCCTGTCTGTACGGGGCAGGTGGCCCGAGGCCCCAAGCGCACCTGCGCCCCCGCCACGCACAGGGGTTCAAGGCGGCCCTGGCAGGAAGCCTCGATTCAGTCCTTCCACTAGGTGGCCGGGCGTCCGCCTCTCCCGACAACCTGAGCAGCCAGTGGGGACCTTACCCTCCCGTGCAAAGCCCCGTGGCCTTGTGTGCAGGTCGCAGTCTAAGAATTCAAAAGATTAAAAAAAAAAAAAAAGAATTCAATAGATTTCAACAGTCTGGGTGCAGGACACGCACCAAGTCGGCTGCTTTCCACGCTTTTCCAATTTGCCTGAGATTCAGGTCGAATGAACCCGGTGTGACAGTTTTCTATCAACGAGGTCCTCACTGAGCCTCACTAAAGTCCATGCAGCTTTTGGGTTTTGAGTCCTCTCTCCATCCTTGGATTCACTGGCCCGTGTTGATAGCGAAATTGTGTTGCTCCCCTGCAATGATTTTTTTTTTTTTTCTGCAAAAAGCAGGCAAGCTTTGAGGTCATCACAAGTCCCAGGCAAAGGGTCCCAGTGAGAGCCAGGGTTTAACGTCCGGGGCTCAGGGACACCGTGACCCCATAGCATCTGCAACTAAATAAAAGCCCGGTTATTCTCTACTGGTAACGTGGAGATCCACTGCCGGGGGTCACGTGGTCTGCACACGGCCCCTCAGAGCGAGCCCTCCAGCAGGTAGACAGTCGGCAGTGGACCGACAGCCCACGCCAGCGAGCGTTTGTGATGCCGCCACCCCGGTACCCCGAGCCTACACCCCTGTCCTGGGCCAACCTCAGGGGGCCCTGTGTCAGGCGACGGGGACTGAGGACGAGGATCATGCACGCGGTAAGGAAGCCAGGTCTCTGCCGTGACCCCCGGGGCGTGGAAACCACAGAGGTTCACCGAGCAGACCCTAAAAGACGTTTTTAGCTACTAATCTCCCGCGGAATCAGAAGCGCCCGCAGTCGCGACCGGCCGCCACACCCTGGCTTTTCTCATACAAACCTCTGAAAGGCAGACCCAGGACAAGGCAACAGAGACCCTCCCTGGCAGAGGAGGGCAAGCAGACCCTCACTCTTACGGGACCCGATAAAGCCTGATGTGACAAACCGAACGCTGAAGTCGCACTAGAAACGATTTTTAAGACACTTGGCAACTCACGGAAAAACCCAGCTGTAGCGGCCTCCAGTGCCCCCGCCCGCTGCCCTGGACGCCGCCCGCCCGCTGCTCCGGCCCTCGGGCCCAGCGGGGACGACGGGGCCTGGGCGGACGAGGTTGAGAACAGGACGTGGCCGGTTTCTTCACCGGTACCCTCAAGGCCTCCCTGGGCGTCCAGCCGTGGGAGACTTTACGGCCCACGTCAGGCCTGTGGGTGTCTGAGGCGACTTCTCGGCGCCGATGGAGAAGCCCCTCCGGGCGGGATGAGAATCGGGAGCCTCCTTCCCGTCTCCTCCTGGGTGTGACTGGTGGCTTCTGCATGGGACTCCCAGCCCCCGTCCCCAGCCCTTCCCTGGATGCACCTGCAGGGCAGCTCCGGGCAGCTGTGCCGACTGCATGGACGCGGGGTGGGAACTACTCGGGGTCAGACCCTGGTCTGGGCTCCGCGGGACCCTCGGCCTCCTTGTGAGGGCTGAGCGAGGTCGTACAGGTGACGGGCTCAGATCTGGGCCCAGGACACAGAACAGCTCAGGTATGGACACACCGTGGTGCTCTAAGCACCTTCCTGTTAGACCAAGTGCACCTGCGTCTCCCTCGGGAATGTCCCGTCCTGGAGACACGTGGCAGGCGAGGGCCACGCGCGTTAGGGCAGGGCCCAGACCCTCCAAGTGACCATTTCCAACCCATCTCAACGTTGGGAGGCTGGGTCTGCATGCGAACCTTAATTCCAAACATATCTTAAGACGATAAACCTACGGGGGCACCTGGCTGAGCGGCCAACCCTCGGCTTTGGCTCAGGCCCGGGACGGAGCCCCCGTTGGGCTGCGCTGGGAAGGGAGTCTGCAGCAGGACTCGCCCTCTCCCTCTGCTTCTCCCCCACTCTCTCTCTCTAAGGTAAATAAGTAAATCTTGGGGGGGGGGGTGAGAAAAAGATAAACCTACAAAATTCTGAAAGGGCCTCTCTTTCACTGCCAAACAACTCTCATTACCTACCAAGGTTTTAATATTTCAGGACCTTCAACTGCTACTCAACCTGTTTGTTTTTTTTTTTCCTAAAACAAAATCCTGCTATTTGCGCCCAATAAACCAGAGTTTTTACTGAGTTACCGTTACACAAGGGGACTTCATACACACACACACACACTCATTGCAGAAACTGGATAGAAAAGAGGGAAAGCACCAGAATCCCACCATCCACTGGTCTGTATTTTCTGCTAGACTTTTTCATCTGCATGAGCTTTTTTGCTGAGCTGGCTAGAATTGTTAATAATGCACTGTGACTGTGCACACCGCCCTTCCCCTACCTGACCCACCCTAACATAGGACTTTGTGCGTTAGTGACTTCCAGTGTATCAATAAGAAAGGAAAATGGGATTGAGATCTGGAATTTGTTGAACGAATTAGTGTAGCAATCCATTCCACATTTTAAAAAATGCAATAACAATTGCCTAATTATATTCTCTTACTTTGTTAGCACAGTTTGGCAGGACTTTTTAAATTACCGAGCTTCTTTAGATTTGGGGGAAACATTAGAATTTCCTATAATTGTTTTCCTGGTTATAAGAGCAATACATGCTCATTATATAATATTCAGAAAGAGAAAATCTCAGGAAGTAATAATTTAACATTAATATTTGTTGAACACAGACTATGTGTCACTCGCTGTTCTAAACGCTTTAGGTAGATTCACTGATTTAACTGTCACAACACGTCGTGGAAGCAGGAAGGGAGGAAGCAACTTGCCACACTCTGCACACCTAGAAGCATAAGCCGGGAATCCATCACCGTGCTAAGAGGTTGTAGGAGTGAAAAGAATCAATTATTTATTCAATCAGCTCCTTCACTGCTTCAGAGTATAATGTCACGGGCAAGAAACAATTCATAGTAACACCGTACCCTTTAACAGTCATGCAAAAATATCACACGGCACCGTTTCTGCATCCCTGCGGGACACTGAGTAAAGCGAGGCGTCCTCTGTTAGGGGAGCTACCATTCCGATCCGCCCAACCCCCGCACCTGTAGCCGTCAGGGATGAAACAGGTGCTTAAGACGATTTGGTTTAAAGATGGAAGCATCTCTCTTAAATTTCGCGAATGATTCAACAATGCGGCGAGTCCTCGAATCAGCCGAATACCCGCGCGCGCAAACGTTCGCAACCAGTCACGACACCTTTACGAGACGTTCACAAAAAGCTCCCCATCGGTCCTAAACACGTCTGATGGCTTATCAGTTGGCACTGAACGTCGGTTCATGAAACAGAACTGGAAACTCTTAGGCCACATTTCTTTCATACTTTAATTAAAAATCATACTTGGCTAAAGATAAATATTTCTGTTCCTGGTGTAATTTCCTACCCAGGGCTAATAAACACAACTTTTTAAAATATAAACTCTCTTTAAATTTAATTTTTTATTTTTTTAAAGATTTCATTTATTTAATCATGAGAGGCAGAGACACAGGCAGAGGGAGAAGCAGGCTCCACGCATGGGGCCTGATGGGGGACTCGATCCCGGGTCTCCAGGATCATGTCCTGGGCCGAAAGCAGGCCCTAAACGGCTGAGCCACCCAGGGATCCCCTCTTTAAATTTAAAATATGATTAATAATTCATGTTTCTGACTGCCTGGCTCTAAAACTACTATATGACTATAACTTCAGCACTAAAAGCATATTAGATTAATCTATTAATCGCAATTATTCACACCACTGTGGTGGAATCACAACGCGTATATATACAGGTATCTGGTACCTCCAGACAGATAGAGAGCTCTATCGACAAAATCAGGCAGCTTCTTTGGAATTTAACATAGCTCTCCCTCGCATTTCCAGGAGGCTTAAACTGGCGTCTTGTAATTTACCCAAAAGCCTGCCGCTGGAGTAAGCTAGAGAAGTAAAATATCTAATCATGTTGACTGTTAACTGTGTGTTAGGTGCCGTCGACGTGTTTTGCAAAGATTGTTCCGTATATTTCCATAAAAATCCTTGAACTAGAGACCAGTATCATCCCCATTTTACAAATCAGACTTAAAAGATTAACTAATATTCCCATCTAGGGGAATGGAGTTTCTGCAACCAAAATTCATACTCCAAACCACTGTTAAAGGGCTTCTCTTCCAAATCAGGCCTCAAAAAAAAAAAAAAAAAAAAAACAAAAAATCTGACTTCTACAACTCACCTCCCTAAATTCAGCTTCAACTGACATACAAAACTCACACACACACACACAAAACAGCACAAATCTGACAATTTATCTAGCAATGACATGCTTCTGTTCGAAATTTTTATTTTTTTTCTTTTCAGAGAGGTTTTCAACATGGAAAACAAAGTTAATCTGGCATTAGGGAACCATTTCCTCCGGTGTTTTGACTAGGAAGCTCTTTGCTGTCCCAACTTGACAAACCACCCATGTCCTTCAACAAGTGAGAGCACAAGCCCAACACCACCCATCTCGGCCTCGGCCTCGGAGGCTAATCTTCCAGACCAGATCGCAGCTGGCTCCGCGGAAAGATTCACGATATCAATCTTTTCGGTCCCTTGTGAAACACAGTTTCACATTTTTACGTATTTGTACACGAATTCCAATGCCGTCGTCCAATACCTAGGGGAGAACCTGGGTCAAACGCAGTAAAAACACGACGACATTTTTTTATGAGGCCCAAACACGCAGTTGTTAAGACTGTTGAGCACTTTTTGGACTGAAACCAGGCTTTTATGGTGCTAGTTCACTGTGAGGGGAGCCAAGGGACTGAACATTTGATCCCAAAGTCCTTTTATCACTAAAGAGTCTATAAAATGTTTGATTACTTTAAAAAGATTATGTGTGTGTGAATCATATGTTTGTTGAAAAACAGGAGGCTTGTTCATACACACAATTTGGCCTTAAAAAAAAAAAAAGAAAAAACACCCCGAACCCCAAACAGCTCTTTAGGGGACTGGGATTGTTTGGGAGACAGAGGCCCCCGCTGCGGTCACTCGGTGCCCCGCCCTCCTGTCCTCCAGGTGGGGCCGTGACCTGCGGAGGGAGAAGGGGGGGAGCCGAGGGGGAGGGGGAGGGGGAGGGCGAGGGGGAGGGGAGCCGGGCACACCTGCGGGCGCCGGGAAAACAGCCCAGCCCAATCGGGCTTGCAGGCCGCGGACCCCGACCCCGACCCCGACCCGACCCAGACTTGACTTGACCCGACCCTGACCCCGGCCCCGACTCGACCCCGACCGGACTCGACCCGACCCAGACTCGACCTGACCCGACCCCGACCCCGGCCCCGACTCGACCCCGACCGGACTCGACCCGACCCAGACTCGACCTGACCCGACCCCGACCCCGACCGGCACTGGCGGCCCCCGGGACGCATCGCAGTCGGTCGGTCCGCGCAGGTACAGCGGCCGCGGGAGGGGCCCGGCGGGAGGGGGCTCGGGCTTCCAGGGCCGCGTCTGTGCAGCACGACGCCCGCCCCGGGACCGCGGACCCCGCCGCATCGGTGCCCCTCGGGGTCCCGCCCCTCCGGCCCCGCGCCCCAGGTCGTGCCCCTGGCCCCTCTCCTCCGGGCCCCCGCGCCCCAGGTCGCGCCCAGGCCCCTCTCCTCCGGGCTCCGCGCCCCAGGTCGCGCCCCAGGCCCCTCTCCTCCGGGCCCCGCGCCCCAGGTCGTGCCCCAGGCCCCGCCCCTCCGGGCCCCGCGCCCCAGGTCGCGCCCCTGGCCCCTCTCCTCCGGGCCCCGCGCCCCAGGTCGTGCCCCAGGCCCCGCCCCTCCAGGCCCCGCGCCCCAGGTCGCGCCCCTGGCCCCTCTCCTCCGGGCTCCGCGCCCCAGGTCGTGCCCCAGGCCCCTCTCCTCCGGGCCCCGCGCCGGGTCCCACGCCCCAGGTCGTGCCCCAGGTCCCGCCCCTCCGGGCCCCGCGCCCCAGGTCGCGCCCCTCCGCGGGGACCCCGAGCTCGCCCCGGGTACGGAGGGCCGCGGTCCCGGCGTGCGGGCGCCCTCGAGGCCCCAAGGGCCGCGCCGTCGCCACCAGCACGGGCTGCGGTCCCTGCGCCGCCAGGGTCCCGACGGGGCTCCCGGAGCACGGGCTCGGCCGCCTGGCGCCCCGCGCCCCGCCCCCGCCCCCCGCCCCCCGCCGGCACCACCCCGAGGCCTCCGGCTGCCGCGGCCCGAGGGACCTGGGGCCTGGGGCCTCCCCGCAGACCCGCGCCCTCCCGCCCGGCCCGGGAAGGAGCCGAAGGGAGCGCGCAAGGGGGGCGTGGCGCCCGGGCCGCCCCGGGGCAGCGCTGGGAACCCCGGGCCGCCCCCGCCCGCGCCCCCGCCCCCGCCCCGTCGAGGGCCAGCGCCGTCCGCCCCGGCCCCGCGCCCCTCCCCCTCCCCCCTCCCCCTCCGCGTCTCGGCGCCCAGGCCCCGACCAGTCCCCCGCCCTCCGGGACGCGCTCGCTCCCTCCCTCCCTCCCTCCCTCCTTCCTTCCTCCCTCCCCTCCGCTCCCCTCCCTCCCGCTCCCTTCCCAGCGCCCGGAGCCCGGCCGCCCCCGCCCGCCCCGCCCGCCTGCGCCCCGCGCCCCCCGCGCCCCCGCGCCCCCGCGCCCCCGCGCCCCCTCACTCGCCTGCCGCTGCGCCGCCGCCGGGGACTCGGGCTCCGCGGGCTCCGGGACGGGCCGACCTGTCCTCCGCCTCCTCCTCCGGCTCCTCCGGGCGCCGGCTCCGCCTCGCTGCCCTCGCTCGCTCGCTCGGGGAGGCGGGGCGCACGGCTCGACGGGCGGGGCGGCGGCGGCCCCGGCTCCCTCCCGGCCTCCCTCCCGGCCTCCCTCCCGGACGCCCTGCCCCGCCCTCCTCCGCCCTCGCCCCGCGCCTCTCCCCCGTCCTCCCCTCCCTCCCTCCCTCCCTCTCCCCTCCCGCCCCTCCCCTCCCCTCTCTCCCGTCCCCTCCCTCCCCTCCCCCTTACTCCTCCCCTTCTCCCCCGTCCCCTCCCTCCTCCTCCCCCTTACCCCTCCCCTTCTCCCCCCCTCCTCCTCCCTCTGTCCCCCACTCCCCTCTCCCCTCCCTCTTTCCCGTCCCCTTTCCCTCCCCTCCTCCTCCCTCTCCCTCCCCCCTCCTCCTTTCCCCTGTCTCCCTGTCCCCTCCCTCCTCCTCCCTCCCTCTCCCCCCTCCTCCCTCCCTCCCTCCCTCCCTCTCCCCCTCCCCTTCCCTCCCTCTCTCACTCCCCCTTCCTCTCCCCCTCCCCTACCCCTCTCCCGCCCTTCCCCCCCCCGCCCGCCCCCTCCCCCCCACCCCCTCCCCTCCCCCCCCCCCCCCCCGCCCGGACCCCCGCCCCGAGGCCCGTGCGGACTCCGCGCTCACCCGCCGGCCTCGCCTCGGCCCTCGCGGGCTGCCAGCCCCCCCAGGAGCTGGGCCTGGCTCCAGGAATGTCTTAAGAAAACAGTCACAGTCCGATTTAAAGGGCCCTGGGGCCACGGGGACGTTTCGTTTCCCAGAAAACGGTGCTGGATCCGCGAACCGCGATTGCGGACCTGGAAGCGCGAGCCCCGCGGCTCCTCCGTCCGTCCGTCCGTCTGTCCCGGACCCTGGGCTCCCGCCGGCCGCGAACTCTGGGTTCGGCGGGGATCGGCCCAGGGGCGGGAGAAGCCACCCGTGTGGACCGAGGCCAGACCGTCGGGCCGGCAGGTGCTGGGCCCCGAGCTGGCGCTGAGCTGGTGCAGACGCAGGTGAGGCCGCCGAGGCCTGCAGAGCCCAGAGGGGTGGAAAGAGGCGGGGCAGAGGGCTTGCCGGCCAGCAGACCTCCGCTGACCCCCGGGGTTTGCTTTCTTGTCTGACAGGGAGAGGACACAGGAGAAGGTGAGGCCCGAGTGGGTCACTTGGAACCGGTGTGGGCAGAGTGTGGTGCATCGGTGAGGGACGTCTGCGTGTGGACCAGAAGGGAGGCCCAGGGCAGCCGTGGCCCGGGGCTGCAGGAGGGGACAGTGTGCGGCTGGACGCCCTGGCCCGGGCTGTGGGCCCAGCAGCCTGACTGCTCCTCAGAACCCTCAGCCGCTGGACTTGCTGCACGCACCCTGGCCCCCAGCCACCGACACCGGCCACCGAGCACACGGAGCTACAGAGTGGGTTCCTGGCCGCCTGGCAACCCCAGGGTGGCCCCTGCCGGCTCCAAAGCTCCCCGTGAGGTCGGGCCAAACTCCGTGCCCTCCCCTGTGGGACTTTGCCTGCTATCGCATTCTTGCCGCGCCTCCCGCTCCCCTTCCAGTGCTCCTTCCTAGGAACACGGTCTAATCAGACCAGCTATGTGATTGGCAGGGCCCCACGCAAGGTAAAGAAGAGTGTTCGTGGCTTATAGGAACTTCAAAGTGGCAACAGCAGGTGTTAGACCGAGTCCGGGGTCCTGTGTTTCTGCACAGATGTGCTTGACTCTGCGGATGGCGCATCAGCGGAGCTGGTCTGGATGCTAATAAAATGCTTTTCACCTGAGTCCTCACCTAGGTCTGCTTCTGGGGACTCCCCCGCTAAGATAACAGCTGTCAAAGTAAAACATCCGCCGTTGGGTACTAGCACAGTCATCTTACAGGTACTCTAGTCGGCCTCCCGGGGCTTGGGAGGGGGCGGCTCCAGGAAAGGCGGCTGTAACCAGAGCTCCAGCCAGCACAGGAGGGAAAGCAGGTGAGGGTGGCTTAGGTTAGTAGGATGACAGGGCAGGAAGTCTGGGTTTAGCCCCATTCGGAGCCATAAGCACAGTGTTAATCTGGGTGGGATTTCAGATGGAGTTACCTAGAAACACCTTACTTGAAGTTTAATTGGCAAGTGGTTAAAAGGTTACACCTCACTTGTAAGGAAGAGGGGTTGGCAGGCCTGGGCAGAGGGAGAAGCTCCTCTCAGTGTGGTCACAGCTGGGCCTGGAGTGGGTGGCTCTTCAGAACTAAGCAGATGCAGCTCACGACACCCGGGGGGCTCAGCGGGGCAGCCTCCGCCTTCAGCCCAAGGCATGACCCTGGGGTCCCAGGATCGGGATCGAGTCCTGCATCGGGCTCCCCGCAGGGAGCCTGCTTCTCCCTCTGCCTGTCTCTGCCTCCCTCCCTCTCTCTCTCTCTCTCTCTCTCTCTGTGTCTCTCAGGAATAAATAAATAATAATCTTAAAAAAAAAAAAAAACTAGATTGAGTCCCCTTCGTAGTCTTCTCTACACCCTGCACCTGGAGAAAGGTGTAGCCATAGGCAAAGCAGTTCCCTGAGGGCGACGCCCCGGAGGACACGGCTGGGAACGGTCAGGCACGGATGCGTCAGCGCTGAGCAGAGGATCTAGGAGACACCGCACGAGATCTCTCTCGGCAGATGATCCCTGAGATCTCACTCGTTCTTACAGTTGGTCACGACAGGAAAACACAGCCCAGGAGGGCTGGCCCCTGGGTCTTCTGTGTAGCACCTGGACAATATTTTATTGCATTTAACCCTTCTCATACTATAAGGTTATTTAATTTCCTATTTTTTTCCTTCAGGCTTTTAATTTTTAGTTTTTAAAAAGATTTATTTATTTATTTATTATTTATTTATTTATTATTTTACAAAGAGAGAGTGCAGGGGGGAGAGACAGAGGGAGATGGAGAGAGAAACTCATGCTGAGTGCAGAGACTGTCCACCTCCGGAGCCTGAGAAATCAAGAGTCGGTGGCTTCACCGACCGACTGAGCCAGCCAGGCGCTCCTCCTTCCACTCTTTTTTCCTCCCTTTTCTATGTGTTCTGGCCCAATTATTTCCTAGCCCTCCAATGGCACTGGAGACAAATAAATCCAAATAAATAAAGCAATTGCCCAAGAGTAGCAGTGTAGTGAGGTACACATGATGGGATGGAGCCTCTGGGATCAAGTCCTGAGTTTGCCACTGACAAACTGTGAATTTGGGGCTCTTAACCCTACTGGGCATTTACTTGTCTTTAAAATAGATTATAAGAGGGTGGTCTCTAATGTCCCCATTTTTTTAATATTTTATTTATTTATTCATGAGAGAGGCAGAGACACAGGCAGAGGGAGAAGCAGGGGAGCCCGATGTGGGACTCGATCCCGGGACCCCGGGGTCACAACCTGGGCCGAAGGCAGATGCTCCGCCACTGAGCCACCCGGGCATCCCCTAATGTCCCACTTTTAAAAGAGATGGTTTTCTCATGGGGCACCTGAGTGGCACAGTCCACTGTTAACTCAGTCTTGGTTTCCCTGAGGGTCAAGATCTCAGGGTCCTGGGGTCCAGCGGCCTTGAGCTCCTGCTCAGTGCACAGTCTGCTTGTCCTTCTCCCTCCTCTAGTCCCCCTCCCCCAGATACACACCTGTTGGCACTGGGTGAACTTTCTCCCTCAAACAAATAAAACGTTAAAAAAAAAGGTTTTCTCTGCTATATAATCCCTCATGAATCAAACAAGAGAACTTCTTAAAACTCAGAACTGATTTTTAGAGTTAGTTGCAGTTCATATGTGAGGTGCTACCCAGCAAGAACACCCTAAGTCCCGCAGCCGTCAGAAAGAGTTGGGTGAAACGGGATTCTAATAGATGGGGCCGATGGGGGCGGTGAGGTCCCCGCAGACTTGGGAACGATTCTTCCGGAATATCAGACTTGCTTCCTAAGGATTTTGCCCGTCCTGTTGCGCGCGGCCACACTCTGCCTGAACCTGCCCCAAAAGTCTCGGAGAGCTCCCTCCTTTTGGATAGGCTGCCTGGGTAAGTGCCTCACAAACTGGTTTTTCTGCTCGGTCAGAGGCTGCCGTCTACCCAGGTGGAAGTGAGGCCGGGGAGAAGCACCCACGGCCTTGGAAACTCCCAAGTAACCTGTCGAGACGTGTGTGGCCACGGGCAGGGCTATGACCAACACCGTGGGCAGGGTCCTGGGCGAAGCCGCCCGGTTCCGTCCCACGTGGGTGGAAGGCTGCGGGGCCTGGGCGGGCGTGGCCGAGGCCTGGTGCTGACTCCGGCGCTTGGGGACTCGGGCCGGGCCGTCTGGCTCGTTGCAGAGCAGGCCCCGTGGCCCCGGAGAGTGGAAACTCCAGGCACCGCTGCGTCGCCATGACCCACACGGGCTCCCGGGTCAGCGAGGGCCTGTCAGCGGAGGGCGTCACGCGGGGGCCCACGGGGAGCCCGAGACAGGTTACGGGGGCAACCCCAAGGTCCGGGGGGCGTGGAGCTGGAGGGAGACTGGGGGTCTTCTCTCCGTCCTCTGTCCGGCACGGGTCTCTCCAAGACAGAGTGATTGAGAGAGGCCTGGGCTGAGTAGGTGATCCCGGGGGGGGGGGGGGGGGGGGAGGAGGCAGGAGGTCCCAAAGCATCAACCGCAGCTCCGGGGGGATCCCCGGCCCGCAGAGCTGTGGAGGAAAGGACGGCGTCGGCTCCCCGGGAAAGGCCAGTCCCGTCCCTTCGCCCCTGCCTGCGGTGCCCCTGGAAGCCTCCCGTCCCCACAGTCCCTGTGGCCTGGGCTCACGTGGGGAGTCTGGCAGTTTCCTCCTTGGCTGGCGGTGCTGCCCAGCGCCCGGCTCTCACTCACAGAAACCCCGGGGCCCAGAGTAAGTACCGCGGCATGAGCACCCGGGGCCCTGGCTCTGGCCAGGGAGGACTGGATGTTGGCCGCGGCGTGGAATGTACCGAGATGCCACGTAATTAAATGGCTCAACAGAAGCATTCTCTCTGCCAGCCACTCACCCAGACCCTCCCCGGAGAAAACAGGAGGCCGCCGCGGAGGCCGAAGGGGGAGCGGCCTGGTGGGCCCTGATTAGATTGTCCCCCTCTGCACCTGGGCCCCCGTCTGCCCTGTGAGCTCCGTTGTGACGCGAATGGGAGTGTTTTCTCGGGCACCACGGTAACAGACCTGTGAAGCTCATTGAGCCTTAGATTCCAGTGAGGATGGAAAATACCAGGCCGGCAACCTCCGTGACTGCAGCGCACGCTGCCCGGTTCTCGGAATATCCAAGATGTGTTCGGGACGTTGGGGACTCTCGGAAAATGCAGTTAAGAGGACTTCTTTGTAGTGTTTCCGGATTGCTCCAGGAATACCGAGCTAACGGAGTGATGCCAGCAATGGCACGCTCCTGGCCGCAGCAGCAGTGTCCGTACCCTATCACCTCGCTACTTCTAAAAACAGAAATCCAGACTACCCCGAGGATGACGTGCCGCGTCTCAGAGCTGAACGCGACAAAGGCGCGTTGACCTAAAGGGTGTTGTGACCACATTCCTCTCATGTTGAAAGCCCTCCCTGGGCGTCTTCCTGTGATTTTCCTACTTCCCGGGCGTCTTTTCTTGTATTTATTAGTCACGTATATGGTTCCACTACCGATTTGGGCATGGATCTGCTTCCAGAGGCCGCTGATGGATTGCGCGAGATATTTTTGTATTCCTATAAATAGCCTGGAGCTTTGTTCTGGAATATGGTTAAGTTACTTGGAAACAGATTCATACTTTTAGGTCTTGCTCTTAAGAGTTACTCAACAAGATCGGAGCAGCTGTCACTCTAGAGCCAATTCTCGCCCCAGCGGAGCAAGGCCTGCATGTCTACCCAGGGCTCCAGGAATCTTGAGCTTTTCCGGTCTGGCGGGTAGGGAGGCCCCGGCGGTGCTGGCCCTACGCGAGCATCCAGCACTTACCTCTGATCCTTGCAGGTGGCTCTTGCCCTGGCCTGGGTGGCTCTCCGTCTGCGTGAGCTCCCCGTGACTCATTATTCCCATCATTGCACCGTCTGGGGGACTGTCTGTGGTCTCCAGGTTCTCCTTCCCTTGGCGCTCCCTCTGGGGCTTAGTCCCGTGAGCCCCAGCTGCCTTGGCTTCCCTGAGCTCCCATCCTCACGGCCCACTCCGGGGGCCCACCAGTCCCCGCTCTCTGCTGTGCCCGGGAACCCCCTCAGGACAGTTCACGGAGGGGCTTGGCGAGGCTCCCCTCATCTGTTTCCTCTCTCTAGGGTCACGGTCCCCGGGTCACTCGAAGGACGGTGTTTTGCAAACTGTTGTTTGGGATATTTTGTCTGTGTGTGTGTAGGTTGTCACAAGTGGGACGATAACCCGGTTCTTCCACCCGACGTTGGCCGTAAGCAGCCCTTGCCTGTCACTCTACCCCCTGCCTTGCTCTTCCTTCCGCTTCCCACCGTCCAGCGCTGTTTGCTGAGCCTCCCTTCGGTCTGGTCTGTCTCCCTGGGGGGGCAGTAGCTCCACGGGCCACGTCTCTTTGCTCTACTGCCGCATCCTCAGCTCTTAGGACCTCGCCCGCTGCAGGGCAGTGCTCGTGAAGCGCTGAAGCAATGAGGGAGAGCTACCCCGGGCTGGATCGTGGGCGGCCTTGAATGCCAAGCAAGGAAATGAGACAAGTTTTGCTGGGAGCAGAGACTCTCACTCTGGGCTAGCTGCACGTGTGCCAAATTCTATTCATTTGCAGTGTGAGGACATCCTGGGGCACAGTGCTGGCGACTTCAGTCAGGCTGCCCTGGACGTCTGCCAAAGCTTTTGGTAGATTAGGTCACATTTTTGGAATTGGCTTGGAATTCAGGAACCTGGCAGTAATAATGAATCTTGCCTTTGACCCTGCCCCTTAATCTGATTGGCCCTGGGCCCTTTAGAAATACTAATTATGTTTCGCAGTGCAGTTGCCACCCCGACCTCTTTCCTTAGGCCGGTAACCCCGGGCCCGGCGTTCAGCACTCCTGCCCGTGACAGCACGCTTACTCCTCCTCCTTCAAAGAGAAAGTTTATCTTATCCTTAAATTATTATTTTTTTGAGATTTTTTTCCATTGTCTCTTTTGTTTCCTTTGAGTTTTTTTTTTTTTTAAAAATGTTTTTTTTGTTTTGTTTTGTTTTTTGTTTTTTGTGTTTTTTGCCTGCGTCTTTCATGTTAGCTTCCCTCAAAAGCCCACTAGTCCTTGGCTGATTCTGATGCGAACCCGTGTCCATGTGCAGGACTAACTGAGCAGCGGCTGTGAGCGCCGCAGCAGACGCCTGGCTTCTGACTGCAGACCGGGGTTGGTTCTGCAGGTCTCTTCTCTGGAACTACTCAGATGTGCCAGAAAGGAGGGCAGATTCTCCGTTTGGGGCTGGGGCAGGGTTCAGCCGGGCTGTCGGAACTCTAGGAGCCTGCAAGTCTCATCGTGGTTTTTTGTTTTGTTTTGCTTTATAAACCTAGGTTTTCTTTTACTTTATCTTTCTTTTCCTAATACCTTGTACTCAACTGAGGCTCTTGTCCTTACTCTCTGGATTTCCTTTTTTTTTTTTTTTTAGGGCTTTATTTATTTATTCATGAGAAACACAGAGAGGAGAGAGAGAGAGAGAGAGAGAGAGAGAGAGAGGCAGAGACCCAGGCAGAGGGAGAAGCAGGCTCCATGCAGGGAGCCCGACGCGGGACTCGATCCCAGGACCCCGGGGTCATGCCCTGGGCTGAAGGCGGCGCTAACCCCTGGGCCCATTCTCTGGATTTTCAATCATTTATTCATTCAACACACATGTATCTGGTTTCCCCTTAGCACCTCGAGCCGGGCATAATTCTGGGTGCTTGCAGTGAGACCCACCAGCCATCAAAGCAGATGAAAATCCCTGCCCTGGCGAGCTTACCGTGCAACACCGCGGGCCCCGTCTTCCGCCCCAGCGAGGGCAGGCGGGTGGTGGCAGGGTGTGGAGGTCTCACAGACACTTCCAGGCAGTCCTGTGGTGAGCCCCTCTCCCCATCCCTATCATCAAAAATACTTGGCGTCTCCGGGTCCTGAGCCCCTGTGGGTTTTGGCAGAAGGAAGCATCCAGCTCTGTGTCAGCTCCCGTCCCCCCCACTGGAGACCCCGGATTTCAGCCCGTTTCGCCGCCGGTCGGCTGCCTTGCCGCTGGGCTACCCTTCTGGCCCGTGTTGGTCTCCTCTCCCTTTCCCCGTTGGCCTGTGGGGCACCGAACACTTCAGTGGCATCTGGGGAAGGAACCGAGCGACCTGCGTCACGTCAGCCGCGTTCAGTCGCGTGTCCCTAACCCTTCCCGGGACTCGAAGGTGCTGCCTGGCAGGGCAGACACATGCCGGCCTGGGCGGTGGGGCTCCGGGCTCCGACGACCGCACAGGCCGCCTCGTAAGGCCGCGTTGCCGGACGTGAGATCCCAGAGAAGCTACGTAAGCGTCAGTGTTTCTAGGCTCAGGCTCTCTTACATCGTGACTCATTTTCTTTTCCCCTTTCCTTTGGCCCCGAGACTAAGTCTTGTTTACCTTTCTTCTTCCCTGAATCGTGCTTTTCTGTTACTTCTTTTATTGACCTTCGCGTTTTCCTTGCCATGACGTCCACGACGAGAGTCCTTTGGACTAAATTCCTAGTCATTGCACATATGCACCATGATATACTAATTTTTTTTTTTAATTGGAAGGAACTAATAGGAAGGCTAACCTCTAGCTCGTATTCGTGCCAGACACTGTCCCAGGAAATCCCTACTGCCACCTATGAGGCCGGCGTTACCATCGCCGCCCCGGACAGGGCATCAAGTCCCACCACTTACGTTAAACATGCAAGACTAAAGATTTGAGATTAAAAACTTGCCTGAAGTCTTAGAGCGATGAGTGAAGTTTTTAAAAATTCATGAAATGAATCCGGTTCACCTATTACCGAGGTCTCGGTATGTCTTGCATGTGGTTTGAGGTGGAGTTTTGGTGCCTCAGACCTCCAAGACTCCCTGCCAAGGAGCCAAGGAGCTACGTGTCTGAGGACCAGGGAACACGCAGAAGCACAGGTGTGTGATGGGTACGAGGCACGTCCGCTTACGGGGCTGGAGGGCCGGGTCTGGAGGCCAGCAGGGGGTTTCTACTCCCTCGAGTGGAGACTGGCTGAGTGTGGAGCAGCGAGGCCGGCATGGCAGGTTCTAACCCACTCACTGACCCACTGGGCGGGGAGGGCCTGCCCGCCTCACCCTCACGTTGTGGACCAGAACTCTGGACCTCCAGGAACGCCTGTGCCCGGGGAGTGATGCCGCTGCTCAGGGGTCAGGACTCCAGCAGCCACGAGAAGCCCTGGGGTGAGTCGGGCTGCAGCCCCCAGGCCGAGCGGCCCCATTGCACCACCCGCGAGGGGGCTGCCGAGGGGCTGCGGGTGTGGGCGGGAGCACCCTCTCTCCTGGGAGCCGAGCACAACCGCGGTCTTTGGCGGGCTGAGGCAGGAAGGTGGGGAGAGGGAAACGCAGGTACCTTCTGAACGCTTCTGTCTCAAGGAGACAAAGATGCCAACATTGCAAACATCTCTTGTGGCTGTTTTTTGTTTGTTTGTTTGTTTGTTTTTTGGCCTGGTTCACCTTTTAAGTCCACGTCAGTGGCATCCCACTCGACGGGGGTCTTGACGCACTAATGGACTGGGACCCTCACTTGGAAACACTGTTCCGGGAGGTTTGTTGATGAGAAAGACCCGCTGTCGTCTATGAACGCTCCCGCGGACGGGTGGTCGTACGCAGGGTAGGAAGCAGGCGCTCCGCTGGGCCGCAGTAGCGGCAAGGAGGACACGCGGTCTCGAACTGCGAAAACCAGCGCAGTTGGACAGAGGGTTCCTCGGGCAAAGAGATTAGGGCCCCCCAGGAACGCTGAACGTCTTTCCACATGCTTATTTGCCATCTGTCTGAGTTCAGGCCGCTGAAGCAGGCCTCGGGGGGTGGGCACCGCAGTCAGCACCGTTGGGCTCTTCCGGGCTTGCAGACGTCGGTCTTCCCTTAGGATCCTCCCATATCAGAAGGAAAGACCTACTTTTCTCCCTTTTCTTATAAGGACAGGAATTCCGTCCCGAAGCTCCACCCTCAGGACTTAAGTACCTCCCAGAGCGCCCACTTCCTAATACCGTCACATTGGGCATTAGGACTTAAATGTGAATTTGGGGGATACAGACATTCAGTCATAGCACCCACTGTATATCCTCTTTGGTGGAATGAAAACAGCACCTTTTCCGTGGGAGAGAGAGAGAGTTGGGGGGAGAGAGAGTTGGGGGCAGCAGCAGAGGGAGGGAGGGGGAGAGAGAGAATCCTAAGCAGGCTCGGTGCCCATCATGAAGCCCCCACATGGGGCTCGATCTCATGACCCCTAGATCATGACCTGAACCAAAACCAAGGGTCAGATGCTTAACCAACGGAGCCACCCAGGTGCCCCCAGACAAAAGCACTTTTAATGAATCACGCACTAAAATTAAATGAGATAGTATTATTATTAACAACGGCAGCAATATTGGTCCTGAGAGTAAGTTTTCAATTTTTAAAAAAATAAATAGTCCCCTGTGCATGTAACTCTGCGTGAGGCCCCAAGGATCCAGACGTGGACTAGACAGGTGCGGCTCTTCCCTTCGAGGAACCTACGATCATAAGGGAGGTGAAGAGTTGGAAAACCATAAAAAAACAGATACACGTACGTATGAATAGTTGTAAAAAGTAAGGTGTCCTGGGAAAAAAAAATTAAAAAGATGTCATGATAAAGCAAAATGGAGACAGTTTACACTGAGAGTCAAGTATTTCCGATGCGCACCCGAAAAATGAACGGGGAATATCCGGGTGCCGTAGGGCCGAGAGCACCCGAGCCAGCCAGGAGAGCGCGTGTGCGGGTCCTGAGGCGGGAAGGGGCGTGGGATGTCCCGGAAAGCAAGGGAGGCTGGCGTGGCCGATGCAGAGCCCTGGAGGGAGAGCGGGTGACGTGAGTCCCCAACGCAGGCCGGAGCCAGATAAGCAAGGAAATCAGATAAGGAGCAGGAGCAGGGCCTGTCGAGGGGCGCGGGGACTGCGGGACGCCGGGAGGCGCATCACAGAGGTTGAGGGGACGCTGCTGCAGGACCCCGTGTCGGGACGGGTCGGGGGGCACGTGAGGGAGAAGGTGTCGAGGTGACCCCGGGTGGCTCGCTTGGAGCCGGGCTGATGGAGACGCCTTCCCAGTGGCAGCGCGGGGTTTGGTCTTCACGGGCCGCAGGCCAGTGGCCGTCACGTTACGTTTGGATGAACATGACCCTGGACGCTGATGCGAAAGTCCCGCAAGAATCGGCCTGTGGAGCGGCCCGGACGGGCGAGGGGCTGAAGCCACAGGAGAAAACGTTAGGCTCCCAGATGTCACCCTCCCTTGGCCTCTGAGAATTTTCACAGCGGTTAGGATCGCGGGCAGGTGTCCACCAGAGGGCAATGTTTCTTTACAAAAGCCCACTTTTGGGAGCCTCGGGTCCCCGGAGGCAGCCCGGGGTTCCCTGGGGGCTCCTGTCCACAGTGACCCTCCACTAGGGGCCCCGGGGTCCCTCCCCCCACAAACTGACCCTCCACCCGGGGTCCCAGGGTACCCCCCGTCCACAGTGACCCCCCACCCGGGGCCCTGGGGTCCCTCCCGCCCACAGTGACTCTAGTCCCACCCGGAGACCCAGGGTCACATCTGCAGTGACCCTCCACCTGGGGTTCCCCCCACCTGCAATGACCCTTGTCCCACCCAGGGTCCTGGGGTCCCCTCCGCCCGCAGTGACCCTCCACCCGGGGTCCCGCCCGCCCGCAGTGACCCTCGTCCCACTTGTGGTCCCGGGGGTCTCCCCACCTGCAGTGACCCCAGTCCCACCCGGGGCCCCGAGGTCCCACCCGCAGTGACCCTCCACTCGTGGTCCCGGGGTCCTGCCCGCCTGCAGTGACCCTCGTGCCCCGGCCCTCCCTCCGCAGCCCTCCCCTCTCTCCCTGGGCACCGCCACCACAGCCCGAGACCTGACCTGGCAGGTCCCGCCCAGGCCCCCTGGGGCTCTCCCTCGGGCCAGGGGCTCCCCTCTGATGACTGTCCCTTCCGATGGCGTTGCGGCAACACGAGTCCCCGTGCCGTGGACAGGCAAACGCGAAGCCACCCCTTCCTACCACCCTGCACGGAAGCGCGTGGCTGCGCAGGTGCCTGTCCCCGCCCCCAACCGCGGGCAAGTGCTGCCTGCCGATGTGTCCCCCCGCCGGCTGGGGCCCCGCGCACGTGTGGTCTGCACAGCGGCCAGCGTCCCGGGTGGGCGGGCTCAGCCCCAGGGGTCCTGGGCCCAGTGGGCCAGCCCCCTGCAGGGGCGCATCTTCCTCCTCCCACAGGATCAGCCCGCCGGCGCCTCATTTTCCCTTAGAAAAGCCTAAAATATTTGGATGCCTTAAAAACATACTTTCAGAAAGGCGACCCATTATTACTATTAATTTACAGTGATGCTGCCCGAGAGGTGTTTTCAGCCTCTTTGCATTTCATCAGGGTTTTTTTTGTTAAAGATTTTATTTATTTATTCCTGAGAGACACAGAGAGAGGCAGAGACACAGGCAGAGGGAGAAGCAGGCTCCACGCAGGGAGCCCGACGCGGGACTCGATCCCGGGACCGTGGTCACGTCCGCACGCTGCACTGCTGACCCCCCAGGGGCCTGTCATTGGGGGTTTTGCAGGGATGATGGGAGCCTGGTGAGAAGGAGGGAGGAGACACAGCCTCCACCCGGAGGGAAGGGAAAGAGTTTGGGGCCTCCCGCCTGCCTTGCAGGCGGCACAGTGACTTGCCATGTGTTCAGCCGCCCTGCGAGGGGGCGACTTGGGCGGCGTGTGGCCCCGTGGCCCCGAGGCCCCACCTCCCCACTCGCACACCGCGCAGCTCAGTTTCCAAGGCGCAGGACTTCACTGGCTCCCCCTGCGAATCCTGTATCGCAGGCCCCGTTATTTCGTGAGTTTTCTCCGAGAGAGGAAGGCTAGACGGCCTGGCGCAGCGCGCCGCCACCTCCTGAGCAGCCGTGGGCCCGCGAGGCCGAAGCGTGCGTGGAGGCCCTGACCTCGCTGGAGCGCAGCCCGGGGTAGACTGTGCCCTCGGTGGTGGTTGGCTCTGCCCCGGCCTCGTTCCGCTGCACAGCGTCTGTCCCGCCTTTGTGACCCCCCTGACCCGCCCCAGGTTGCTGGGGGCATCCTCTCTCCCCTGCCGTGTGTTGCGTTGTGGCAGGGGGGGCAGACTCAGGTGCGTGCCTCCTGCTGAAGAAGGCAGCGGTGCCAGGTGCTGGCTGGGACCCGAGCCTCATGCCTCATGCCTCATGCCTCATGCTGCAGCGGCCGCACCGCCCCCCCAGCGAGGCTGTTGCCATGGTCCCCATTTCCCGGCCGGGCTGCTCTGCTGCTGGCCTCTCGGCCTCTCTCTGATTTTCCCAGCTCCCTATCCCCTTCCGGTAAATCTCCTGTTGCTGAAGTCATCCAGAGCCCGTTCCTTTTCCCTCTTAACTAAAAAACTGCAACACGTAAGCCCTGAATAAATACCCGATGAATGAACCCAAAGGTGTGGTTTCCATTTCGTAAAAGGAAAGTCTGAGTTTCAGAGGTCTCGCCGCGCACCGGAGACCACACGCCCTCCGTATCTCGCCGATTCTCTGACATACCCTTCTCGCCTTTTCACGACGCATTTTTTTTTTTTTACTTTTTTTTTTTTCATTTTTCTTCTTCTTTTTTATTTCTTTTTTTTCCATTTTTTTTCTTTTTTCATTTTTTTTTCAGGATGCATTTTGCAGTCGATCGTGCCTTATAGCTGATCGGCAGTATTTTCCTGGTTTATGAAATAATGCTGTGCCTTACAGTGGTTTAGATCCAGTGAAATACGGTACCAAGTGAGGGGGTCAGGATTCAAACACACCTCAGAAGTCTGTACGTGTTTGCTTCCCGAACGAGTTTACTATCTGGTTGGAGAGAAAAAAAAAAGGAAAAGAAACCCCAAAACCCTCTTTAATGCTGGACAGAGGACCTGACGAAACTTGTAGGGGTGCATGAAGGCTGAGGGGCTGGGTGGGCATTAGAGAGACAAGAAGGACTTTGGGGGCGCCTGGGTGGCTCAGTCAGGTGAGCATCTGACCCTGGATTACAGCCAGGTCAGGGTCTCAGGATCATGAGATCAAGCCCCAACCCAGCTGGGCTCTGAGCTCAGGGGGAGTCTGCTCCAGAGTCTCTCCCTCTCCCACTACCCCTCTCACCTTGAATTAAATAAATACATGTAAAAAAGAAAAAAAAAAAGCAGAGACTTGGGTCAATAGGAAGGTGACGGAGAGGGCAGGTGGAAGGCCTGCATCCTGGACGCCGGCATGGAGCCCCCTGGGCTGCCGGGCTGAGGCCGGGCTTGGGGGGGCAGGGCCGCTGTGGCCCCCACGGCTCTCCTTCTCCTCCGGCACGTCGCTCCTCCAGTTCTCCCTGCGTGGCCGCCACCCGTCCGTCCTCCCGCAAGCTCCTCTCCCCGGGTCAGCTCCCCTCTGCGTGGCGGGGCGAGTCCCCTCGGGCGCCGGGAACAAGGCAGGGGCGGGCACCCCGAGGCGGCGGGCGAAGCAGACATCTGAACGGCGTGTCTGTCGATCTGCGGACGTGTCCACGTGCACCCACACACACGTGAGCCCCGCGGCAGTGGGGACGAGGGCAACGGGGGAAAACGTTGGAAAAGTCCCAGAACTGATCGTGACGGGACAGGAGCCGCTAACTGAGGTGGGCGGCAGGACGTCCTGGGATGAGGGCACACGTGCGCAGGGACCTGAAGGAGCAGACGGGGAGATTCGGGTGCATCTCGGGGGCCAGGGCTCCCCCCGCACAGGCCGACGCTGGGGGCGGCGGGTGGGTGGCTGTTCCGGGAAGAGCGCCTGCGCCCACGGGTGGGGGGCTGTGGGCTCCACCGGGCACCCCATCAGGCTCCGGGACTTCATCCCCGGGGCTTGCAAAGCTTTTGGAGAGTTTTGCGCAGGGGGAGACGATGAGAGAGAGACGGGCCACCGCTGGGAGGAGCTGGGCCGCGGCCCTAGAGAGCCTGAGTGTGATTTTCTCTGTGTCCTGGGATTTTCGCTTGTGAAGCATTTACGCAGAGCAGCAAGTCCGCGCTACTGAATAAACACGGATTCCTGCGGAGCACAGAGAGGCCCCAGGACAGATGTGACGAAGGGATGGTTTGTTCTGACACAAACAGGCTGCAGAAGGCTGCGCCCGCTCCTCGGGGTCCCCGGTTGTCAAGGAGATGCCTCTGGAGACCTCTTACGCCTCAATGTCGCCGCGTGGCGCTTGGATGTTTCATGTTCTCCTTCTGTCGCGTTGTCATAAAGCTCACGGTGCGGTCCTGCCCAGGAGCTAACCATCCGGCCCGCTGCCTGCCGAGCCCTGCCCCCGGCCTTTCCTGCGCCCCCTCCCGGGATGGTTTCCCGGGGGTCAGCACGCAGCCTCCGGGACCCGAGGGCCGGCCAGGCTCGCGCGGGAGGGGCAGGCGGATGCACTGAGCCGCGCAGAAGTACCGGGCGCCAGCTCAATCCAGCAGAGCGCGCGATCTCACCTGCTCACCGGTCGGGGCGGCACCGCTGTGTCCACTTTGTAGGGAGGGAAACTGAGGCTCAGTGATAAAGACACGTGGCCAGGTAGCTGGCGGCCCCAGAACTAGCATCTTCCAGTGTGGCGTGGGCCTACCGCCCTGCTCCATGCAACGGTGGAGCTGGAGGTGATAGTGGGTAGTTCACCCCTCACCGGCTCCCGCCCGCCGTCGGCTGGGCCTGCCCCGGGGAGGCCCGGGGACACCGCTCTGCACCCCGGGCAGACGCCGCCCCGCTGGCTTCTGGGGCCGGATGCGGGCTCCTTACCGACCAGAGCTGCCCGTTGAGGGGAAGGTGGGAGCCCCCTCCCCGGCTCCGGCTGCAGGACTCGGGCCGTCAGTTCCCCCCGGAGAGGAAGTGGAGCCGCTTCAGTAAGCTGCCGGCTGCAAGGCCAGTGGAGACCAGTGTGGACGTGAAGATGGCCTGAGTCGTTGGTCGGGGTCAGCCTCCCCCCAGGGGTTGCATAGACTGTCCAAGGATTCTGGCGAGCGGAGCGTGGTTTCCGCAGCCTCGCCCGGCCGTCCGTGCGCCGCCCCGTGTGTGTCCTGCTCTCACATCCTGTCAGCGCCGGCGGGGAGCAGGCTGATGTCTGGGGTCCTGAGCATCGCCCATCCACAAGGGCAGCACTCCGCTCCTGCCGTGGGGGGGTCCCGAGGGCCTCCCCCTGCTGCCAATTTGCTTTTAACAAATATTCGTGTCCGAGGAGAGCGTGGAATCTTTATTGGGAGATCTTCCTGGAGGCCTTGACAGTAGCCAACGCATCTGACGGAGGCGTTGCCATCCGTGCCTCTGTCTGCACGTCTCAGGCATTCCAATCTTCCAGAACTCACCCAAATTAATGAAATGTATTCTGATGTTTGGACAGGTCAGCCAGAAATGTGTTCTCAAACAGCTCACGCGGCACGGTCTGACTTTGTCCTCAGACTCCGCTTTTTCATCTGAAATGCGTGGGTCTACGCGTTACCCAGAGAGGCTCATCTCCCCCTCGCCTGTAAGAGGTCAGTACAGGGATCAGAGGCACTCCGTGCGCTGGATTTGGGGCACACCTGAATTTTGTCAACACAGCAAGGCTGCTACTTGGGGAAACTCATTCTGGAGGAAAATTACAATTGATTTGCGTAAAAGCCCAAGGCATTTTGGAAGGCAAGGGGCCAAGCTTCCCAATTCCTCCCTGAGGTCTCCTTAGGTAGAGCTGCTGAGGACGGGCGGGTGGAGGGCTCCCCTTAACCCAGGGTAGGGAAGGGCTATGAGGTTCCCAAAATAAAATCAACTTTATAGAGAGAGGGCGTCTAGGCTGATGATCTGGAACCAAGACCCTACAATTTGTGCCGTAGAGCGAATCTCTACACAACGCATCATTCATTCTAGGAGCTCCCCTGGACCAGCTCTCCTGGCAGCGAAAAGATGGAGAAGGGGAGCATCCCTGAGGATGGAGGCGTCATCCGAACGACTTACAACCTCAGAGTCCAAATAATGGGGCGGGCATTGGAAGAACTGGACAGAACCAGCCGCCATGGTGACGCCAGGGAGACGACACGGCTGCCCCGGACCCATCTACCCACTTCTCCTCCAGCTTCGTGTGGAGGGCAGGCTGGATTATTGCTGCGCTGTGCAAGCTCCTGGGAGATTGTGAGGCTCGTTAGATTCGAGGGTTTCCCAAAATACCACCTCTTGCTAACGGGGCATGGGAGTGTCTGAGCATTCAAGTAAAGCAGAAAGGGGATGCGGCCCCGTTTTACTCTGATCTGCGGGACAGGGCTTCCTGGTGGCAATGTGTGCGTGTAGGAGAATTCAAATGAGATTTCACTACTTTTTAGGCACCTCACGTCTGCATCACGGACTGGTCAATTTTTTTTTTTTTTTTTTTTTTTTTTTAGAACTGAGAATCCCTTAGTGATTGAGATAAGGTCAGTATCCTTATCATGGACAAGTCACCGCTGATTGGGAGGTTACCAGGGATCTGTGCTGAGCGCAGGCTAGAATAAAGCCATAAGGGAGCTTTAAAACCCCTGGGCGAATATAGAGGGACAGGCCGGCTATTTAGGGAAGAAGAGGAGGCAAGCGTGGTGATGTCAGAGGAGCAGAAGATGCCAGCGTCATCTCGACTCTCCAAGGTGATTCACAGGGATTCTCACTCAAACTCTGAATTTCTAAACATCATGGACTTTCTCCTTGGAGGAAGAGCTGGCCAGATCTGTTGTTGCAGGGTCCTGGGGCGCAAAAGGTCCCCTGTGACCCCAAGTCTGGACACCTCGAGAGACAGGGGCCAGCTCGCTGACTCATGCAGGAACGAGGATATGCAGGGAGCAACGAAGCCCATGACGTACTAGAACCCCCCAGAGGACACGTTGAGGACTGAAATTATACCCCAGGGGGGAAAACATTTGACCTTTGTTCATCGAGGCGTACTTCTAAAATCGTGAAAATAATATGTTTTTCTAAAAAAATTATTATTTAAAGCGTATTATACACGAGACCTTGCTCTGAGGGTTAGGATCATTCCATTAATAAATTAATTAAATGTAATTCATTTAAGCCTCACAACTACCCTGTGAGGCAGGTCCTACATTATGTCTCATTTCCCTCAACTTCAGGTCCATTTGTGCCCTACTGTCGCGAGAGGGTCCACATGGAAAGAGGGAAAGAGGAGGCTGTGTTTCTGCACCTGATGCATCATCCTCATCACGTTCCGAAGGACCCGTAATAGTCCTTGAAGTCTTCCTAGGCCAAGGGGGGGGGGGGTATATATAAATGAAATAAAACAACTTTCTAAAGCTTTGGTGATAAGATTAATCAAGTCGAGTTTTTGCTCTGGCTCTTCCTCCCACGGAAGTGAGTGGCCGCTGGGGACAGTCCAGCCACAAAAGGGGAAATTGGCAACATCAAAAAAAAAAAATCCTTCTAATAGATAAGAACGATGGCTAAGGCTACCACACGTGGCCCGCAGAATAACGCCCTTCCGAGATGCCTGTACCGCAGCCACCAGAACCCGTGAACATGCTTCCCGACCCGGCAAAAGGGACTCGCAGGCGTGCTCACGGGCCTTGCGGTGGGGAGGCTGTCCTGGATGCTCTGTGTGGCCCCGATCGAATCGCACGGGTCCTGAGACGCGGAGAACCTCCTCCCGCTGTGGTCAGAGGGAAACATTCTGTGATGCAGGAAGGGCTAGAAGGAGGCAGCGTCGCTGGCTTCGGAGATGGAGGAAGGGGCCACCCGCCGCGGGACGTGGGCGGCCTCGCGAAGCTGGAAAGGGCGAGGAAGTGAGTCCTCCTCCGGAGCCTCCAAGGAGCAGGCAGCCCTGCCTACGCTTCGGTTTAGCCCCGCGGGGCTGGGGCGGGACTTCTGGCCTCCGGAACTGTGTCTGAGCTACTGAGTGGTGACTTGGTACAGCAGTTATAGAAAACGAGTAGGCCGCCCCGAGGGCAGGGCAAGTAAGAAGTCAGCCAAGTCCTCAAAGTGGCACAAAGACAGGAAAGACCCAACTGCTCATTTTTTGTTGGATTTATTCAAAATAACCATATTCCTATAGCACATAGCTATCGTCACTTTAACATTTTTGATTGATGTGCGATGGACGTCAAGTAAGTCTTTCCGGTCTTTTAAAAAAGTGTGAGACTTTCACGATGATCACGTGAGGGAAATCAAATTATAGAGGAACGTCCTGCTGTAGGGACGTTTGTGCATCTCTAGCTCTTGATTGAATCAAGCTGTTGGTCATTGTCAGTCTTACACAGAGCAGACTTTATGTACGTGGGACAAGATCGTGAGTTCTCAGTGGCCCGCAGGTGGCTCCGGCCACAAATCTAATCTGCCCCCAACCCTGTTACTTCTTCTGCCACCATAGTCCTTGCATCTGCTTCCTTTATGGCCTCTCGTTCAGGCCCAGCCCTCACACCTGGGCAGGTAAGAGACGTCTGACCGGTCACCTTGGCTCTTGCCTTCCCCCTCGGACCCGTGCTGCACTTTTCTGTCCAGATTCTTTCTCTAAAAGTCCTTCTCGGGGATCCCCGGGTGGCTCAGTGGTTTAGCAACGCCTTCAGCCCAGGGCGTGAACCTGCAGACCCGGGATCGAGTCCTGCGTCGGGCTCCCTGCATGGAGCCTGCTTCTCCCTCTGCCTGTGTCTCTGCCTCTTTCATGAATAAATAAAATCTTAAAAAAAAAAAAAAAAGTCCTTCTCCACGCTGCTGCTGTCCAGGGAGGGCAATGCTCACACGTCCTGTCGTTGGGCATGGGGAGGCTCTCAGCCATTAGCAGGCCCTGGAGAGTGTCGGGGGCTGCAAGCGACTTACATGTATCCGGTACCGATGTTCTGTTCTGACGATTTGTAGATGATTTGCTTTAAAAAAAAAAAAATTGAGGAGGGCACATTTATACATTTACATTTATTTTGCAAATATTTGCAAAATGCAAATACCTAATGCATTTATTAGGTGCCCCGTACTGCTGTGTGTGCTGAGGACACAGGGGGAAGGAGAGAGCAGAGGCCACCTCCCTGTGCAAGGAAACAGGTGATGCCCTGTGACATAAACAGGAGGTATCGGGGAGTAGGGGGGTTAAATGCTATGCAAAATATTCAGACAGCGGGGAGTAATAGAATAAGCAGGTGGCTACTGTAGATTGGGTGATAAGAGTAGACTTGAGGGGGGAGGTGACGTCTGAGCTGCTGGCTGCAAACACCTGGGAGGTGAGGATTCGAGGAAGAGGAAGTCCAAGGGTCCCTGCGGGGTGCAGACTATTCCAGGAGCAGAGAGGGGAGCACGACCAGAGGGTGGTGAGTTGAGCTGGCGAGGAAAGCAGTAGTCAGACCTTACGTCCCAGGAACCGAGTCCTGGGTTTTACTTTCCTGATAAGGTGGTAGGAAGCTACCAAATATGTAAGTCAGGGAAGCGCCATATGCTTCCATATGCCATATTTACTGTTTTTCAAAAAAATAAATTAGTTTTTGAGGTAGAATTTAGTGACTCATCAGTTGCATATACATCCAGTGCTCATTACAACCAGCGCCCTCCTCAGTGCCCGTCACCTGGTTACCCCACCCCCCACCGCCCCTCCAGCAGCCCTCAGTTTGCTTCCTAGAGCTCAGCATCTCTTATGGTTTGCGTCCCTCTCCATTTTCATCTTACTTTATTTTTCCTTCCCTTCCCCTGTGTCCATCTACTTGGAACTACCTTGATCTCAAAACCAGACAGAGACCCCACCAAAAAGGAGGATTACAGGCCATTATCCCTGACGACCATGGGTTTAAAGATTCTCACCAAGAGACTAGCCAGCAGGGCCCAACAGTGCGGTGAGGGATTATTCACCACGACCAAGTGGGGTTTATTCCTGGGCTGCAAGAGTCGCTGAGCCCCCACAAATCACTGGATGTGATGCACCACGTTACTAAAACAAGAGCCATATGATCCTCTCAACAGTTGCAGAAAAAGACAAATATGCTTTGTCGGATAAAAACTCTCCACCGTGTAGGGATAGAGGGAACAACATCATAAAAACCATATACAAAACCCCACATCATCCTCAACGGGCAAAATGGCAAGTGCTCCCGGCTCGGGTCAGGGACCGGGGTGCCGGGCAGCACCGCTCCCCACGGTCTGGGAGCAGTCAGACGACAAGACCTAAGAGGCGCCCCGCTGCACGGAGGAGCCCCACCCTCGGCCCAGGACGCGGCGTCTGTGCGGGAACCCGACGGCGCGGCCCAGCCGCTGCTGGACGATCTGGGAAGCCCGCGGGTCAGCGCCCCGGAGCCAGATGCGCTTCCGTAGGCTGACGGCGAGGCCGGAGAAAGAGAAAGCTGGTATTTAAGTGTCCTTCGAAGCCCACTTGGGTAAGCAGGTGGTTGTGGAGGCCCGAGGAGACGTCCGAGCTCCGGGCGGGAGAGCGTTGCGGCCTGGACCGGGGGCGGGGGTGGGGGTGCGGGTTGCAGAGGACGGGGAGCTGGGCGAGCCGACCGGGTCTTTAGTATGCAGAAGACTCGCCCGTGGATGTGATGTGTGGGCGGAGGTGGGCACCAGGACTCGTGGGCTCTTTGGCTCAGCGCACGGGGTGGCCGGCAACGCTGGTGGTCACGATGAGGGGCGCAGCCACTCGCCACGGACACGGGCGCCACTCTCTGCCTCCGTGGGTTTCGAGGCGTCCGGGGCAATTTGCCCTCGCGTGCCGTGAACTTGTGCGGTGCGACTGGCTTCCTGTGCGATGCTGTGGCGCCTCTCTTGCCTGGATCGCCACCACTAGCAGTCTCCGTCACGGGCCAGGTGCTCCACGTACCCCCCGGGCGGCGGGAGCAATGGGCCTGACAAGGGGGTGAGGTCTCCCAAGGGTGCAGGACGCCCATTCTGTTTCATGAGTTTGAGGACGATGACTTAGATTCTGCTCAGGAGGCTTTTCTCCTTGCTCGCTGAGTGAAAGCACCGCTGAGTCAGCGGCCTCTGGATGCATAAGGAGTTTTACTCCTCAATTTTGGTGTTTGCGGGCCTTGCCGGGCGGCCTTTCCAGAGCCCTCGTCCAGCAACAGCTGAGCCAGCTCGATCTCCGTCGGCGGTCTGGCTCCCCCCGTCAGGTCATACCTGCTGCTGGGCACATCCGTCTTGTCCCGGTTCAGCTACGACAGCTCCACCCTGTTCGTCTGACCTGGTCTCGCACGGTGTCCCGCTCCTGTACCCAAGCCCTCGCCTTGTGCGCGACAGCGGCAGCCCATCCGCAACGGCAACCCCAGTCCTCACCCATGTGGGAAAGGGCATCCCGCTCCCGAAGCAAACCTGAAAACAGAGGCGGCGCGGCCAGCAGCCCACTAGCTCGCGTTCCCTGAGCATCTACTATGCCCAACGCCCAGGCGAACACGCTACACACCTGGTCACGCTTACGTCTGGCAGTGAGCCGCTGGGGTGGGCATCATTATGCCATTTTTCTAAAGACTTTTTAATGTTATTTATTGGAGAGAGAGAGAGAGGGAGCAGGGTGGAGCGGGGGACGGAGGGGGACCCCCCGAGCCGGGAGCCCAACGCGGGGCTCAATCCACGACCCCGAGGCTGTGACCTGGACCCAAGGCGGATGCTTCGTGGGCTGGGCCCCCAGGCGCCCCGCTGTGCCCGCTGTGCCCACGTGGAGAGGCGGCACGGAGGTGGGGAGAGGTAGCCTGGCCCAGGCGCGCAGCTAGCGAGCGGCCGACGCGGTGAGCCGCAGACCCGGCGTCGGTGGAGCCCGGGCGTCGCCGCGGACAGACGCCCGCTCCGACTGGCCCAGGCCCGTGAGCCCCCACCTGCCAGACCCACGATGAGCTCCCTTCCTATGTGCGCTGTGCCCCCGAGGAGGTGGCCGCAGCCCCCGCCCCCCCGCGTCCTGGGCCCGTCCTGTCCAGCTCGGCCGTCCCACACCCGGGCCCGGGTGCACAGAGCGGCGTCTCGTCAGCTCCGAAGTGAGCCAACTAAGACGGCGGGTAATGACCGGAGAGCCCCCGGGCACCCGAGGCGCGCGTCACTGCCCTGGATCCAACGGTAAGACAAAGGTACACACCTGGCTATTTGCTCGGGAGCATGTAGATATTTTACGCCAGGTCCTGATTTCACCCCACGTTTGCCTGATTTCCGTGTGTCCTCGTAACGGTTCCTGGGGGCCTGTCCCCCAAGCTGCCCTCGCTCCGGGCACACGGGCTTCCCATCCGCGCGGGGCCTTCCGCGGCCATGGTATCGGCCGCACGGAGATGGCCTCGTGTGAGCTTTGATGGCAACGGGAGCCTTTCAGATACAGTGTTCATCCTCTTGTCCGCTCCCCGGAAACAGATTGCTGAATTGTTTTTGTCCATCTCATTTAATTTTATTTTTTATTTTTATTTTTTTTAAGATTTTATTTATTTATTCATGAGAGACACAGAGAGAGGCAGAGACACAGGCAAAGGGAGCAGCAGGCTCCATGCAGGGAGCCTGACGCAGGACTCGATTCCAGGACCCCGGGGTCACACCCTGGGCCAGAAGAAGGTGCTAAACCCCTGAGCCACCAGGGCTGCCCTGTCCATCTCATTTTATTTTATTTTATTTTTTATTAATTAATTTATTTTTTTTGTCCATCTCATTTTAGAGCATCGTTCATCTTTCTCTTGATCATGGTATCTCCCCTGCCACATAAGTATCGTTCATCTTTTTCTTAAGTTTGCACTTTCAAAAGCTTGTTTTGTCTGATTCTTGCCTTGGCATATTTTTTAATCTGAATGTATTACTGTCTTAGGAAAAGGGGGCTTTTCTTAACAAAACAGAGTAGTGCAGTTTCTAGGACAACAATTGCCTAATTATTCTGAAGTAGACCCAATATATCATGTATAATGCGTCACTGCACAATTCTGCACGGATGCTCAGAACTGGAGAAAAAAACGTTATACAAGGCCAATTTTGTGGAAAACTCAAAAATAGTTTTGGAAACAAAAGAAAAAAAAACGATTTCTGGCCACATTCTGAGTTGACTTGGGCCTGAAAGAGACACGCTGGCTAAGGGGCGACTGTAGATGCTGAATTTAATTCTATAGACGTTTATCCGAGTGCTGCTGTGTAACGGGCCACGTCCTGTGCCCTGCGTGAAGAATGTGATAAGACACAATTCTCGTCTTCAAGAAACTCAGTCTGGGGGTGGGGCCGCGTAGACAGCTGTGGCCGAGACTGATCATAATCAATAACAGAATAATAATAGCAATATCCTAGGACAAGTGGACCAACAGAAGCATCTTTATTTCGTGCCTTGTTCCCTGCTGCTGCCTCAGGCTTTTGCATTTTCCAGTGTCCCTTGATTTTGGTGACTTCTTCTGTGACCTTGTTAGGCCGTTAAATTAACTGGAAGACCACGGACTCGTGCTGATGGACGGAAGTAGCCAGAAATTGAATTCGCATCTTGTTACATGTTTCATTTATGTTTTTAATCTCCGAAACGTTTGTCTTTTAAGATTTTATTTATTTATTTATTTATTTATTTATTCATTCATTCATTCATTCATTCATTCATTCATGTATTTGAGAGAGCGAGAGAGCGTGCAATTGCGAGGGGGCCCGGGAGGCACAAGCAGACTTGGCAAAGCGGGGAGGCCGAGGCACGGCGCCGGGCGGGGCTCCGCACGGGACTTGATCTCACAGCTCTGAGGTCACGGCCTGAGCCGAAATTGAAAGTCGGGCATTTCACGGACTGAGCCCCCCAGGTGCTCCTCCTCTTCAAAACCTGTACGTGGAGGCACGCGTACACTAGCTCCCAAGTTTCATTTTGTGCAAGCATCTCCTTGGGGACCTGTTAGCACACAGATTCCTGGGACCCTAATTTTATCTGTGAGGCTCGGGTTCCTGAGGCCAAGCTCAGGGCCCGGGCATCTGCCTCGTGGACCCACTGCCCAGGTGCCTCGGAGGCCGGCGGCGCGGGGAAGAGCGGCCTGGACCCCGGACTCCAGCAGATGCAGGCTCCTCAGTGGCCCGTGTCCCCCTGCTCGGCGTCTCTGGCCGGGAGCTGGTGCTGGGTCTGGTCCGGTGGCTCCCAGCGGGCTCGGGCCAGTGGGAGGCCGGGGTGGGAGACTGGGGGCAGGAGGCCCAAGGGAGCCTCATGTGAGTCTCTGGCCGCGCAGGGCGCCCTCTGCTTGGAGCAGCTGCTGAAGGAGCCTCTGCTGTGACCTTGGCGCCCCTCCCCGGGCCGCACCTGAGGGTGCCTCCCCATCTCCTTCCCGGCCGCCTGACTCCCGGAGGCCCCCCCACGCGCCGCGCCGGGATCGTCGGAAGGGGTGCGTTCACACTGCGTGGGTTTGGGCCGCAGCGGGCGCCCGGCAGCAGGGGCCTGGCTCGCCTTCCCGGAGGCCTCCCCACCTCGGGCCGCATCCCCAGGGCCGGCGCGGCCTTCCGTTGCCTACTGGCCTCCGAGCCTGCCCCCGGGAACCGGACTAGGACCCTCAAGGACCCCGGGGCGTCTCCGCCTCTCCATCACCCAGAAACCGCGTTCCCGGCGTGGCAGGCCCTGCGTCCACAGCCCCTGCAGGGCTTTTTCTCACTGTGCTTGGGTGCTGCTGGGCACCCGGTGCAAGAGCCGCGGCCACGGGTGAGCGCGGGCCCCGTGCTCCCCGGCGGCTCGCAAGCACAGCGGACAGGTGTGCAGAGCCAACGGCATGCGGGCCCGCGGCCACCAAGGCACGGCAGGCGAGGCCCGGGCCGGCAGCCGGGGACGTCGGGGAGCTCGCAGTGCGCCTCGACTTTGAGCGCTGGATGGACTGAGAGGCGGAGGCGGGCGGCCTGGCGGTCTGCACGGGGGAACGGCGTTTGCCAAGTGACGGGGCGTTAAACCACCGGCCAGACGCTGCCTTCGGCGATGAGACCGTGGGCTCCGCGGCTCGGGCCTGGTGAGCCCAGGGTAACACCCCGGACTCCGCTTTCCTCTGATGAGCGCGGCTCTCGCAGGCCGCCACGGTCCACACTCGCCTAAGAAAGCGCGTGGACAACTCGGCGGGTCCGTGGCGCCCGCCTGCCGAGCGCCTTCTCTGGGCCGCGTCGGCTCTGGGCTTTGGAGACTCGCTGCTAAAGTTGAATTTGTTGCCGTCACGGGCTGCAGTACCTGCGGGCTCACAGGTGAGCTGGTCCTATTTCTCTAAAGGTGATCTTCGATGTGTGGGGCGGGGGGGGGGGGCTTATTTGCCTCTTGGCTCTGCGAGGTCCTGGAGAAAGGAAATCTGACCCATCCTTAATTTTGCCGCTAGCCTCTGTCGTTCTTGCCTGCTCGGCGTGTTTCTGCCTTTCTGGGAACAGAACCCTAATTCTGTTCTGGGGAACTATCCTTGTCGAGAGGATGCGGTGCTAAAGGGCTGCCGAGCCAGGGCGGCCCGGGGGGCTCAGCGGTTTAGCACCACCTGCTGCCCAGGGCCTGATCCTGGAGACCCGGGGTCGAGTCCCACGTCGGGCTCCCTGCATGGAGCCTGCTTCTCCCTCTGCCTGGGTCTCTGCCTCTCTCTCTCTCTCTCTCTGTGTCTCTATGAATAAAAAAAAAAGGGGGGGGGCGGCTGCCGATCCAGATGACTTGTCCCGCCCCGGCCAAAGTGTGGACACCGGCCTAAGATAGGCCAGCCGGATGCCGTCCCCGGGAACTGGTATCTTGAGCAGGGGGTGATGCTGGGATTAAATATGGTTGGAGTTCACTGATCACGGATTAATGGACCAGTGCCCTGCTTCCTGGATCTTTCGAGCGCTCTTTTCCTGTGCTTGTCAAACTTCGGTTATCCGGCTTTCCTGTGTATCTGGTTCGTGCTGCGTACTACACGAAGACACCGAGCGTGGGGCAGGGAAAGCATTCACGTCGTGGACTCGTTTTAACTCCTGTGAGAATGGGGGTAGAGCACCCCAAAGCAGCAGGGGAGAGGCCCTGGTGAAACCACCTCGCACCAGCATCCGGGGACACACGGCACCTGCATGCCCGCCCGCTGTCGCCTGCATGGGCACAAGCTGGTCCCGTCGCATGCAACTGCGGGTATTCTCTGAGGTGGCTTCTCTCCCCCTCCCTCTGCTTTCAGATGCTCTGACGGCGGGAGAGCAAAGCTATCCAGACGCAGTCCCACGGCGAGGCCAGGGCCGGGAGCGTGCAGCGTGCCTGCCGTGGGGCGGGGGGCCGGGGGTGCATGCTCCACATCACGGCGGGACTGCGCGGGGATGCGGGCGCCAGTGTGCACCTGCTGGCTGTGCTTACCTCCTGTAGAACAGCTGGAAAACCAAGGGTGCCCGTCGGTATCAGTCTGTTTGAGCTGCTGTAACAAAAGACCAGAGACCAGGGATCCAATAAGCAACACCGATTTGTTCTCTCAGTTCGGAGGCTGCAAGTCCAAGAGCAGGGGCCCGGGAGGTCAGCTTCAGGTGAAAGCTCTCTTCCAAGCTGGAGACAAGCTGCTGACGTCTCCCCGGCTCCTCACCGTGTCCTCACACGGTGGCAGGGATCCGAGGAGCTCGGTGGGGTTTCTTTCATAGGAACACTCTTCCCACTTACTGAAGAGATTGGTTTTTTCCCAATGGATATTCTTTCCTGCTTTGTCAAAGATGAGTTGACCGTAGAGTTGAGGGCCCACTTCCGGGATCTCTGTCCCGTTCCACGGGCCTCCGTGTCTGTGTTTGTGCCGGGACCACACTGTCCTGATGGCCACGGCTGTGTAGTACAGCTTGAAGTCAGCCATTAGGATGCCCCCCTCCCCCTTTTTTCAGCATTCCTCTGGTTATATCCGGTCTTTTCTGGTTCCATACAAATCTCAGGATTATTTATTCCAACTCTGTGAAAAATATTGATGCTATTTAATAGAGATTGCATTGAATGTGTAGATTGCTCTGGGTAGCACGGACATTTTAACAATATTCGTTCTTCTAATCCATGAGCATGGAATGTTTTTCCATCTCTTTGTGCCTTCTTCGATTTCTTTCAGAAGCGTTCTGTAGTTTTTTGAGCACAGATCTTTCGCCTCTTTGGTTAGGTTTATTCTTAGGCACGTTATGGTTTTCGATGCAGTTGTAAATGGGTTCGACGCCTTAACTTCTCTTTCTTCTGTCTCATTGTCAGTGTATAGAAACGCCACTGATTTTTGGGCCCTGATTTTGTGTCCTGCCACGTTGCTGAATTGCTGTGTGAGTTCCAGCAACCTTGGGGTGGAGTCCTTTGGGTTTTCCATATAAAGTATCATGTCATCTGTGAAGAGGGAAAGTGAGATTTCTTTGCTGATTTTGGTGCCTTTCATTTCTTTTTGTTGCCTGATGGCTGAGGCCGGGACTTCCAGTACCGCGTTGAACAGCGGTGGTGAGAGTGGACATCCCTGCCGTGTTCCTGGCCCGAGGGGAAAGGCTCCCACTATTTCCTCACTGACAATGATATCTGCTGTGGGCTTTTCATGGACGGCTTTTATGATACTGGGCTGTGTCCCCTCTATCCCTACACTGCGGAGAGTTTTAATCAAGGAAGGAGGCTGCACTTTGTCAAATGTTTCTCTGCATCAGTTGAGAGGATCCTATGGTTCTTGTTTTTTTCTTTTATTAATGTGATCTGTCATCTATCACATCTTCATATTGGTTGATTGGTGGATCTTGAACCACCCTTACAGCCCAGGAATAAATCCCAGTTGGTCGTGGTGAATAATCCTTTTAATGTACTGTTAGATCCTATTGACTAGTATCTTGGTGAGTATTTTGACATCCATGTTTATCAGGGATGTTGGTCTATAATTCTCCATTTTGGTGGGGTCTTTGTCTATTTTGGGGGTCAAGGTAATACTGGCCTCATAGAATGGGTGTTGGGAAAAGTGCACAGTCACATGCAGAAGAATGAAACTAGACCACTCTCTTTCACCAGACACAAAGATAAACTCAAAATGGATGAAAGATCTAAATGTGAGACAAGATTCCATCAAAATCCTAGAGGAGAACACAGGCAACACCCTTTTTGAACTCGGCCATAGTAACTTCTTGCAAGATACATCCACGAAGGCAAAAGAAACAAAAGCAAAAATGAACTATTGGGACTTCATCAAGATAAGAAGCTTTTGCACAGCAAAGGATACAGTCAACAGAACTAAAAGACAAGCTACAGAATGGGAGAAGATATTTGCAAATGACGTATCAGGTAAGGGCTAGTTTCCAAGATCTATAAATAACTTCTTAAACTCAACACCAAAGAAACAATCCAATCATGAAATGGGCAAAAGACATGAAGAGAAATCTCACAGAGGAAGACACAGACATGGCCAACACGCACATGAGAACATGCTCTGCATCACTTGCCATCAGGGAAATACAAATCAAAACCACAATGAGATCCCACCTCACACCAGTGAGAATGGGGAACATTAACAAGGCAGGAAACCAGGAATATTGGAGAAGAGTGGAGAAAGGGGGACCCTCCTGCCCTGTTGGTGGGAATATGAACTGGTGCAGCCACTCTGGAAAACTGTGTGGAGGTTCCTCAAAGAGGTAAAAATAGATCTGCCCTACGACCCAGCAATTGCCCTGCTGGGGATTTACCGCAAAGATGCAGATGCAGTGAAACGCCGGGACACCTGCACCCCGATGTCCACAGCAGCAATGTCCACAATAGCCAAACTGTGGAAGGAGTCTCGGTGTCCATCGACAGATGATGGATAGAGAAGCTGTGGTCTATGTATACACTGGAATATTCCTCATCCATTAGAAACGACAAATACCCACCATTTGCTTCGACATGGATGGACCTGGAGGGTATCATGCTGAGTGAAATAAGTTAATCAGAGGACAACCAGTATATGGTCTCATTCATTTGGGGAGTATAAAAAATAGTGAAAGAGAATAAAGGGGAAAGGAGAAAAAAATGAGTGGGAAATATCAGAAAGGGAGACAGAACATGAGAGACTCCTAACTCTGGGAAACACCCCGAGGGGTGTGGAAGGGGAGGTGGGGGGATGGGGGGATGGGGTGATGGGTGACGGGCACTGGGGGGGGCACATGATGGGATGAGCACTGGGTGTTCCATGCGACTGATGAATTACTGAACACTTCACGTGAAGCCAATGATGTACTTACTATATATTGGCAAATTGAATTTAAGTTAAAAAGAGAAACAACACTAATCCTATTCGTGATGGCCCTACCCACAGGAGCTAGTTACCCCCGAAGGGGCTGGGGCTCACCTCCTAACACCACCAGATCGGCATTCGGGTTTCAACATATGAAGGTTGGGGGGGTGGTCAGTGGAGAGAAACAGGCATCAGGCCACAGCAGGGCCCAAGGCTCTACTCCTACTTCATCTGGAGGGGGATGCACGTATGCAGGCCAGGTTAAAGAACGTTGGATTTATGGCGTCAAACCATCACTGTCCTCTCCTCCTGTACCCACGTATCCCCTCCCCTCCCCAGAGGAACCCGGAGCCCCGAGTTAGTCCGTGCCACTGCCCGGCTGGCTGGGAGGATGCACAGGACGTGCGTGCACGAGGGGCTGCGGCTGCTGAGGGGAAACGTCCGGACGAAGATACAAATACGAAAGGTATATGGTCGGGTAGACGTTGGATTTGCCCCCTCTGACATTCTTCTTTCTCCCCGCGGGTTTTGCGTATGTAGGGATCCGGATTGGTTGACAAGGTATAAGCTCCCGCAAAGCAGCGGTTATGACACTGTACTGCCCGATACAGGCAGGCTTGACCCATGGTGCATAGGCTACGCACAAACACACCTTTGCATATATTTATATATAATATATATTTATCTGTGTATTATATATTTATTTGCATATAAATATCTTCATATATATTGAATATACAAATATATTTATATATTAAATGATATATACAAAATATAAGCATACATTATATATTTTGTATATTTTATATGTATAACTTATATGTAAAACAGCACTAAGAGCATGAAGAAGGAAATGGAGCGATACTGGAGCCAAGTTGCTATATTTTATTAGCCTGAAGCAAATTATAATTAGTTGCGTAGTGTGATCCCTTGAGCACCTACTAAGAAAATAGCACCAATGAGGCTGAAGAAGAGAAGGTTTGCGCGACGCCCCAGCCACTCCCCCGCTGTGTGTCCCCGAGTGGGAGCCACGCACAGGCTCCCCGGTGGGCTGATCTCCCGCATCTGACCTGGCTCTTGGGGGCCGACGGCCGCCTGCCCGGGGCACTGCAGGAAAATCTGGGGGGCCTGAGCCGTTGGCGCTCCCAGGAGGGCTGCACCTGGCTGTCCCCCAAGGCCCTGGGACTCCGCAGTGCCGGCCAGGGGAGGATGGCTCCGTCCTCCTGGGGGGAAGCGGGGCCGGGGAGGCCTTGCGCTTCCATCAGCCCGGGGCCTCCTCGGCTCCCGTCTTCCATTTTCCAAAGCTGAAGTCAGCGCTGTTCCCTCCAGCCCCCACGTAGACGCGGCCCGGCCCCGGGGCCTCCAGCCTCCACGGCCCACACTTGCGACTCTTCCTCACCTGAGACCTCTGCGCCAGCAGGACAGGCCTCGGGATTTAGGACACCTGGCTTGGACTGACTGTAATGGGAGAGGCCCCGGCCCCTGCGGTGTCGCTAGGGCATCCGTGTGCATGGGGGTCACCTGGGCGGGGTTCAGCTCGCGGAGGACGAGCTGAGGGCCGGCGTTTCCAGCTCGGTCAACCCCCCGGGATGGGGTCGGCGCTGTGTGGGCCTCCAACCGAGTGGCTGTGTCCCCGCACCCTCCTCAGAGCTCGCAGTCACAAAGCTTTATTTTAAGGATATCAGAGCTTAAGAAGCGAAAACCAGAATTTAAAATGTTACAAGAAAAAAAAATATTAACACGTAACCAGGGTCATTGACTTCAGAATGTAAACATTCTTAGCAGCCTCCAGTACTAACGTGGCCTGCGCGGTTTCGTGTGGGCTTTCCTGCGATCCCTGGTCCTGGGGCCTCTTTCAGGGGTTCAGCACGCCGGGGATTCAGCTTGAAGCCCTTCCGAGGGCGCGCCGAGGGAGGTGGCAGAGCACCCCGTGCGTGTGCGCACCCCGCCATCTGCGCGCCATCTGCTTGGGCATCCATCAGTCACCCCGGGATTCCTGGAGCCGATGTCGCGCCTCCGCTGGGAAGGATGGAGGTGTTAATGAGACAGGTTTTGCCCCCAAGAAATTCCCGCTCTGGTGGAGATGCCACAGCCCTTAGGATATGTTCTCAGTGTTGGTGTGAACGCTGAGCGCGCTCCATGCCAGCGCGGGACGGGGCTGCAGGCCTGAGCCACCGCCACTGCCACCGCCAAGACCCGATGCTTTCAGCAACATAAAACCGATTTTTGTTTTCTGGATAATTCTAACTTCTCTCACTTTCTCCTATTTTCACAAAAGATCAACTTACATAAAAAAAGAATCCCGAAGTCTACCCTCTTTGCTTTCAGAAGGATGTCATCCTTCCGTTAGCACAAAAAGAGGGGGAAGTGGCAGGGGTGCCTTCAAGGGGGTCCTTATTAGCGGCAAGGAGGGGAGTGTTTGTTGATCTCTTTGAATCAGGAAGCTGAGAGAGACTGCAAAAATCCTACAGAGTTCCAGGAGAGCTGCAAAACCGTGGAAGGCACGTCAAGGCTCACCTCACCTACTCCCTGCCCGACTGGTTCCGTCGGCCTGTTGGAGGAACAGCCAGGACTTCCGCGTTCCGTCCTTCCGTCCCAGGGAAACCATGTGTTCTAACAGCGTCTCCCCCGTGTTTTCCTTAGGGCCTCTTCCTCTTCAGTTCACACCACCCTGTGGGTCAGCGCGTCCCGCGTTGATGGCATCCCCACCCCCAGGCGGCTTCTCATCTCTGTCACCTTTCTTCCCTTCGTCACACACGCTCCCACTCGGGACAGAGTCCGTGAAAACTGGCAGGATCCAGCTCGGCAAGTGACCCCAGAGGCACAGACAAGACGTGAGCAGACTCTGGAGCGTCCCAGAGGTGCCGAAGCGTCCTGGGGCTGACCCACCAGTCCCTGCCCCTCCACTGGGCCCGGCCAGGGCCTTCCCCCCACGCACCGCGTCTCCCCTGGCTGACCCCGTGCACTCAGGTTCTTGCCTAAACGCGCTCCACGCCCGCCCTGGCACACTCGTCGGTTTGTGAGCTCAGGCTCCAGAACAGTGGACTGGGCCTTGCTGACCAGCGGGCGAAGTGGCCCCTTAACATGAAGCTCATCTTCCTCGCCTACTTTTCATGGTTGGATGGATAAATAGATTCTAGGTGATTCCGTTGGCTCTCTCAACGTCCTTCCCGTCCATGTCCACACAAAGTGGTAAGATATCAAGGCGGGCGTCTGGGCCCGGCAGCCCCGGGCCCCACCGTAGCCTTATCACGGCATTGCATTTGGGTTTTAAGCTTGTGCACAATAGTAATACAGCAGTACTTCGATTTTTATTTGTCATTCCCTTTCCAGATGGCTCCGTCTGGAAGTCTAATGGAACAGCTCCACCCGAGGCCCGACCCCACACCCTGAGGGCCAGGAGGCCAGAGTCAGGAGGCCCCTACCCGGCCACCTCTGTCACCACTGCCCCCCCGCCCCTGGGCACTGGAACCCTGCTGTGCAGGGGGTGCCCCCCGAGACCCTGGTGGCTGCAAGGAAGGAGCAGGCCCCAAGACCAGGGCGGAGGCTCCTGTGGCTCTGAGTCCAGCGGAGAAGTGCAGCTCCTGGGCCTTCCAGCTCCTGCATGGCGCCAGGCCTGGGGTGGGGGCAGCTGGGGGCGATCACTGGGCTGGAGCCCTACGGGATGGAAATCCAGGGCCCTCCTGGGGGAGCTGCAGGGGGCTTCCTTTCTGCTCTCTCCTCCTTGTGCAGACGCGGGGGGCAGCATGGCCCCTGGGAGAGGGCCCTCCCGACCCAAGTATGTGGGCGCCCTGCCCTCGGCCTCCAGCTTCCGGAATGGGCCACCTCCTCCTTCTCTGTGGACGTCGCTGGGGTGCCCAGCCCGGGGGTGGTGAGCTACCAGGTGTGGGGAACGTGTGCTCATGCACACCGTCCGAAACACACGCCACGGTGGGAGGGTGGGAACGTGCGCACGTCGGCCGGGTGGTGAGAGAGGGCGCCCAGCGCAGCCGGTGTGACGGGGGGCCGGGGAAGGCACTGGGGGGCTCCCGGACTCAGTGCGGGGCTCTGTGAAGGCAGTTCAAAGCCTTAAAAATCAACCAGGTAGTGACACTGGAGACGTTTGGGGTGGGTGAGGGGGATATAGAATCAGGACTGGCAATAGGTGCCTGAAAAGATGCTCCCCATCCCTAATCACGAGGGAATGCACATCGAAGCCACCGTGAGCTAACGGCTCCCGCCCGTCGGAAGCCTAGACTCAGAAGGACCAGGAGTGGCACCTGTTACCAGGACGTGCAGAAAGGGGCCCGTGGCACAGCGTAGGTGGGAGTGCGATGCGGTGCAGCTGCTGCAAACGGGACACAGCTTCCTCCAAAAATTGAAAACAGAAACACTCTAAGATCTAGCCATTTTGCTGCTAGATGTTTATTGGGAAACGAAAATACTAATCAGAAAAGCTGTCAGCGCCCTTGTGTTCCTTGCAGTGTCACAGCGACCAAGAAATGGAAAGAGCCATCGGCGGTCGCGTCGGTGAAGAAGATGTGGTGCGTGTATATATATAAACTATGGAACTTTAGCTTCGGAGAAAGCATGAGATCATGGTATTAGCGACAACATGGATGTTATGCTAAGTGAAGTGAGTCAGGGAGAGAAAGACAAATACCATTTGATCTCTTTTATACGTAGGATCTAAAAAAAATGAGACAGACAAATAAACAGAACAGAAACAGACTTACAGGGAAGGGTTAGTGGTAGGGGGGCAGGTCACATAGGTAAAGGGTGTTAAGGGGTACACACCTCCAGTTGTAGACAACTAATTCATGGCGATTTAATGTACAACACAGGGAATATAGTCAGTAATGTTGTAATGATTTAATTAAATTAATTAATTAATTAATTAATTAATATTTATTTATTTATTTTGTTGTAATGATTTTATTTATTTATTTATATTTATTTATTTTGTTGTTGTAGTGATTTAATTTGTTTAATTTATTTATTTATATTTATTTATTTATTTATTTTGTTGTCATGATGATTTTATTTATTTTATTTACTTATTTTGTTGTAATGATTTTATTAATTTAATTTATTCATTTATATTTATTTATTTATTTTGTTGTCATCGTGATGATTTTATTTATTTATTTATTTATTTATTTATTATTTATTTAGTTGTTGTAATGATTTTATATGCCAACAGACGGCAACGAGACCTATCATGGTGATGGTGAAAATACTGCATTAGTACGGGGTGCACCTGAAACTAATACAATAGTACATGTCGATTGTAATTCAATTAAAAAAAGAAAAAAGAAAAAAAAATGCGCCCAGAGTGATAAATTTGGTAGCAACGGCCACTGAAGTTGCAGTTGGAACCTATTGAGGCTTAAAAGGTTGTGAGGCCACATCCTTCTCCTTCCGAATTAAAGAGTAACAGAGAAATACAGATTTCAGCAGATGGAGATCAACGTGGTTTTATTACCAACGGCAGTGGCGCGGCCAATGTTGCTTGGATATGTTGCTGCACTTAGATTTCCTAAAACCCTCCCTTCTGATTTGACCTTACGAACTTTTTTTCCAAAAGCTGAACCGTAGTTCAGCTTAGCTTGTGGAGGAGCCCGGAATGTACGCTTCTACCCGGACTGGTGCGGACAGAGAGACGAGAGGACGCACGGGAGCCACGAATTTCAACACCTTAACCTTTCCCTACTAAGGACTGCCTAGAAATGCGTGTCAGACTCTTGCCACTCCTCAGCTAGATGGACCAGCTCCTCTGTCCGCGGGAGGTAAAAGGGTCGGCTCATGGGGGCTTTCCCGACACTGGTTCCCCCGGGAATGGAAGTTCTTTACCCAGAGACACAAGGACAGGAGCATGATCACAGAGGAGAGAATCCGAGGGGAACAACAAGGGAAGAGAGCCAAGAGAGTCTGGAGAATTCTCCAAAATCACACGATTACCAAAAAAAAAAAGTTGCACCAGCAAAAGAGAAAGAGTGAGAAGGGTGAGAGAGGCCTGTAGAAAGCCAGCAGATGCTCCTCCCGCAGCCTGTGTCTCTGCCTCTCTCTCTGTCTCTAATAAATAAATTAAAAATCTTTTTTTAAAAAAGGGATCCCTGGGTGGCTCAGCAGTTGAGTGTCTGCCTTCAGCCCAGGGCGTGACCCCAGGATCCGGGATCGAGTCCCGCATCGGGCTCCCCACATGGAGCCTGCTTCTCCCTCTACCTGTGTCTCTGCCTCTCTCTCTCTCTCTGTGTTTATCATAAATAAATAAAAATAAATCTTTTAAAAAAAGAAGTGAATGAATCTAAAATTTAAAAACTCCCAACGGCTCTACTGATGCACACTTGACATATGATCAACAGCACATACTAAAAGCCCAGGTTTTCGCCTTGGGGAGGAGTGGACGGCCTCCTCGTCTCAGAGAGGATAAAGTCAGTAAGCGTGTTGCTGTGACAGATGAGGGCGGGGAGAGATGCTAAGGGACTTGACACCTGAGGGTCTCCTCCCAGTAAGAGTCGTGTGAAACGAGACGCGTGGCAGTGGAGGGGGTGGGGGATGTGGTGCAGGCACGTAGATGCTTACCCCCAGTCCACCCTCTCCTTCTTCCTTAGCAGCAGAGTCTTGGTTTTGTTTAGGTGACTGGCACGTGCAGCTTATAAACTGTATTTCCCGTTTTCCCGCACAAGTACACTTGCCCCAGTGATTCAGGCGCGGCCGGCCAGACAGCAGGCGGAGAATCACGCGGTACGTCTATGAAGGCGCTTAAAGGGGGACAGCTAGGCTTTGAGAGCGGGGAGCCTCTTTGCCTTCTGGACTACCACCTTCCTGCTGTCTAGAGCATGATGCCTGGTGCTCCAGCAGCCCTTCTGGGTCATGAGGTGATCTTGAGGCTCAAAGCCACCTGTCGAGGTCGACAGAGCAGAGAGATAGACGACGCCTCGGTTCTGAGGACTTTGCGGCGTCTCCACAGCACGCTCCGACTGCCAATCTCTGATTTCCTTTTACCTGGTTGAAAAAAAAAAAAAACTTCTATCAAGTTTAGGTCACTGTCCTATTGTATTTGAATTATATGCACCCAATTACAATCCCACCTGAAACGGGAGATTATTAACACTTAACACGGTGTCTAAGGGCAGTGGGAAAGGGGGCTTACTGGGGTGCAGTAAAGGGATTCGTGAGCTGAGGACTCCGTGTAGGGAGTCATCAACCTGCAAGTCCAGCTTGACTCTGTCAGCCTGGGAGTGGGCACAGAGGCGCGGCAGGTGTAGGGCGACAATAGTCGAGTCAACGAACCGAGGATGCTATTATCAGGTTTGAGGCATTTGACTGGGGATCCAGGCTGCACCGGAAAGGAAGTCAAGCGGGTGAGACTGGCGGCCTGGTACCGGACGCTTGGACGGGGTTTTGGAATGGCTGCCTGGATCGACAGGCTCGGGAGGCTGTGGTCAGGTTGTGATTAGGGCGGAAATCGTGGGAAAGCTGATGCTCAGGCCTGGGGGTGGCCATGGGAGCGAGGAGATGGCGGGGGCGGCATGGAAATGAAGGGACACCATGCGGAGGCCGAGACAGCGTGGGCGCTGTTGGGACGGGGTCCGACCCTGCTAGGAAGGGACCCAGAGGGTTGCCAATTTGAAGGCCGCTAAGACAGCAGGAGCCGAGAGACACAACAGCTTTGGCTCCAGCCTTAAAGCCCGCGAGTCTCACTGAACCCCGCTGGCCAGAAGCCCGAGCGCTGGCGGATGCCGAAACCAGGCCAGCTGCGGAGGCGGCGCGGACACCCTCGGCCAGAGGGCAGTCACACGTCCCCGGCCAAGGGGAAGGGGCCCCGGGACGCCCGGCCGAGGGCCCCTGAGGTGGACGGGGACTCCGCAAAGGCACCGGCCGGGCGCGGAGACCTCTTCTGTGAAGACCTCTTCCGAACCCGAACACTTCGGTTAGGGACATAGAGGAAGGATCATCCCTGGCACATCGGGGGGGCCTCTCCTAGCCGCCGGGGACATGGTGTTGAGGAAGAGAAACAGAGCTGGCGGGGCGGTCGGGGTGCGCCCTTGGAAAGCCGTTGGGTTCTGAATCTCCTGGTGCCGGAGAGAAAGTGCAGCGCCGTGAGCTGATGCTCTCGGCCAGCGGCCAGCGTAGCCGTCGGCCTGGCCCGGGCCCAGGGAAGCGGAGGCCCCCGACTCGTCCGGCAACGGCGGGGCGTCCGCGGCGCTTCTCGGGCAGGTGCAGCCTCTCCCGGGTCGGGGGCGGGAGGCCCGGGCGACAGTGCGGTCTATGGTCACACCACCCAATTTCGAATCCCTGCTACTTGAAATAGTTGCCAGGTGTCCTTGGGCAGGGTCTCTAACCTCTATGTGTTTCGATTTCCTTATCTCAAAAATCCCGCCCGGCATGTGCGCGGTCCTCACCGTAACCCGCCCCCGGGGTCGGCCGTGTCAGCAGGGTCTCGATGACCCCCGGGGACACTCCATGCATTTAGCCGTCCACAGGTGCAGGTTCCTCTCCTTCCCTCTCTCCTTCTTTCTTTTTTTTTTTTAATTTTTATTTATTTATTTATGATAGTCTCACACACAGAGAGAGAGAGAGAGAGAGAGAGAGGCAGAGACACAGGCAGAGGGAGAAGCAGGCTCCATGCACCGGGAGCCCGACGTGGGATTCGATCCCGGGTCTCCAGGATCGCGCCCTGGGCCAAAGGCAGGCGCCAAACCGCTGCGCCACCCAGGGATCCCTCTCTCCTTCTTTCAAAATGGAAACACTTCTATGTTCCCTTTCCAAAAAATAGGAAAAAAATGAACCGTACTTTCTGGGAGATCACTCCACGGCGTTACACGGTGTCCTCAACCGTATTAAAACAGCTTTCAGGTTCATTATCTTACTTGGAGACGACTGGCTGCCTTTCCCCTTGTTGTGCCGCAGCAAGCAAGGTCGTTAAACCCCCGTTGCTGACGCACAGTGAGAAAAATGGCAGAGCTTGGACCAGAATATAAAACTCCGAGCCCCGCGTCTCGTGGGCATCTCTGGGACCAGCCTGGGCGCAAAACTGGCCTGGGTGTCAGTGCTGCTCCCCCACCAAGTCCTTCTGCACGTTGGCAGTTAGTGCACCGTTGCCCCGACCCCGCGTGTAACTAAATATAGTTGCTCCCTGAATGTTTATTGAGCGGAATGGGACTGGTTAATTCATAACCTTGCAGGATGATTCACATTTTTATCATGACCCCCTCCTGTTTCCTAGGAGATACATCATTAGCACACGTACTGAGGAAACGGTGGGCCCGGGTGCCAACACAAGAGGCCCCGGTCCCAGCCAAGCGTAAATTGTTTAGCAAGCCGGGAAGAATTTACGCAGTCCTCCGGCTCGCACAGTGAGTCAGCGAGCGCCCTCCTGGCCCACAAGGCCGCCGGCCCACGGGGGCTTCTCAGAAAGACTCTCTGTAGCCTTCGGTTTGGCCCTCTTGTGATCCCCATAGCTACTGAATGGAAAACGATGAGCTGAGTAAACTGTGATTTGGTTATAAATCCTCTTTTTCGGAACCTGGAAAATGATTCCAGGAAATTCAGCTGCCTGTGGGTGCAGCGCTCTCTGTGCAGTGAGAACATAAGCTTCCGTGTGACCAAAGACCCAAGGTCCTGAGTGTCCTGAACCCCCGTTTTCTGCATGTGATGCCTAAGGGAGGCCTCCGTGAGGGGGAGCTGTTAGCTTCTCTGCTTGCAGCTTTGGTCTTCCGGCCAGTTTTACTGATCCTTCAGGTGTACAAATGCATGTAGGAAAATCAAGGAGACGAAACTGGAGTACCTTGTTTGAATCATGGGTCACCTAATTCCCAAGCCATTAATCATCAATAATTTCTAACTTAACTCCAGAGGACATACTTTAAGTAGTGTCAATACTTCAAAATCAGTTGAGGCTTTGTTTTATGATGTAGCTTATGGGCGATTTTGATAATCCTCACAATACTATGGGATAGTATCATCCCCCCATTCTACAGATGCAGAAAATGGCTGTTGGAGAAGTTAAAGAAACTTGCTGGAGGTTGAGCTGGAGTGTGAGTGCAGGTATCCTGGCCCTTACGTCCATCCTCTTAACCACTATTCTATAATACCTCTACCCATAAGGGAAAAAAAGGGCAGATCTAGAAAAGGTCCCCTATCTGAGATGTCGTGATATTTGCACTGGATGAGGGGCTATACGTAGCACAGGTGGAGCATGATGAACTTGTTGTAAGCGTCCTGTACTGGGCGGTGGCCATTCAAACATATTGATGGGAGACAGGAGTCCGTGTGAGGTCTTGTCCACCAGCTCAGGACCCTCATGGAAGGAGCTTAATCTAAGCGGAGGGGCTGTTGAAGAAGACATGTTTGGGTTGTGGACAAAAGATCATTATTGGAAAAGAAATACAAGAGAAGATCTCCTACTCACACTTCCGTCAGTCGTACCCGCTGCACCAGAAATGTTTGCCTAAGATCTGGAAAGGGGACTGGAAAGCGAATAGAGTTATTTTTTAGGTTAATACTATGCCCCCATTTGGCTCGAAGTGGCCATATCTCAGAGGGAGAGCATCATGGAAGACTTAGCAGTGAGCCAGACCTCCCAGACCACCTCCCACCTGCCACAGCATAGGCCCCAGGGACCCTGGAAGTCATCGGCAGGTGTGAGAAAGACGTATCGATCTGGACTCCAGTACCCTGGGAGACAGAGTAATATATGGTGTTAAAACAAGTGATTACACGGCAGGAGGCCACGGAAGGGAATGCTCCGTGTAGAGAGGGGCCTTTGAAATTGATTGAGTGGAGGGAATGGCCCAAGGGGAACCTATGTGCTTCCATGTGGATGGAACTGGAGGGTATGATGCTGAGTGAAATAAGTCAGTCGGAGAAGGACAAACATTATATGGTCTCATTCGTTTGGGGAATATAAAAAATAGTGAAAGGGAATAAAGGGGAAAGAAAAAGAGAGTGGGAAATATCAGAAAGGGAGACAGACCATGAGAGACTCCTAACTCTGGAACTAGGGGTGGTGGAAGGGGAGGAGGGTGGGGGGTGGGGGTGACTGGGTGACGGGCACTGCGGGGGGCACTTGACGGGATGAGCACTGGGTGTTTTGCTGTATGTTGGCAAATTGAACACCAATAAAAAATAATATAAAAAAATTTTTTAAAAAGGAAAAAATAAGGGATCCCTGGGTGGCGCAGCGGTTTGGCGCCTGCCTTTGGCCCAGGGCGTGATCCTGGAGACCCGGGATCGAATCCCATATCGGGCTCCCGGTGCATGGAGCCTGCTTCTCCCTCTGCCTGTGTCTCTGCCTCTCTCTCTCTCTCTCTCTCTGTGACTATCATAAGTAAATAAATAAAAATTAAAAAAAAAGGAAAAAATAAAATAAAAAAATAAAGTGACTTTTAGGGGAGCAAGTAGAGAAAAAGAGAGAGTAAACATGGCTAAAAAGGAAGAGAAATGGGGAAGTCTAGCCAGTGAAATAATGCATTAAAAACAAAACGAAACAAAACCTACACAGGGGCACCTGGGGGGCTCAGTTGGTTAAGCCCCTGCCTTCAGCTCAGGTCATGACGTCCGGGTCCTGTGTCAAGCCCCGTATCCAGCTGCCTGTTCAGCAGAGAGTCTGCTTTTCCCTCTGCTCATACTCTCTCCCATAAATAAATAAATAAATAAATAAATAAATAAATAAATAAATAATGAATCTTTAAAAAGGCTTAAAGTGATCGAAAGGACAAGAGCCTGAGAAGTAACCAGTCACATCTGGGTGGTACAGACCACACTTCTAAACTCGGGAAGCATCTTCCCCTCGGCCTGAATATTTGGAGCATCTTGTGGAGCAAGAGCAATGTCAAATCTAAGACCGCTCCCTCTTGTGCAGGTTCGGATAGAATCAAAACCAACAAATATAGTAGCGTTAGGACAGCTAACATCGGAAAGCCGAGGTTTTGGGAGTGGGTCTCTCACGCTGAGTGTTAGGGTAGCAGTGTGGCAGCAAAGGGAACGGGTTTTAGAAACCAGGCTCACGCAGGGACTCCCGGTGTTTACACGCGGTCTGCGTATTCCAAGTGACACATTGCACAGTACGTAGCATTTTCCTGTAAATAGAAATCTTAGTACAATTTTGTGATGGTTACTTGCCTTGTGTGTCTGGCATTTCCTACATAGTAAGAAAGAAAGTAGGGAAATAAACCAATAGGAAATCATGCCTCAGAACTGTTTCAAAGAATTAATCCAAAAATTGTCCTCATTAAAGTGTCCTGTACATATTTTCTCATCGAAGGTCGTGAGTCACGGTGAATAATTTAGGGATCAGATGTAATCGACCTCAAAAGGACCAGTGATAATACCTCCAACCACCCAGTTCAACCAGGGAGAAACTGTGGCTAAATTTGTGATCATAAAAGCCTATGAAGAGGGGAGTGTTTTCAAAGATTTATGTATTTATTGGGGGAGGGATGGAGTGTGGGGAGGGGCCCGGGGAGGGGCTCTGCAAGCAGACTCCCCACTGGCCCCGCCTAAGTGGGCTGGATCCCAGAGCCCATGGCAAGCAGGTGGAGGCCCGACCAACCGAGGCAGCCGGGCTCGCGGGGACCGTGCTCTTAATCTCCGCCTTGTCCCTGCCTGGTGCTGCACCCAGAAGGTGGGACGTTTCTCTGAGCACGTGAGACAGCAGCAGCTGTTCCACCTCCGATGTTCCCTGTGATGACGGGGCCTTGAGGGCTGTCGTGGCCACCCCAAGGGATTTAGTGGGGGCCCCCTTCTGGCTGGGTGCTGCCTGGAAGGCTCTTCCTAGAGGAGGTGGGACTAGCACTAGGCCTGGCGAGGTTTAGATGGATGAAGAGAATCAGAGGACAGTCCTCGCCACCTCGGTGTCCAGAGGCCAGCTGGGATGGACGCCGCCCTTGCAGATGGGGTCACGCTCCTGGGGCCTGCAGGGAACATCTGCAGCCGTTGGCCTCCAAATAAAAATGGCCATTCGGGCGTGGAGAGGCTCCCTCACAGAGAGGAAGGGGGGAGCAGGAACCGGACCAAATATCCGGGTCACGCCTCCGTCAGGGGCTGAGTGCAGGGGAGGTCAACCCCGGCCAACTGACAGAGGTGAGGAGGGTGGGGTCGGAGGTTGGAAGGTGTGCAGGTGGGAGGTGGGGAGGGTTGGGGAGGGGTGAGGAGCTGTGGGGAGGCATGGGGAGACATGGGGTGGGGTGGGGTGGGGTGGAGAGGGGTGGGGAGGGGCAGGGTGGGGCGAGGAGGGGAGGGGAGAGGTGCAGCCCCACAGCAGGAGGTCAGGGTCAGAGGTTGGCAAGTGTGCAGGTGAGAGGTGGGAGGGGTGGGGAGAGGTGGGGAGGGGTGCAGCCCCCTAGCTGGAGACCCGGGTCAGAGGTCAGCAGGTGTGCAGGTGACAGGCAGGGAGGGGCGGGGAGGGGTGGGAAGGGGTGACGCCCCCCAGCGCAGGCCGCCCGAGGTCCCGGGGTGTGCAGTGAGCAGGGAGGGAAGCCGGCCGCGGTGCAGGGGGGAAGCAGGGAGGGCCGTGCACCCCTCAGACCTCAGGCAGCCCCAGGCTCCCCCTCCCCGTTCCTCGCCCGACTCACCCCCACCCCATCCCGCCTGCGCCCTGCAGGTGGTAAGTGGTGAGAAGCAGTTCTTCCATCTAGTCACCAGGTGAAGCCTCGGGGCAAGGGCCAGCGGAGGCGGCGGAGGCGGCAGGTGGCTCCGGGGCCCAGGCGCTGTTGAAGCCGGTCCTGCTGCCGAGGGTGACGGGACAGTCTTCGGGGCAGGACCAGCGCGACTGAGAACCTTATGAGGTGGGCACTGTCCTGAGGACTATGTATCCCCTCTCCAGAAAAGAAAAAAGAAAGAAAAAAGAAAAAAGAAAAAAGAAAAAGGAAAAAGAAAAAAGAAGAAAGAAAAGTGAAGAGAAGAGAAGATAAAGCAGAGTCCACTGTGACCAGCACACACCAGGCTGCGGGATGTTTCCAGATGTTTCTCTTTGCATTTACATGAAGGCATTTGATGGCTACATTTTGCCCAGTTTTTTCATTATTTGGCATTTCTGCGTTCATGTAGCTGCATACTTGCCAGGCGTTCTCCGGGGTGGTGACCAAGAAGTGGAATTGCTGGGTGAGAGGGACTATGAATTAAAAAAAAAAATTATTAGCTACTCCAAGTTGTCCTCCAAAAGGTCCTTTTTTTTTTTTTCTCAGCAACTGTATGTAAAGGGAGGGGAGTGGGGAGATGGGGTAACTGGGTGATGTCCCGGGTCCCGGGTGTGATATGCAACCGAGGAAGCACTGGCCCCTGTCTCTGAAAACTAATAATATGCTGTATGTTAATTAATTGAATTTAAACGCAAAAATAAAAATTAAAAAAGGATTAAGTCGTTGTTGACAAATCAAACAGCAATAAAAAATAAATTTATTAAAAAAAAGAATTAAGTCGGAAAAAATATCTATCTCGTTTCTATAAGGAAAAATAATCCCATAACTTCAAGAGAGTCCAATCTTCCCCTTAATAATAAATTGGCATACAGAGAAATAAAATATTTCATAAAATGTTAAAAAGAAACAGTAAGAGTACACCTTTTTTGCTATTCCTCAGGAAAACCTATTATTAATCTTTTTACACCAATCTCATGTGAAAAATGATGCCTTACTATTATTTTAGTCTGTTTCCACTGATTACCTGTGAGGCTGTAGGTTTTTTCCCGTTGGCTGCTTGTCCTTCTTCTGTGCGTTACCCGTGCACGTCCTCCCTTATTTTTATTTGGGGCTCTTTGCTGACTTCCAAGGCTTCCGTGCGGACCCCGCGGCTGGGAGCTGTCGTGCCGCTGCAGAGCCTGCCTCCCAGGCTACAGTTTCTTCTTGGTCCCTGGGTCTCAGCCCCTTAAAGATTCATTTATCCCGCCTTTCATGCTTTTGCACCTTGTGCCTTTACTTATTCTGCTGTATTTTATCTCATACCTTGATGGTTTTGCCTCCATGCCTGGCTCCGCAGCCCACCCGGAACAGTGAACACTGGAGCAGAGCCTCTCCTCTAGGTCCGCCCACGGCCGTGCTGATGGGAATGCGGGTCACAGAGCCGACCCCAAATGCAGGAGAAGCCGCCACCGTCCCCGCCCCCCATGGGGTGGGCTGGCGTCTGCAAGAGCCGCTTCTCTGACGCATGGATCCGGAGCCGCAAGCAGAGAATCAAATGCTTCCGAATTGCCTTTAAAAAGGGAAAAAAGGACGAGCCCCGAGTGGAGTTCCTCCAGAGGACAGCGCTGCTGCAGGAGCTAATAGGGCCTTAGAGGTGGTCACACGAGGGAAGGCCTTGCGGTCGCCGGCTGCAAGGGGCTGGGGGCAACGGCGTGGCCTGGGTCTCTCGGGGGGCGGCTCCAGCAGGAGGCCCCCGTGGTGTTCCGAGGGCTCAAGCCCGAGGGAGCGCCGGGTCAGCGCCTGGTCCCCAGCGTCAGCTTCGCCCCTGGATCACCTGCGTTTGTGGAACGAACGTGGGGGCTCCCGAGTCTCCCAGCCCCAGAGGCTGGGGGTAGTTGATCTGGGGTACGTGGGCGTGGGGATTTCTAAAAGCTCCCCCCACGATCCCAACGCGCAGCGCGGGCAAAGAGCCGTTAGTCCAACGGCGTCATTTAGCCGCGGGGGCAGCAAACCCCGAAGGGTGGGCACAAGTCACAGGCCGGCCTGGGGACGAGCTGGCACCGGCCGTGTGCGTGGGAGGCCGGGCCTGGCCTGCCCTCGGTCCCTGCCGCCTTTCTGCAGCCCCTCGAGGGACGTGGCAGGTCGCCCCTGGGCCACGCTCGCAGGCAGCGGCTTTGGGGGGTTGTGGGCCTCCCCGAGGCTGTAGGACAGGCCCTGCCCGTCAGCGCCTTCGGTCTGCGAGTGGGATGAGCTAACGCGGAGGGGAGGGGGCATGGACCTGGGACAAACGGGCGCGGTGAGAGTAGGCAGGTAAGGGGGCAGCAGGGCCCAGCGTGTCCTGTCTGGGGACAGGGCATGGGCACGGTCCCAGCGTAACCAGGGCAGGGGAAGCACCTGCTCTTCCAGAGCAGCTTCTTCGGGTCCCTCGGGGCGCAGGCACCTGGTCAGCACTGGGTCCACAGGGAGCCCTTGGCCGAGGCACCCCGGCCCCGGAACATCGGCGTCGCCCGAGGCACACTGACGTGCCTTTGCATCAACACCGGGTCACGCTGCAGCTTTGCTCCACATCTGCGACCTCGTAAAGTGGCGTCCGGACTCGGCAGTCGTCACGCTAGAGGGGTCTGTCCCTGCCTGTCGTCGAGTACAAGGACGGTGGTCAGGGCCTGGCGAGGCCGGGCAAGCAGACGAGGGGGGCCCTTGGTGTGGAAAGGGGACCTCGCCTGTGGCTCAGCGAAGGGGCATCGTGAACCCCCGCCTTCCTGCAGATGGTCTGGAGGCATCCGGACTCCGTGGGGATCCAGAAACGCCGTGGGCACCGGCCGGCCGGCCTCGTGCCCGGGACCCCAGCCATCGGGCCACAACAGGGACCCCCTTCGCCCTCAGCTGGAGACCCCCCCTGACAATCCCACCCGGTGACAATCCCAGGTTGCTCCCAGTTCACCCAACATCTGTACGCGGAGGCGCGGGGACCAAAAGGCGACCTGTAGATCGCGTCCCTGTACTCGCAGGGTGTCCGGTGGCGTCCAGGACACGGACAAAGAGTAAGTTAACGGAGAAATAAAGGGATCGGATTCTGCAGCGCCGCGGAGGCCTGGAAAGAACTGAGGGGCGCAAGGCCGGGTCCGCGTTCGGAGGACGGCCAGGGCCCGAGGCCTCGGGCGGGGGAGCAGAGCGCCGGCAGGACACGCAGGGCCGGGCCGCCTGGGGAGCCGTGGGAGAGCAGCAGGGGTGCAGATCCCCGGATTTTGTTTTTAAAATGCAAGTGGGGAGCCCCACATCGTGGGCGAGCTATGTGCTCGTGTCCTTGGTCGGGAGCTGTGCTGGGCAGGATCTGGAAAGTGTTGGCGGCACCTGTGGCTTCCTCCCGCTGAGCGTGTCCCCGGCTGGCACTGGCGTCCCGGGCGGTTGTTTGGGGCTTGACTGATCTCGGAGCAATTATAGGATTGTTTATACTTTTCCTTTCCTCAGGGGTGAGTGCCTTTCAATCGGCCACAGTCTCTGTAGAAAAATTTATCATTAAAAAGGAAAATAGGGGTTCCCTGGGGGGCTCAGCAGTTTAGCACCTGCCTTCAGCCCAGGGCGTGATCCTGGAGTCCCGGGATCAAGTCCCCATCGGGCTCCCCACATGGAGGAGCCTGCTTCTCCCTCTGCCTGTGTCTCTGCCTCTCTCTCTCTGTCTCTCATGAATAAATAAATAAAATCTTAAAAAGAAAAAAAAAGGAAAACAAAAATCTCGTGTAGGTTTTTGGTTTGCAGCAGCCTCTACATGTGGTTCCTTGCGGGATCATCAGAACAAACCCCTACAACAACGGGTACATCCTCCCGCAAGGGCAGGAATAGTTTCAGAGAAGTGGCTCCGCAGGTCACGCAGCCTGTGTTGTGCTACGAGGCCCACGAACGCGGCCCCGGCCCTCGGGCCTTGGGGAGAGGTCCCGGCTCGGCTGCTTCTACCAGTTGTTTGGTCCAAGTGTTGCCGGCCCGTCGGCCTTTGCCGTGGGCTCACCCTGGGGAACCCGACGAGGGCTCACCCTGGGGCCCTGTCGTTGGTCTGCTCAGTCCCGTTTTAGCAGGAACCCTGCAGGGTCGGTTCAGATCACGTGTGGATAGTGCCTGCTGGTTCAACAAAGGACAGGATGGCGTCTGCCACGTGTATTCCGTGACGTGGCACCTAAGGTGACCCCTGTTCTCCGCTGCCCAGGACGAGGGCAGCACCCGGTGAGGGTACTTGCACCGGTAACGCCAGGAGGGCTCTGGGCAAACCAGGGTGAGCTGGGCAGCCTCGGTGGGGCCTACCCGCACGCAGGTGCACGTGCACACACACACTCACACTCACACGATCAGACTCCAGGGCCGAAAAGGGGTTAAGGGAAGAAGCAGCACCAGGGGGCCCAGGGGGCAGGGATGGTTCTGCCGACTGCCTGTGAAGAGGAGAAAAGGTCTAGGCCGGAGCATCATGAATCGGAGCTCTCTGGAAACCAAGACGCGGCAGGAGCCCGAGCAACACCGAGGTCGTGGGCACAAGAGGACGGTATTTCAAGAAGGACGCGCCGGAGCTCACAATAGGGCCTGGACGAAGCAACCGCGAGGATCAAACGGAGGTCACCACAGTCATGACTTGCCTCCTGAGACTGCGGCCGTCGCGACGTGTCATCCTCGAGCCGTGCAGCCGTAGCAGCGCCCAGCACGGTGCCTGCTCAACAGACACGTCTGCGATTCCACGTGAATGCTGCAGGGTGTGAACGTGGGCACGGGCCAGGCACGCCTCGCACGTGAGAGCCCGTGCAAGGAAGGGAGGCGCTGCCTGCGGGGTCCCCCCCTTAGATCTGTGCCATTTATTTTTAAAAAAATAAAAATAACTTGAAATGATGAACTCCCTCGGTGCCCCCTGGAGACTTGAAACAAAATCAGGGAGCGAGTGGCCCTGGGAACAGAGGAGCACAGGCTCCAAAGGGCCCACGACCCATGCTGGCTTCCTCAGGAGTCGTGGGGCTTGGGGAAGGTGTGGCCCTGCAGACGTCGTCCACGGCCCCAGTGACCAGAAGCAAGTCACACGGGAGGCTGCTTCGGGCTCGGGCCTCTCCCAGCCTCTGGCCCTCTGCGTCCATTCACGGTCGTATTAATTAGCATTATTTGTATTAATATGAAACCACAGAAAATCCCTACAGTTTTAAACTATGGGGGAATTTAGGGTGGCATTAGGGTGATTAATCCAGAAACCACTTAAGCTTCTTCTACTGCTTTACCAGCTGACTTGACGTGACACTAAACCCTAAATTCGTGCGGCCATCGGAATCTAATTGCTGTCATCTCAACCATCTTCACAGCATCTTCACCAGGAACGGGGTCCAGCTCAAGAAATCCTACTGAGGGCCCCACGTTAGTGCCTCCAGGTTCACTAATCCCTTCACAGTTGCACCTTGGTCGGTACAAGGACCCGTACGAGTCCCGTGGGTGGGTCCACGTAGTCGGTGCATGTCTGTGCCCTTCCAGGACCAGCAGTCGTCTGCTTACCAGTGAGGAACAGGGTGTGTACTCAGTTTAATGGCTCCGGGTGTGGTGCAACGGGGGCGGGGCGGTCCTTGTCAGTGGCTTGTAGTCCAGGATATTTTAAGGGCAAATGCAATCTTTTTTTTTTTTTTTTCCAAGTAGTTTTGGGACCTCAGTGCCCTGACTGCATGGACCCATTCCGGGTCAGCATTTCCTCCAGCAGAAGGGCTCACACCAGGGCTGGAGGGTCTAGTAGTGTCAATGAGGGGTGAAGGGACTCATGCCCTGCACGGGTGCTGCATCGGGTTTAATGCATATTTCCCTAATATCTTTCCATCGTCTTCCTCCCCACAGAGGTCTATGTAATACAGCCCGGCCTTCTTTGTGCCACTGTGGCGTCCACGGTGTTAACCCGTTTCACGCTGCCCGGCTATCGGCGGCCGTATCGGTGGGCACGGGTTCATGCGCCACCACGATCCATCCTGCTCTCAACTCTGCCCGCTGGCTAATTTTTTTAGTCCCTTCTTTGAACCGAAGTGCACCCAAATCCACTCAGGCAGCAAAGGAACGCCGAGTAGGCCCCAGCGACCGCTGCCAGGGTCCCAGGTGGCCCCTGGAGGTGAGCCTACCCTTTCCCCCACCTGGAGCGGTTGAGGTCGGCGAATTCCGCAAGTCGCGTAGGTAGCCACGAGCCACCAGGCCTCCAAGTGCGGTTGGTAAGGTGGTGGGCTGGCCTGGCGAGCGCTCTTTTGCTGTCGGTGGGCATGCCGTTCCCGTGAGGTGTTTCCCTGACCTCGGACACGCTTAGGCTCTCCAAACCTGAACTTAATCCATCCTATAAGGCTGTGGCCACTTGAGAAAAGGAGGGTCAGTCAGCACAAGTCAACCTTCCTCATGTATGGAGAGAAAGCCCCCCCTCCTCTGGCAATATCCATTTTTTTCAAGCCTGGCTACGATCCTATTACAAATGGTGGGACTACGGACCTAGGCTGGGGGCAGCGCCTGGAAGGTCAACTGTCACCTGTTCCATGTGAAAGTGAGTTGGTCTTGGATTTCGAGTCCTAAGGGAAAGCTGAGGAGGGCGGTAGAGACGTCCAGTACATGGCGGGTCTCGATGGATGCGGTGGTTTTGCCTCTCAGGCCACGTGGGCACCCGGGTATAGATGGCAGAGTAACGTCATTGCGTTCCCTGTAATCCTTGTCACGTGCGAGGCCTGTTAGAGCTCCACGGGGGCCAAACGGGACTACGGAATGGGCTCCGAGCGCCGCTCACTCACGTTTTTCTAATTCTTCAATAACGGCGGTAATCTCCCCACGGCCCCGGTAGCTTAGATTGTCTGATGTTTACTGTTCTCGGGGCATCTGGCAGCCATATAAGTTCCCATTTTGCAGGACCCTTGATGACAGGTTTTACTACTCGGACATGTAACCTGAATTCACCTGTCATTGGAATCAGATCTAGGTCCTACAGAACATCTCTGCCCCAAACATGTTCCAGAACGGAGGACATAAGCCCTAGAAAACAGCAGGAGGGAGCCTTCCAATCTGTAGGGAGACACTAGTTTGACCTTGATAATTTGCCCCCTGGAATGATCAATAGCCTTTATTTCTCCCCAAAACCTTGAGGGGTTACCCTAGGGTTCCAGGAGCTGGTAGAGCGAACGCAGTTTGGTACTACAAGACCAATAAATGCTTAATTCAGGATGGGGCCTCCAGCCGCCCCCTCTCGCTTACGCTACAGGGCAACTTGGCCACTGGCCTAAACTTGGTCTCCAGGGGCCGTGGTCCTATCCCCGAAATTCCTGTAACACGCCTGGTGCTTTTTTTTTTTTTTTTGCCTTATTTCAAGGGAGTCGACTGCCTCCCCTTATGAAACACTCTTGCACGGGCTTAGCAAGATCAAACGGGGCCGTCCACGTGTTCTCGGGGGTCCCAGGTAACATCAGATCTTGTCTCTGAGCTTTGAGACCTCGAAGGGCCCCCTTCCTGCCATCGTGACACCGGCTGGGGGTCCTTTCCTGGCTTTCACCTGGTGCTGGATTCTTTCCGTTTCCATCCAGCTAGCCGCCTCCCCGGGGGACCTTGGGCCACAGGGGCAAGGGCAGCCGCTAAGGCCTCGTGCCACCCCGGGGCGTGAGAAATGGCCTTTCAGTCCAGCGTCTGGGCCTCCAGGTGCTGGGTGAGCGGCACGTCTCACTCCCCGCTCGTGTATCAGTTCCTGAAGTTCTTGCACGCGGGTCGCCCCACGGAGAGGCGGGGGCAGGCCCTTCATTAGGCCGGGCCACCCTAATACTAGCATTTACCAATCAGCTTAGCTGAGCGCCCAAGGTTCTCACCGGCGGCCCCAATACCATCTTTGTCGCAGGGCAGGATGAGCAGACTGACGGCTTTTGGCGGCCCCACCCCCATGCCCCCCAGTGGTAACAACATCCAGGCATCCTTTTCTGGCCTTTTTGCTTAAAGCAGCGGGTCCGTTCCACTAACTCAGCGCCAGGACATTCCCTGACCAGCGGGAGCTTCCTCTGGGTCATCCCTGGGCCCCAGCAGCCGGGGCCTTTGATGCCAAGGGCGTCGTTTCCTCCTCCGGGACGACGTCCTCAGAGGGGTCACTATCCCAGGGACCCCTCCGCCAGTGCCCCTGCACCTCGGCCAGCTCCCGGGCCGTAATCCGTAAGCCGTCCTCCTGCGGTTGGGCTCTTGCGGACACGATGTCCCCGTTACAGGGACACGGCTTTGAAGTCCTTTATCAAAGCCAACGCTTCTCTTGCCTGTTCCACTTCTCTCCCAACTTATCATCCGTTTTCCTTTTTTTTTCCAGAAATTTTTTCCAGTTTTATTGATATAATTGACACATAAAACAAACTTATAAAATGTCAAACGTTTCAACCGTTTGATTTCGTACATCCAGATACTGCAAACGATTACCCCGTGGCAGAGTGGACACGGCATCGCGTCAGTTACCTGTGCGTGTGCGTGTGCATGTGCGTGTGTGCGTGAACATATAAGGTCTCTTTTAGCAGAGTTTTTCTTAATATTGAGCTGATAACCTCAGTCTGCCACCCGGCTGTGCTCCATGAGAGAGAAAATATATTTTTCCCGGCATGTCTTGTATTTTCCTTCCTATGGAAAACATTTAATTGTACCTACAAGAGCCCTTCCCACAATGAGTGTTCCCATTAATAGCTTCGGGGCTTCCCTATTTGGTGGAGCCCTAGGATGGTTTATGGGTTTGTTACAAAATGCTCAGGCCTCTCCCCAGACCTATGGTTCTAGAATGTAGGCCGTGGGCCCGGGAATCACTTACTAAGCCTGGTAAGGAGGCTAAGCCCTACTCACTAAGCCCTATAGGAGAGGGTGAAATCTGTCTCTCCGATCTAGATATTTCTCCCACTCCACACTCGAGCCGACTGCCAACCCCTCTTACATTTCTAATAGACTTGTGATGTGCCGTTCCTAGACTGGGTGCCGTTGGCGTCCTACTTCTGGAGTCTCCTCTGTTTCCGTGGAAGGCACAGCACAGTTCCACCCGCCATCTGAAATACCGGATGCTCGCCTTGGCTCCTCCTCCCACAACCCAGAAAGAATCCATCAGGCAGTGCTGCAAAGCCCGTTTTTAAACATCTCTAGCCCCCAATCACTTCCTGTTACTCCCTCTCCTCGCACCCCAGACGGACAGCCCACCTCCCGCTCCTGGAAGGCTGCCTGGCTTCCTTCAGATTCCCTACTGATTGCTCACCCTGCCCCTCTCGACTCCGCGGAGCAGCCAACAGAGGCTTCGAAGAGAAGCCCTGCAGGTGGGTCCTCTGCTTAAAGCCACCTTGTAACTCCGGGCCTCACTCAGAAGACTCAAAACCTCCTCATCGTGAGGCCTGGGCCTCTGGCCTGATTTCACCTGCTCTTGGCTCCAGCCACAGGGGCCTCCTCACCCCTCCTTGAACTCAGGACATGCTCCCGCCCCAGAGAGTGTGCACTGGAGGCTCCCCGTCCTGTGTCTGACGCTCACAAGGGTCACTTGGACAAGTGAAGCTCGGTGAGCACCTCTGTCTCCCAGATGCGCCCCAGGCCACCGCCGTTGGTGGCAGCTACCTCTTTTGTCACCGGTGGCGGTCTCCTCCATGCCCTCACGTCCTCCCTCCCGTACCACCCCTCCTGCGCAGCGCAGGAAATGACTGCAGTTCTCCCTTCGGGGAAGGGGCACCGAAACTTCGTGATCCCCTTTCCAAGCGTCTCCTAATGCACAGGTGAACGACAAGGCTCTGCTCAGGGGCTCATTCACGGTCCCCTCTCCATTTCCCTTTCCCATCATTTCAGAGAGGACGTCTAACAATCCCTTGGGTGTCTTGGGGGTGTCGCCGTACTCACGCACTGGTGTGAGCCACTCAAAATCTGGCCAAGTCTTCCCACATGAGGGTGCCTGGCCAACCTGGGATACCCCCATGGGTAGCGGGGCATCCCTCCCCATTTAATGTGGCCCCTCCTCCAACCGTCCCCCATGGGCAGTGGGTTCCCCACCGCCATGCACCGGCCTTTCCACCCATCCTTGCTTCCTTTCTAGTCTCCTCCTGGCTGGCCTGCCAACTGCCAGAAGGTAGAGGAGAGTCAGTAAAGTACCCTGCGGACCGAGAAGGTGCCAAATTTGGGACCGAGAGTGAAGCCAGCCACTCCACATCCATATGGTCTACACCAAGTTCCACTCAGGGTAACTTCCCCATGAGGGGGGGGCAGACAGATGATGATCCAGGCGCCACGGAGCTCACTCTGCTCCCTCTTCTCCAGCGAGTCTGGGCCTTCATCCCCAGCTCCTAGGAACGAAGGGCCTGGGGGTGCGGCCACAGGGTGGTCCCCTAAAGCAGCACCATCCGTGCGCCCGAGGATCTCGTCTCTACTAGGAGTTTCAGGTAGAGCCTCCCGTGCACCGCGTTAGGGAGGATTAGGACAGGCCTTCCTGCGTGCTTGTCGGGCCTCTTCTTCAGCAGAAGTCTGCTTTGTCTACACTGAAAATCTGTGGTTTTGGTGTAGCCGCCCTCACCAATAACGAGGTCTGCTGAATAACCTGCTGCAGCTCCCACGGCAGCACCTACCTGCTTCACGTTGCACTTCTATGTTCTAGAAATGGCTTCTGCCTTAAGTCTCATGAACCAGCCTTTGCCGGCTGCAAGTTCCCTTCTGCAGCTTCCTCACCTCGTGGCCTCCGTGGAAGGGGGCGACTAGGGCCTTCCTCTGCATTAGGCTTTGGCTAAGGGAATGTTGAGGCTGGTTTGATCTCCTGGCCAGACCACGAGAGCTTCCTCCTGCTGCTCTCAGCCGTCTCCTCCTCTTCTCGCTCCTGTGCTCGCTGGAGTAGCACTTGCGGCTTCCTTCAGGAACGGCTCCTTGGCGTTCACAACTTGCCTAACTTGGTACAAGAGGCCTCGCTTTGAGCCTGTCTGTCGACACACCCTCCTCACTAAGCTTCATCGTGTCCAGCTTTTGATTTAAAGTGAGAGATATGAGAGCCTTCCTTTCGCTTGAACACTTACAGGACGTCATGGCCGGACACTGAAGGCTTATTCACTGGCCTAACTTCAATATGGTTGTGTCTCAGGGAACAGAGAAAGCCCCGGAGAAGGAGGAGGACGGGGGAGCAGCCGGTTGGTGGGGCGGTCGGAACACAGTGGTTATCCCGTAAGCTCGCTGCCCTCCATGGGCGGGGTCACGGCACCCCAAAACAATCACAATAGTAACACCGGAGATCACTGATCACAGGTCGTCAAAACGAATATAGTAATAATGAAGAAGTCTGAACTATTGCGGGTTTTACCAAATCGTGACACAGACGCATGAAGTGAGCGAACGCAGCCGGGAAAATCGCGTGGTTGGACTCGCCCGTTGCAAGGTTGGTGCAAACCTTCCATTTGTGGACGACACAGGGTCTGTGAAGTGCAATACAGCAAAACACAAAATGAGGCAAAATGAGGTGCCTCCTGCACCCCGAGTTTATTTTTTTGCACCCCAATGTTCACAGCAGCAATGTCCACAATAGCCACACTGTGGAAGGAGCCTCGGTGTCCATCGACAGATGATGGATAGAGAAGCTGTGGTCTATGGATACCCTGGGATATTCCTCAGCCATTAGAGACGACCAATACCCACCATGTGCTTCGACATGGATGGACCTGGAGGGTATTATGCTGAGTGAAATAATCGGAGAAGGACACACATTATATGTTCTCATCCATTTGGGGAATATATAAAATAGTGAAAGGGAATAAAGGGGAAAGGAGAAAAAATAAGTGGGAAATATCAGAAAGGGAGACAGAGCATGAGAGACTCCTAACTCTGGGACACGAACTAGGGGTGGTGGAAGGGGAGGAGGGCGGGGGTGGGTGACGGGCACTGAGGGGGCACTTGGCGTGTTATGGAGGATGAGCACTGGGTGTTATGCTATACGTTGGCAAATTGAACACAAATAAAAAATAAAAAATGAGGCGCGCCTGTGTTAGTACGAAGCTTAAACGGAAGGTGCACCCATCCTAAAAGCACCTCAGGTACTGCCATACCCGAGATGTGTTTATGATTATTTTTTTAACCTATCTTTAAATAGGTTAAACCTTCTTAAACCTATTTTACCTTTCAGTAACACTTTTGCCGAAGTGTCATTTTCTCAGAAAGTTCTCTTCGGATCCCTTTATCTAAAACCATACCTCCCGACACTCTTTTTGGACCCCTTTGTTTGCCATCTCTCCGGCCTCTAGACTGAGGGCAGGGACCGTGGTTTGGTCGCAGACATTCCCGGGAACCTAGTGCTGTGCCTGACACGTAGCAGGTCCCCAGGAAGCGTATGTTGACGGGAAACGAGGCCGCCCGAATTGGCTTTAGTTAAGGCGTTTCCTCCTGAGCCCTGTGAGAAGGTAGGAAGCACCGGAACGGGACGAAGCCGTGTTTGCCAAGAGGGTGGGAGGGCGGCTGCTGAGGGGAAGGTCAGGATGAGGGGCGGCCTGTGTCCTCCGCGTGATGGTTAAAGTAACTCCGGGAACCGAGGGAGCCGGGTCTCCCGTGGTCCAAACCCTGCAAACTCTCCTTCCAAGTGTCTGGCCCCTGAGCTTGCCGTTCGTGCCGTTTTCCTCTCACCTGATTCAAGGTCTTTTCCAATCGGGCACGGACGTGGCGAGAAGGAAGCAAGGCCGTTCAAATGGGAAGGCGGGTTGAGTTGTTCGCATTATCACCAACAGCAGACGTAACGGCGATTATCCCCGGGCCTGTCTTCCCGCCGTATACTTTTCAGACCCCTCTATTCTTTTTTTTTAATAATAAATTCATTTTTTTATTGGTGTTCAATTTGCCAACATACAGAATAACACCCAGTGCCCTCTATTCTTTCATTTGTTGGTTGTTAACGGTTGGTAAAGCCGCGAGGGAATCAGGGCGGGTGGGGGGGGTCTCCTCCCCGGCCCCCTTTTAAAGAGGAGGAACCTGAGACACTTCCTCCCTCCCCTCCAAGGCGACCTGCCCACACGGTTCATGACCGCCGGCCTCGGACCCGAACGCAGGTCTTCCGACGGCGCGTCCGTTCTTCCTATGTAACACCCGCATTCATAATCCTTCTCTGGCCCGCGCTGAACGAGGAAATGGTTTTGGATTGAATTTGGCAACCACTTAACAAGCGTCTGCGAACGACCCTACCCCTCAACCCTAAAGAAGGAAGGTGTCTCCAGTGCCTGAAGTAGCAGGCCGCCCAGTTTAATTTCCCTTCAGCCATTACTCTAAGCTGAGCTGCCCTCGGCTCTGGAAACACGAGTAGTAGCCGACAGTTGGATATTAGGCGGCCTTCGACCTCTTTCTCCCCGCCGCGCTGTCACGGAGCTTCCTCTTAACTCCATTTCACCCGCTTAAGCACGTTGAGAGGCGCAGAGATCTAGTGCGAGGGATGAATTCCAGGACTGCGACCCCCGCCCACCCCCCGCCCCCGCCCCCGCCGTGCCCCTGGTCTGGCCTTCCTACCCCTGGGCCAGCCAGCGCCTCCCGCATTTCTCAGTCCCCCCTGCAACATCCTAGGCTTGTTTCGCGTCCTGGATGCTTTCCTGTCCTCGGGGCCCGCGCTGACGTTGCCTTTACGTGGTCCCTTAGCTTTTCCCCTATATGTTATGGTAAGTTAGAGGGTCAATGTGGGAGGAAGTTATGAAACGTGACCAAATTGGAGGAGGAAGGATACTGGCAAACTGAATTCGCGGCACTTCACATGATTGAAAAAATTACCAATTGTCTTTATCAAGGTAGAAAGGGCAGCCTGGGTGGTGGTGGTGGGGGTGGGGGGGACGCTCAGCGGTTTAGCACTGCCTTTGGCCCAGGGCGTGATCCTGGAGTCCCGGGATCGAGTCCTATGTTGGGCTCCCTGCGTGGAGCCTGCTTCTCCCTCTGCCTGTGTCTCTGTCTCTCTCTCTCTCTGTGTCTCTCATGAATAAATAAATAAAGTCTTTAAAAAAAATAATAAAGGGCTAAGGGAAAATGGGGAGGAAGCTAAAGCCTGCCTCAGACACCCGGGTAGCTCTCTAAGGAGAGCCCTATACTTTGGGCTACCTAAATAAGCTGGGATGCCAGGTCGCATTGGTGGAATGGAGCAAAAGAAACAGCATTCTGGGGGAGACAGGAACCCTGGAGTGGGTCTGTTTAGCATGACTTACTCTCCCCAGCTACACCCATCGAGGTCTCTTTCAGCAGGATGTTAAAGTGAAATATTTATTTCTGCAAGTATGCAAGCTAGGTGCTCTGGCGGGCCCTCCTACAAAAAAAAAAAAAAAAGCAATTGAGAAAGTCTGGGTAAAAAATATTTTTTAAAAATTAAGCGCAAGCGTGAGCTGGAAAGAAGGTAGACGATACCACGATGAATGATAAGGAACACACTATGATACGCACAAAACGGATTGATCCGTTTTTTCACTTATGCTGAGTGGAAAAAAAGCCAGGCAGTAGCACACAGTGCGTGACTCCATTTCTGTAAAATCCTCGAAGCTGCAAATGAATCTACAGCGATAGAAAGTGGGCTGGTGTGGCCGTGGTGGTGTAGTGACAGGAAGCAGTTTCTC